>NC_079198.1:46157410-46468371 GCF_029499605.1 Hyla sarda
GTTAGATCCCCCTTTAGACAGCACATATATTCCCCCATATTAGGCAGCACATAGTTAGAGTCTCCCTTTAGGCAGCACATAGTTAGAGCCCCCCATATTAGGCAGCACATAGTTAGATTTGAACCCAAGGCCCCAACGCTGCAAGACAGCAGTGCTAACCTCTGAGCCAACATGCTACCCTTAGCATACATCTAATATCCACGGTTGATAAAATGGACAGAGATGTCAGCAGAGAGTACAAGAAAAATTAGGCATGTACTCATGCCTGAAAAATTTGGTATTGTTGCTGCCGCTTCTGTAGCAGTGGCCAGAAAAATTGCAGCACCATAACAAGTGCAGCAGCAGAGGCCAGAAAAATTAGGCATGTACACATGGATGAAAAATTTGGTATTGTCGCAGCCGCATCTGTAGCAGCAGCCAGAAAAATTGCAGCACCAGAAAAAGTGCAGCAGTAGAGGCCAGAAAAATTAGGCATGTACACCCGGCTGGAAAATTTGGTATTGTCGCAGGTGTAGCAGCAGCCATAAAAATTGCAGCACCATAACAAGTGCAGCAGCAGAGGCCAGAAAAATTTGGCATGTACACATGGATGAAAAATTGGGTATTGTCCCAGCCGCAGCAGCACCATAACAAGTGCAGCAGCAGAGGCCCGAAAAATTAGGCACGTACACCTGGCTGGAAAATTGGGTATTGTCGCAGCCGCTGCTGTAGCAGCGGCCAGAAAAATTTCTCTTTGTTTCGCCAGACAGAAAGTGCCCTAAAACATTGCGGCTTGAACCCTAGTTGGTGGCGGAAAAGTCACGCAAGTCATCTGGCATTCAGAGTTCAAATACAGCAGCGTGTGGACCATTTTTAGCCAAAGGCAGCTCATCTGATCAGGCCTTGTTCAGTCAAATGTATCGCCCAGTGTCAGTCCCTTCGGGATCCATCCCTCATTAATTTTAAGAAAGGTGAGGTAATCCAGACTTTTTTGACCAAGGCGACTCCTCTTCTCAGTGACAATACCTCCTGCCGCACTGAAGGTCCTTTCTGACAGGACACTTGAAGCGGGACAGGCCAGAAGTTCGAGCGCAAATTGGGATAGCTCAGGCCACAGGTCAAGCCGACACATCCAGTAGTCAAGGGGTTCATCGCTCCTCAGAGTGTCGATATCTGCGGTTAAGGCCAGGTAGTCTGCTACCTGTCAGTCAAGTCGTTCTCTGATGGTGGACCCCGAAGGGCTGTGGCGATGCGTAGGACTTAAAAAGCTCCTGTACAGCATCCTGTCCTTGCCAGCGTGTTCGTGGGAGGAGGAGGATTACTTTCACCTCTTCCCCTGTTAGATCCCTGTTGTGCTGTGACATGACCCTTATACGCTGTGTACAGCATACTTCTTAATTTATTTTGGACCTGCTGAATCCTTTCCGCCTTGCTGTAATGCGGTAACATGTCAGGCTCTTTATGTTTATACCGGGGTCTAGTAGCGTGGACACCCAGTACAGGTCGTTCTCCTTCATCCTTTTTATACGAGGGTCCCTCAACAGGCATGACAGCATGAAAGAGCCCATTTGCACAAGGACGGATGCTGAGCTATTCATGTCCCGTTCCTCGTCCTCAGTGATGTCAGGGAAGGTATAATCTTCTTCCCCCCAGCCACGTACAACACCACGGGAACCAGATAGATGAAAACGAGCACCCTGGGATGCCTGCTGTGGTTGGTCTTCCTCCTCCTCTTCAAAGCCACATTCCTCCTCTGACTCCTCTTCCTCACAATCCTCTTCCAGCATTGCTGAAGGTCCAGCAAGCGATGCTGATAAGGCTGTTTCTGGTGGTGATGGTGTCCACAACTCTTCCACTTCACGCTCATCTACTGCCTGATCCAGCACTCTTCGGTGGGCACGCTCCAGGAAGAAAACAAACGGTATGATGTCACTGATGGTGCCTTCGGTGCGACTGACCAGGTTTGTCACTTCCTCAAAAGGACGCTTGAGCCTACAGGCATTGCGCATGAGCCTCCAGTAACGTGGCAAAAAAATTCCCAGCTCCGCACATGATGTCCTAGCACCCCGGTCATACAAATATTCGTTTACGGCTTTTTCTTGTTGAAGCAGGAGGTCGAACATTAGGAGTGTTGAATTCCAACATGTCGGGCTGTCGCAAATCAAGCGCCTCACTGGCATGTTGTTTCCCCGCTGGATATCTGACAAGTGCGCCATGGCTGTGTAGGAATGCCTGAAATGGCCACACACCTTCCTGGACTGCTTCAGGACATCCTGTAAGCCTGGGTACTTGAGCACAAAGCATTGTACAATCAGATTACACACATGTGCCATGCACGGCACATGTGTCAACTTGCCCAACCTCAATGCCGCCAACAAATTTGTTCCATTGTCACAAACCACCTTGCTGATCACCAGTTGGTGCGGAGTCAGCCACTGGTCCACCTGTGCGTTCAGGGCTGACAGGAACGCTGGTGCGATGTGACTCTCCGCTTTGAGGCAAGTCAACCCCATGATGGCGTGACACTGCCGTATCCGGGATGTGGAATAGCACCTGGGGAGCTGGGGGGGTGCCGGTGATGTGAAGCAAGACACAGCAGTGGAAGAGGACTCGACTGAGGATGCTATGGAAGAGGATGGAGTAGGAGGAGTAGAGGAGGTGGCAGCAGGCCTGCCTGCAAGTCGTGGCGGTGTCACCAACTTCTCTGCAGAACCACGCATTCCATGCTTGGCAGTCATCACCAGGTTTACCCAATGCACAGTGTAGGTGATATACCTGCCCTGACCATGCTTTGCAGACCAGGTATCAGTAGTCAGATGGACCTTTGCCCCTACACTGTGTGCCAGACATGCCATCATTTCCTTTTGCACAATGGAGTAAAGGTTGGGGATTGCCTTTTGTGCAAAAAAATTTCGGCCGGGTACCTTCCACTGCGGTGTCCCAGTGGCTACAAATTTTTTAAAGGCCTCAGACTCCACCAGCTTGTATGGTAAAAGCTGGCGGGCTAGCAGTTCCAACAAGCCAGCTGTCAGATGCCGGGCTAGGGGGTGACTTTGAGACATTGTCTTCTTACGTTCAAACATCTCCTTGACAGACACCTGACTGTGGGCAGATGAGCAGAAACTGCTCAAGGCGAGAGACAGAGAGGCGGATGGTTGAGAGGGGGCAAGGAGGGCAGCAGTGGTTGACCTGGCTGAAGATGCTGGACCAGGAGGAGGATGGCGTCTTTGACTTTGTGTGCTGCTTGTACTGACATGCTGATTCCATAGGCGTTTGTGATGTGACATCATGTGCCTTCGCAAAGCAGTTGTGTCTAGGTGGGTGTTGGACTTCCCAAGACTCAGTTTCTTCTAGCACAGGTTGCAAATGGCCTCGCTGTTGTCAGAGGCAGACACACAAAAAAAATGCCACACTGCTGAGCTCTGCGATGACGGCATTCTGATGGTGGCAACAGCTTGCGTTGATTGGCGTCCCGTCTGGCTGACCACGGGTGCCGATGCATGCTGTCTGACTGTGCCACTAGCTCCTTGCGACGACCTCCCCCTGCTTCCAACTCGTCTCCTTCTCCTGTCTGTCTCCCCATCTGAACTTTCCCCCTCTTCTTCTCTTCTAGCGGGCACCCATGTGGCATCCACGGACACATCATCATCATCAACACCTTCAAAGCTATCTGACACCTCAAGAAAGGAAGCAGCAGCGGGTACAACATCATCATCACACCGCACGTCCATGTGTGTAATGCTGCCTGACTGAGACATATCCCTGTTAACTACATCCTCTGGCAATAATGGTTACGCATCACTCATGTCTTCAAATTGATGTGTAAATAACTCCTCTGACGGATCAAGTAAAGCTGCTGTGGTGCTAGTGTTGGTGGTGATGGCAGGCGGGCAAGTGGTAGCATGAGAGGTGCCCGAAGCTAAGCTAGAGGAGGAGAAGGATGGTGCGTCAAGGTTCCGAGCGGAAGCTGTAGTAGATTGGGTGGCTTGTGATAGCCAGTCAACTAAGTCCTCAGAACTTTGGGGGTTCAGGGTACGTGGCCTCTGAACACTGGCCATTCCAGGGCCAAAGGGAATCCCAGCACCACGACGGCCCCTGTGGGGTGGCCTTCCTCTGCCTGTCATTTTTTTGGTTAAATTTGCACAAGTGTCACACCAAATGTGATTTGCACTAGGGCGACACAATTTGCCCTGCAGGCAAAAAAAACTAGCAACTGTGACGTGAACTGACAGTGACTGGTTTTATTTAACAGACAAAAAAGGTTTTTTTTTTTTTTAATTTGCACAACTTTCACACCAAATGTGATTTGCAGTAGGGTGACACAATTTGCCCTGCAGGCAAAAAAACTGGCAACTGTGGCGTGAACTGACAGTGACTGGTTTTATTTAACAGCCAAAAAAGGTATTTTTTTAAATTTGCACAACTGTCACACCAAATGTGATTTGCACTAGTGTGACAATGAGCAAAAAAGCTTGTGAGCGGAGTTCCCCTTTTAAGCAGTGGTCCCCAACCAGGGTGCCTCCAGCTGTTGCAAAACACATTGACTGATATATGTCAGCCCTTTGAATTCTGTAGTAGTTAGTTGCTTTAAAGAAAAAAAGCTTGCTGGCGGAGTTCCCCTTTTAAGCAGTGGTCCACAACCAGGGTGCCTCCAGCTGTTGCAAAACACATTGACTGATATATGTCAGCCCTTTGAATTCTGTAGTAGTTAGTTGCTTTAAAGAAAAAAAGCTTGCCAGCGGAGTTCCCCTTTTAAGCAGTGGTCCCCAACCTGGGTGCCTCCAGCTGTTACAAATCATACAGTCTGATATCTGTCAGCCCTTTGACTACTGTAGTAGTTAGTTGCTTTAAAGAAAAAAAGCTTGCCAGCGGAGTTCCCCTTTTAAGCAGTGGTCCCCAACCAGGGTGCCTCCAGCTGTTGCAAAACACATGGACTGATATATGTCAGCCCTTTGAATTCTGTAGTAGTTAGTTGCTTTAAAGAAAAAACAGCTTGCTGGCGGAGTTCCCCTTTTAAGCAGTGGTTCACAACCAGGGTGCCTCCAGCTGTTACAAAACACACGGACTGATATATTTCAGCCCTTTGAATACTGTAGTAGTTAGTTGCTAAAGAAAAAAAGCTTGCCAGCGGAGTTCCCCTTTAAAGCAGTGGTTCCCAACCAGGATGCCTCCAGCTTTTTCAAAACACACGGACTGATATCTTTCAGCCCTTTGAATACTGTAGTAGTTAGTTGCTTTAAAGAAAAAAAGCTTGCCAGCCGAGTTCCCCTTTTAAGCAGTGGTCCCCAACCAGGGTGCCTCCAGCTGTTACAAAACACACGGACTGATATATTTCAGCCCTTTGAATACTGTAGTAGTTAGTTGATTAAAAGAAAAAAAGCTTGCCAGCGGAGTTCCCCTTTTAAGCAGTGGTCCCCAACCAGGGTGCCTCCAGCTGTTGCAAAACACATGGACTGATATATTTCAGCCCTTTGAATACTGTAGTAGTTAGTTGCTTTAAAGAAAAAAAGCTTGCCAGCGGAGTTCCCCTTTCAAGCAGTGGTCCCCAACCAGGGTGCCTCCAGCTGTTGCAAAACACACGGACTGATATATTTCAGCTCTTTGAATACTGTAGTAGTTAGTTGATTAAAAGAAAAAAAGCTTGCCAGCGGAGTTCCCCTTTTAAGCAGTGGTCCCCAACCAGGGTGCCTCCAGCTGTTGCAAAACACATGGACTGATATATTTCAGCCCTTTGAATACTGTAGTAGTTAGTTGCTTTAAAGAAAAAAAGCTTGCCAGCGGAGTTCCCCTTTCAAGCAGTGGTCCCCAACCAGGGTGCCTCCAGCTGTTGCAAAACACACGGACTGATATATTTCAGCTCTTTGAATACTGTAGTAGTTAGTTGCTTGAAGGAACTTAAGTTTTATTCTGGAGTACGATTATGTATAAAGCTGATAAAACAGCTAAAATACCAGTCCTCAAGGTATAAATAAAGATGAAAGAGATAGACAGTAATAGATGATCCAGGTATTAGTAATAAAAGTATTTATTTGGTACTATGTATGTTAATAGGTACTGTTCGCTGTCCCTGCAGGGCCTTGCATGGGACAAAGAACAAAGGAAATTGTAGCGATTGTATAAAAAATAAGTGAAACAAATATAATGACAAAATCAGCAACTTGCATCTATGGTGGTGAATAAATAGTTGGAATAGATAGTCCATTATTAAAATAAAATAAAAATAACAATAAAAAGTCCTTGATATTAAATGTCTCTCAATAGCATTCAGATAGCTAAATACGATGTTAGCTTCTCTGTATAATTAGAATGGATAGTGGCGGTTGTAGAATATGATGTGATCAGCACTTAAATATACTGTCAATCTTAATCAAGGGTAGCAGTTTTGTAATACAACATTTCCAGTATTGGAAGTACAGTCTTTATGTGCGTTGGTGACACAGTAGCAGTGAAAGCACAAGGTCCGGTGCACAGCACCACTCACCACTCCTGGAATCGTTCTGACAGCCGGCTCTGCGGTATGGCACGTAGGTGTCAACCTCCGGAAATGACTGGTATCGGTCTCCAGTGGATTGGCAACGCTGTAGGTCTCCTCCTCCAGACGTCTGCGGCTGGCACGGATGGCACCAGCCCAGCAGGTATGCCGAGGGTCTGTGAGTGGCGTGTGGAGATAGCGGTAGTGTGGCGATGTAGTGGCAGCAGCTGTGAGAGCAGGAGCGGCGTCCCTCGTGTGAATTAGTTGCAAATGCGTGCACGGGGCAGCAGTAGTGGTGGTCCCCAAACTGGGGACTTCCAGCAGTTGCAAGCAAAGTTCTGGATTATGCTGGATTAAAGGTGCTTTTGGATAAATATGGATAGATGCAAGTGATGGATGAGAATCTAGACGCGTTTCAAGGCCTCGGGCCTTTTCCTCAGTAGAAATATAGGTGTATACTGTGGATCAGAAGCATTTTTGGGGGCGGGGCTTGCCGCAGAGGTGAAAGGATGCGTGCCTGAGTGTCTCCTCCATCTACCCTGAAAGAAGCGTCTCATAGCGGCGATATACCGCATATACTAAGAAATATCCTTTCTCCCTGACTTACCTACCACCTGCTGACCATTTGGAGATCGCTCCCGGCTCCCTCCGTGCCCGCATATTCATCTGAGCCCCGGCACTGCAGCGCGCGCGCTCTAACCACAAAGCAGGCGCCATCTTCCCTCCATCCTCGCAGCTGTTCTCAAGTCTGGAGGTTAGTGGGGGCAGGCAATATGTGAAGCGCAGATGAAGCGACCCGGAGCTTTCACCCACGGCACCGCTTCACGATCAGAGAGGAGCGGCCCGGACTTTGCCAAATACAATAGCGCATGTGGTAAACTCAGCTCTGTTCCGGTGTGGGAGCTGCAGGAGGAGCTATATATAGATAGTCTAAGCGCCATCTTGAAATATCCTCCACGCTGTTGAGGGTCAGAAGCGGTGCTGAGGTGGTGTGGGGGACGGAGAACTGGACTTGAAGACACAGGAATAGAGTTCTGTTCTACAGTGCTACCATTACCCTTCCCATGCACAGTGAGTGGCCATACAAGGATTTGCATGCAGCTTCTGGATCTACTCTGAGCCTCAGCTCAAAAGCTAAGTACCTACCTGCTGTGGAATTTATCCCATTAGCTCCTATTCATTAAACCATTATAATCTGATGAACTGTTCACTGACAATACCACCTGCAATACCTTACCACACATAGTATATCAAACCTGTCTACATACTGCTGGGGACAGATCAGACACATCCCCCAGAGATTGAAAGACTGTCAGATACCGGGGTGTGGGAAGATCAAGGGACTGAGAGTCTGAAAATCCTTAGTTAACAACTATCTGGTCTACTTCGGTTTACTAGCCTGTTACCCCTTGGAAGTCTCAGATTGGACATATTCCCTTATAATTTTACTGCTGTGTGACCATTGAATAATTCTCTGCAATACTCCTTTTCCACCACAGGGTGGCACTGGAGATACACATTACCATCTCCACTATACTCATTGAAGTAAATCACTACCTTCAAATCAGTGATGTCTCCATGCAATTCTTCTATGTAAAACTTCTGCTTCTCATCCCCTGCATCTTAAAGTATGCCCAGTAGGCGTCTCAAGAAACAGAAATCCCTCAAATTGACTGAGTTCTATTCCTTACGGAGTAAACCGGCTACACTAGCCTCATCTGAGAGTAACCTCTCTACATCCAAGTTAACTGTTACTACTCCAAACTGCTCTCTTAGTGACGCTATAACTCCACTCAAATTCTCATCATATTCTGAGTGCCTACAAAGTGATCTTTCCCTTTCACCAGTTACGTTGCGGAGTGGTTCTCTAGTTTCCAGTGACTTACCCATCACTAGTGACAGCACCATGGAGACCCCGAAAGGATCAAGTCCTCCCCAATAGTATGGAATCTACTATTAGATCCCTGTTTCAAGAATTCAGGGAGACTTTGCAAAAGGACTTTATGTCATCCCTGAGCTCTCTGTCTAAAGAGGTGTCTCAACTCGGAGAACGTACAGCGCATATTGAAGAGAAAATGGAGAAGTTCACTGAGGCTCATAATGCGTTGGTTGATTTACAGAATGACACCACTGATGATATGCACAGGGTCCAGCTAAAATTGTCGAACCTCGAGGACAGATCAAGGAGGAACAATATCAGATTCAGGGGAATCCCAGAGGAGGTGACCAACTTGGAACTGAGAGAGTTCCTCATGGACTATTTCAGTATTCTCACTCCAGATACGGATTCACGAGATATGATAATTGATAGAGTACATCGGATCCCGAAACCCCCGCAACTACCACGTGAAGTCCCGAGGGATGTCTTGGCGAGGATTCACTTTTATCACTACAAAGAAGCCGTAATGGTTGCGGCTAGAAAGGTTAAAAACGTCCCAGCACGTTTTTCAAAGTTGTCCCTCTTTGCTGACTTATCTGCTGCCACGCTTAAGAGACGCAAAGCCTTCTCAACATCTACTTCAATTCTGAGAGGAGAGGGAATCCAATATAAGTGGGGATTCCCCATGAAACTTCTAGTTCAAAGGAACGGTGCCACCCACTCGTTCCTCACTTCAAAAGAAGCCCTTGTGGCCATCAGCAAATGGTACCCGGACCTTGTGAAAACATCCGTGATTAGATCCCCAGCAAGAAAAAATCTCCCACTCCATCAAGAATGGTCTACGGTGGGACACAAGTCCCCCAATATCTCAACTAAAGACTGTTCCAGACATGGCGACATTTCAAGACCTCCCACCTGAATTCTTGGGTTATCCTGATACTCAGTCTACTGCTCCTTCTCTCCCCCCTTCTTCTCGATGTTTGTCTGTTCCCCCCCTCTTATGTCTCAACAGGTTCGCCAATGGGAGCAAGACCAAGAAAAAAGATGCTGACAAAGCATTAGAGGGACTTTAAGGTCTAATTGGATAATGGGACTTTGCTGACATTAAGCATCGCAGATGCAGTTACTGATAGTTAAGTTTGTTCAGGGTTAGAACTACCTTTGACTTGACTCATTCTTACCCCCACCCTCACTGCCAATATATGCCGTAAGGCCATGGCTTGTTCTTACAGAACGTCAATTTTTACCACATTACTATTGTTTAATTTGTTAATTGTTTGTAATTTTCTAACTGCCAACAACTCTCGCTCCGTAATTAAATTCTGCAGGAGGTCATCATACTATTGGATAGGTAATGTTGTGATGCGTGTGCTACTGTATGTCAATAGTCTGAAAGTTCTTTACTTAGCAAATATTTTTACTTCCTTTAATGGTCATTACAATTTCCTCATTGAATGTTAAGGGTCTTAATAGCCCATTCAAACGTAGCCTATTCTGGTCGGAGTGTCGGAGGTTGAAGTCAGATATTATGTGTGCTCAAGAAACACACTTAAAGGAAGCTGAGACCTTCAGAGTTAATAATAAAAAGTTCCCTCATATATTCTTTTCTCCAAATGCCATGAAAAAGAAGGGTGTGCTTATTGCTATCAAGGATTCCGTAGCTTTCAAACTAGTTAAGGTCATTTATGACCCTTATTGCAGATATATTTTATTGAACTGCGAAATCAATAATACCAAATTGACCCTTGTTAATTTATATGCTCCCAATAAAAAACAGGGTAAGTTTCTAGCGCATGTACTAAAAGTTTTATCTAATAACAAATATGGAGCCACTATGCTAGTAGGAGACTTTAATAAAGTTCTCTCTCCGCAAATTGACAAAACTCCCCATAAACCTAATGAGAGAAACACGGATATATATAAACTTTTATTTAGAGACGATCTGTATGATTCCTGGAGATCCTTGAATGCAAATGACAAAGACTACACCTTTTTTTCTCACTCACACCAAATGTACTCACGTATAGACTTAATAGTGGTCGATAAATGGCTTCTGCAGAAGGTCTCGGCTTCCAAAATAGGCATAATTAGCTGGTCAGATCACGCCCCGGTTACGGTATCCATTAGAGAGGAATTTAACACTCCTCCCACAAGTATATGGAGACTTAACAACTCCTTACTGTCCGACTTGGCCTATTCTAAACATATTGAAAAGGAATTAATAGAATATTTCCAGATTAATGATCCTAACGACACCTCGGTTTTCACTAACTGGTGTGCTCATAAGGCTGTCATCAGAGGGGTTTGTATTAAATTAGCCTCTGATCAGAAGAAATCTAGAATGACTAAAACTTTAGAATTGACTAGTGCCATAAAATCTCTTGAAGATAACCACAAACTGTCGAGAGATCCTAACATTTTAAAAGAATTGTCCTCCCTACGTTTCCAATTGTACCAACTCTTGCATTATAAATTTGATTTTTACCTCCAACGTTTAAACACTAAATTCTACTGGCAGGGAAATAGAGCGGGAAAGATGTTAGCTAATAGGTTCAAAAATAGAGCGGCCAAGACAAAAATTCCGTTTGTTCTCTCATCTACAGGGGAGAAAATTTTAAACCCACAAAATATAGCCAATATATTAGCTGACTACTATAAAACGTTGTACAATTTACGATCTGATAACTCTATTCCCCAACCTCAGACGCACTCTATCAAATCCTTCCTGGACAGATTACATCTTCCCTCAGTAGATATGGAATTATTGGACAAATTAAACAAACCCATAATTATTTTAGAACTTACCTCGGTAATCTCCTCCTTGAAACCAAATAAATCACCAGGCCCCGATGGTTTTACGGGGGAATATTATAAAAAATTCCAAACGATTCTCTCTAACCATCTCCTCCCTCTATATAATGAAATATTCCACAAAGCTTATATTCCACCAGAAATGTTAAAAGCCATGATTATCACTCTCCCTAAGCCTGGAAAAACCCCTGATAGACCAGAAAACTTCCGTCCCATTTCGTTACTGAACATTGACCTAAAAATTTATGCGAAAAGTATTGCAAACTGGCTAAATGATATTCTTCCCTCTCTTGTTAAAAACGACCAAGTGGGTTTTGTTAAGTTGAGACAGACAGTGGACGGTACCAGACGTTTTATAGACTTAATACACCATGTAGAATCCAGTCGAACGCCTTCGTTGCTGCTTACATTAGACACGGAAAAGGCGTTCGACAGAGTTAGTTGGAAATATCTAGACTTAGTCCTATCTAAATTTGGTATAATTAATAATATTAAAACGGCAGTGATGGCTCTATATACTTGCCCCTCAGCGTCAGTATTCACATCAGGGTTCTTATCTCCCTCTTTTGAGATTACTAATGGGACTCGTCAGGGGTGTCCACTGTCCCCTTTAATTTTTGCATTAGCTATGGAGCCCTTAGCTGAAAAGATTAGGACAAACCCTGACATTTCAGGAGTAGATATGGGAAACTATAACCACCGCATTGGCCTCTTTGCCGATGATGTGATAATCATTTGTAAGGACCCCTTGACATCACTGACTAATATACTATCTGACCTAAATTCATTTGGGAGTATTTCATATTATAAAATTAACCACACTAAATTTCAAATCCTTGGTCTAGGCCTCTCAGACAGAGTATCCCGCATAATTAAATCCTGTTTCTCCTTCCCGTGGGCTACAGCTTCTATTACATGTCTGGGCATAAAATTGACCTATCCATGCAGCGGGCTTTTTGAGGCAAACTATTCCACCTTGTTGAAAAGCTTGAAAAACTCTGTTGCTAATCTCCCCGTACTGGGCATCTCGTGGTTAGGAAGAGTAGCTGCTATTAAAATGATGATCTTGCCGAAGATTTTATATACATTTAGAAATGTTCCGATCTACTTACCTAACCCATACTTGAAAAAGATTCAATCTATTTTAATGCACTTTGTCTGGGCCAAGAGTAGACCAAGGGTTCAAGTGAATTCCCTCTTCCCGCCTGTTTCGGAGGGAGGTATTGGTTGCCCTTCGATTGTCCACTACTATAACGCAGTCCATTTGGAACAACTCAAGAGCCTTTGGACGGGAGATAACTCTAAACATTGGGTGGTCATGGAAACATCCCTACTGAGCGGCACATCTCTTAACTATATTCTCACAGCAGCTCATATATTCAGCTCAAAAGTCTCTTTCACACATCCGACTCTGGAGGCCACGTTTAGATGCTGGAACCATTTCATTTTAAAACATAAACTTTGCACCATTAATATACTACAATCTCATATGTTGGTCCTCATGGCACATATTCCTGGGCTCAACGTGCTGGGTTGGATATCTAGGGGAGTGACCCACATAGCAGATTTGTGGGACGGGAATATATGCAAACCATTTGAAGAATTACATAATAGGTACGATATCCCACACAAAGATTTTTACAAATATCTCCAAATAAGACATGCATTATTTTCAATTAAGGGCCTCCCACAGGTCAACAACTCAGAACTTCTTGTTTGGCTATTAAATACAAATCTAATGAAACACAACATTTCCTGGAGCTATTCCTTTCTTCTCAAACACACCTTGTTCCCACCAAAGAGCCACTTGTCCCATTGGGAAAAGGACTTACATATCCAAATTACTGAATATCCATGGTTTAAAGCCCAATCTGTTCTTCCTAAGCTCTCCAGGTGTATTAGCCACTTAGAAACTTCAAAAAAATTACTTTATAGGTGGTACTTAACGCCATCTCGCCTCGCCCAATTCACAGCAATTAAAGACACTTGCTGGAGATGTCCGAATGTGGGCACCTTTCTACATATTTGGTGGGATTGCCCACAGATTATCCTTTTCTGGAGGAAGTTAGGCAAATTTATATCTCATATTTGTGGACTTCCGATTATATTAAGTCCAGCCCTAGCCCTTCTCAATTTAAACATTGACGAATATTCTTTTTTCCATAAAACTATCAAAATACATGTTCTTATTGTGGCAAGGCAATCTATTGTTCGAAGGTGGAGATCTTCACCGATTCCCAGCATTAAAGAGATCATTAAGGGGGTCAATTTGAATTGCTGGCATGTATACAAAGTGGCATGTACCCTCAATACAGAGAGAGTTTTCTTGGCCAGATGGGATGTGTGGCTGAATAGTCCTCATAATACAGTAAAACTGTAAAGCATACACTCACTGTACGATTGGGTGATGTACACATAACCTGATCTTCCTGCATTTATATATCTGCTAGTTAGAACCGTGTTAGAGAGCGAACATTGACAGTGTTTGATTTGTTAATGTTCTTTGACCACTGTTCTTGTTAAATATTACCACAATATATAGGTTGAGCACTGCTCACATGAGGTGGGCAAAAAAGTGGTTTGCTATGTTTCCTAATTTTCACCTTGTATCATTGTGATATATTACTTGTGAGCTTTGTTTATTTTTTTTATTTTTTTTTTCAAAAAATTTGAAATAAAATCTTGTTATAAAAAAAAAAGAAGCATTTTTATAATGTGAACAATAGTTAGGGAAACTTGGAAACTCTGGAAAGAACCAGGTGATAGGTAAAATAGGGTACTGGATCATGTGGAAAAAAAGTGGAAGATAGTAGTAAATGGAAAGAAATAGGAATAAATGTAGTGAATGAGTGTATATTTTTGAATGTACAGGGCCGAAAGAGCAGCGGTCAAGACACAATATAATTATCACATAGACATATAAATTGATGCCCATGGTTTGTTGATAAATATTTTATATAAATAAGTGATGAACATATTGTGGGACTAAAATATGAATGGAATATTAATAAAATGGGAAATCATAAAAATTATTAGGGAACAATTAAATATATAAGAAAATTTGAAAATATGGAAATATGAAAACATATATAAAAAATATATATAATATATAATAAATATAATATATTATATACTGAATCAAAAATCTGTAGTAGAGTTATATATAAAAATGTATAGAATTGGAATATATATATATATATATATATATATATATATATATATATATATAATGATAAAAATAAAGTAAAAAATACAAATACAAATAAAAACAAAGTAAAAAATAAAAAAGATGATAGAAAATAATGATGATGAGACCTAGACAGAAAGAAATAATACAAGAGCATAGCCTAAAACTGGGACAAGAAACAATTATGTATATTACAATATATGATAAAACTGCAGACAGGAACATAAGTAGGGTGATGTGTATTCTCGGATGGGCTAGACCGCAGGAACCGTCGCCGAGTCAAAATGCGACCAGTTGGCGACGGGTCGTGCGGAGGAGCCCAATCTCGAGTATCACAGGAATCCAAAAATCTCCAGCTCCGCATTGAGTCCCTTGGGAATCAATGTGTCGAACTCAAAGATCTTGCGGGATTCGGCCTTAGACATGCGAGTGATAAAGTCGCCACCTCTCCAGCATTTTTTACTTTTAGGAGGGCTGTAAAAAATAGTTGGGAAGGGTCTTGAGCATGATATTCTGTAAAATGAAGGGACAATGGGTGTGTTTTGTTACCCTTTTTGATATTATAAATGTGCTCAGAGATACGGGTTTTTAATTGCCTTTTGGTTCTTCCAATGTATTGTTTGCCACACGTACATTGTATTAAATAAATAATCCCTTTGCTGTGGCAGGTTAAGCAATCTACGATTTTATGGGTAAACTGGCTAGTTTTCGAGGATATCTCTGTAATTGTTTTGGGTGAAGTAGTAATTTTACAACCTGAACAGGATCCACATTTATGGAACCCTTTGGTTTGGAGCCAGGTGGAGGATGATATTGAGGGGGGGTTGGCGAATAGTTGGGGCGACTTGTATGCCTAAATTGGGGGCCTTTGTGTACACTATAGGTGGGTGTATAGGGATGGTATGACAGATGCTTTTGTCATTCTTCAAAAACTGGCATTTTTTGAAGAATGACAAAAGCATCTGTCAAATGACAAAAGCATCGGTCATACCATCCCTAGACACCCACCTATAGTGTACACAAAGGCCCCCAATTTAGGCATACAAGTCGCCCCCACTATTCGCCAACCCCCCTCAATATCATCCTCCACCTGGCTCCAAACCAAAGGGTTCCATAAATGTGGATCCTGTTCAGGTTGTAAAATTACTACTTCACCCAAAACAATTACAGAGATATCCTCGAAAACTAGCCAGTTTACCCATAAAATCGTAGATTGCTTAACCTGCCACAGCAAAGGGATTATTTATTTAATACAATGTACATGTGGCAAACAATACATTGGAAGAACCAAAAGGCAATTAAAAACCCGTATCTCTGAGCACATTTATAATATCAAAAAGGGTAACAAAACACACCCATTGTCCCTTCATTTTACAGAATATCATGCTCAAGACCCTTCCCAACTATTTTTTACAGCCCTCCTAAAAGTAAAAAAATGCTGGAGAGGTGGCGACTTTATCACTCGCATGTCTAAGACCTTATCCTGCAAGATCTTTGAGTTTGACACATTGATTCCCAAGGGACTCAATGCGGAGCTGGAGATTTTCGGATTCCTGTGATACTCGAGATTGGGCTTCTCCGCACGACCCGTCGCCTACTGGTCGCATATCGACTCGGCGACGGTTCCTGCGGTCTAGCCCATCCGAGAATACACATCACCCTACTTATGTTCCAGTCTGCAGTTTTATCATATATTGTAATATACATAATTGTTTCTTGTCCCAGTTTTAGGCTCTTGTATTATTTCTTTCTGTCTAGGTCTCATCATCATTATTTCCTATCATCTTTTTTATTTTTTACTTTATTTTTATCATTATTATATATATTCCAATTCTACACATTTTTATATATAAATCTATTACAGATTTTTGATTCAGTATATTCTATTCATTATATATTATATATATTTTTATATATGTTTTTTATATATGTTTTCATATTTCCATATTTTCATATTTTCTTATATATTTGATTGTTCCCTAATCATTTTTATGATTTCCCATTTTATTAATATTCCATTCATATTTTAGTCCCACAATATGTTCATCACTTATTTATATAAAATATTTATCAACAAACCATGGGCATCAATTTATATGTCTATGTGATAATTATATTGTGTCTTGACCGCTGCTCTTTCGGCTCTGTACATTCAAAAATATACACTCATTCACTACATTTATTCCTATTTCTTTCCCTTTACTACTATCTTCCACTTTTTTTTCCACATGATCCAGTACCCTATTTTACCTATCACCCGGTTCTTTCCAGAGTTTCCAAGTTTCCCTAACTATTGTTCACATTATAAAAATGCTTCTGACCCACAGTATACACCTATATTTCTACTGAGGAAAAGGCCTGAGGCCTTGAAACGCGTCTAGAATCTCATCCATCACTTGCATCTATCCATATTTATCCAAAAGCACCTTTAATCCAGCATAATCCAGAACTTTGCTTGCAACTGCTGGAAGTCCCCAGTTTGGGGACCACCACTACTGCTGCCCCGCGCGCGCATTTGCACCTAATTCACACGAGGGACGTCGCTCCTGCTCTCACAGCTGCTGCCACTACATCGCCACACTACCGCTATCTCCCCACGCCACTCACAGACCCTCGGCATACCTGTTGGGCCGGTGCCATCCGTGCCAGCCGCGGACATCTGGAGGAGGAGACCTACAGCCAGGGCCGGACTGGGGATGAAAATCAGCCCTGGAAATTACTGCATACCAGCCCCACAGCATTGTGTCATTGTGCTGGCAAATGGCCACCGAGCACAGGCGTATCACTTTGCGTGGCTATATATATTTATATATATATATATATATATATATATATATATATATATCACAGAAGGAATACACCAGTACTTTGCAAATGTTTCAATAAAGTGGTGTCAGCGTCCAAGACCAGATCATAGTCCACCACAAATTCAAAAAGTAAAATGGCACAACACTCCCTTATAATCAGGGCCGGTTTTAGGCTTAGCGTGGCCCTAGGCAATATCAAAAGTGGGGCCCCAAAAGTCGTAGTAGTGCACTAACCAGATTTGAACATTTTTGGTCACTTCAAATACTATAAAAAAAATATCTAAAAAGCTATTGAAAAGTCCCATCAAAACAAAAATGGTACCGATAAAAACCACAAATCACAGCTCAAAAAATGACCCTCATACATCCCCATATACAGAAAAATAAGAGTTATAGGGATCAAAATAGTACAATTTTATATTTTTGTACAGTTCCCCCCACATTAGGTAAAGACTATAGCTCCCCCACATTAGGTTGGCAGTATAGTTCCCCCACATTAGGTGCAGTATAGTTCCCCCACATTAGGTGCACTATAGTCCCCCACATTAGGTGCAGTATAGTTCCCCCACATAAGGTGCAGTATAGTCCCCCACATTAGGTGCAGTATAGTTCCCCCATATTAGGTGCAGTATAGTCCCCCACATTAGGAGCAGTATAGTTCCCCCACATTAGGTTGGCTGTATAGTTCCCCCACATTAGGTGCAGTATAGTTCTTCCCACATTAGGTGCAGTATAGTTCCCCACATTAGGTGCAGTATAGTTCTCCCCACATTAGGTGCAATATAGTTCCCCACATTAGGTGCAGTACCGTTCCCTCCACATTAGGTGCAGTAAAGCTACCCACATTAGGTTGGCAGTATAGTTCCCCCACATTAGGTGCAGTATATAGTCCACCCCCCCTCATTAGGTGCAGTATAGTTCCCCCACATTAGGTGCAGTATAGTTCCCCACATTAGGTACAGTATAGCTCTCCACATTAGGTGCAGTATAGCTCCCCCCATTAGGTTGGCAGTATAGTTCCCCCACATTAGGTGCAGTATATAGTCCCCCCTCATTAGGTGCAGTATAGTTCCCCCACATTAGGTGCAGTATAGTTCCCCACATTAGGTGCAGTATAGTTCCCCACACACACATTAGGTGCAGTATAGTTTCCCACATTAGGTGCAGTATAGTTCCCCCACATTAGGTGCAGTATAGCTCTCCACATTAGGTGCAGTATAGTTCCCCCACATTAGGTTGGCAGTATAGTTCCCCCACATTAGGTGCAGTATAGTTCCCCACGCTAGGTGCAGTATAGTCTCCCACATTAGGTGCAGTATACAGTAGTCCCCCCACATTAGGTGCAGTATACAGTAGTTACCCACATTAGGTACAGTATACAGTAGTTCCCCACATTAGGTTCAGTATACAGTAGTCCCCCACATTAGGTGCAGTATACAGTAGTTCCCCACATTAGGTGCAGTATACAGTAGTCCCCCCACATTAGGTGCAGTATACAGTAGTCCCCCCACATTAGGTGCAGTATACAGTAGTTCCCCACATTAGGTGCAGTATACAGTAGTCCCCCCACATTAGGTGCAGTATACAGTAGTCCCCCCACATTAGGTGCAGTATACAGTAGTCCCCCCACATTAGGTGCAGTATACAGTAGTCCCCCCACATTAGGTGCAGTATACAGAAGTCCCCCCACATTAGGTGCAGTATACAGTAGTTCCCCACATTAGGTGCAGTATACAGTAGTTCCCCCACATTAGGTGCCGTATACAGTAGTTCCCCCACATTAGGTGCAGTATACAGTAGTTCCCCCACATTAGGTGCAGTATAGTTCCCCCACATTAGGTGCAGTATAGCTCTCCACATTAGGTGCAGTATAGTTCCCCCACATTAGGTGCAGTATAGTTCCCCCACATTAGGTTGGCAGTATAGTTCCCCACATTAGGTGCAGTATAGTTCCCCACGCTAGGTGCAGTATAGTCTCCCACATTAGGTGCAGTATACAGTAGTCCCCCCACATTAGGTGCAGTATAGCTCTCCACATTAGGTGCAGTATAGTTCCCCCACATTAGGTGCAGTATAGTTCCCCCACATCAGGTTGGCAGTATAGTTCCCCACATTAGGTGCAGTATAGTTCCCCACGCTAGGTGCAGTATAGTCTCCCACATTAGGTGCAGTATACAGTAGTCCCCCCACATTAGGTGCAGTATACAGTAGTTACCCACATTAGGTACAGTATACAGTAGTTCCCCACATTAGGTTCAGTATACAGTAGTCCCCCCACATTAGGTGCAGTATACAGTAGTTCCCCACATTAGGTGCAGTATACAGTAGTCCCCCCACATTAGGTGCAGTATACAGTAGTCCCCCCACATTAGGTGCAGTATACAGTAGTTCCCCACATTAGGTGCAGTATACAGTAGTCCCCCCACATTAGGTGCAGTATACAGTAGTCCCCCCACATTAGGTGCAGTATACAGTAGTCCCCCCACATTAGGTGCAGTATACAGTAGTCCCCCCACATTAGGTGCAGTATACAGTAGTCCCCCCACATTAGGTGCAGTATACAGTAGTCCCCCACATTAGGTGCAGTATACAGTAGTCCCCCCACATTAGGTGCAGTATACAGTAGTTCCCCACATTAGGTGCAGTATACAGTAGTTCCCCCACATTAGGTGCCGTATACAGTAGTTCCCCCACATTAGGTGCAGTATACAGTAGTTCCCCCACATTAGGTGCAGTATACAGTAGTTCCCCCACATTAGGTGCAGTATAGTTCCCCACATTAGGTGCAATATAGTTCCCTCACATTAGGTGCAGTATAATTCCCCACATTAGGTGCAGTATAGTTCCCCCACATTAGGTGCACTATGATTCCACCACATTAGGTGCAGTATAGTTCCCCCACATTAGGTGCAGTATGTACCCCTACAGACATACAGCCTTCAGCCATATACAGTGTATGGCTGGAGGCTGTATGCCTGTTTACTGCCCCACTTGAGTATTCCGACCACCGCTCCGGGGTCACGATCTACTGCTATTGCCTATGGGCCATCCCGGTCACGATCTACTGCTATGGCCTATGGGCCATCCCGGGAACACTGAAGATGACCGTAGGTGGTAAACTATGAGGTAAATGGGGCATTCTTGTTATGAGGCCGCTATGAGGTAAACGGGGCATCCTTGTGTCCTGAAAAGATTTTTCGGGACACAGGAATGTCCCGAATGTGACGGGGCCCCCTGCGGGCACAGGGCCCGGAGCTGGTCACTGTTTTAGAGTGGCTGCGGCCGGACTGCAAATCTTTAACAAGAAGCCAACGCTGCGGCCACTTTAAAACATGTTAAAAAAGGTTATATGTGAAAATCCGGTATATTGAGAGCAATATTACCAATAATGCCAGTATACAAGGAGGAAAATTATCACCATACATATTACCATGATACTGTTACTGACCAAATCCTGTATGTTGAGAGTAATATTATCAATAATACTAGTATACAAGGAGGAATATTATCCCCATACATATTACCATCATACTGTTACTAGCCAAATCCTGTATACTGAGACGAATATTACCAGTATACAAGGCGAAATATTATGCCCATACATATTACCGTCATACTGTTACTGACCAAATCCTGTGAACTGAGATTGAAGTTATCAATATCAGTATTCAAGGGACAAGTAATACCGCCACATCATGACCAGTATCAGTGCAGAATGACTAATATCTTCACACTGCTACTGAAAAAAATCTACTAGGCAAAAACCAAGGTTAACTCCATACAGTGATCATATACAGATAGATACCAACACTACAAAGGTGCCCCCCTTCCTTCTCCCCTTCTTAGCTAAGTAAATGTTCAGCCTTAATATATTAGGTAGGCAGGCTTCTTCCCACTTCTACCTCCATTCCACATTAGGCTGCATTCGCACCACGATTGTTACATAAGGGACCGGATCCGATAGGGACATGTGAAAACCAGGCACTCCCGTATCTCAGCCCCCATCCCAGCCCCCATCTCATTCATTTGAATGAGCCGACCGGAGTCAAAAAGTGACTCCGGTCGGCTTATTTTTGCCCCATATCCGGTTTTGTGACCTGACTTAAAACCGTGGTATACTACAGTTTTAAGTACGGTCACAAATCTGGATACGGGGAAAAACTGAGCCGACTGGAGTCATTGTCTGACTCCGGTCGGCTCATTCAAATGAGATGTGGGACGGGTCCGGCTGAGATACGGGAGCGCCTGGTTTTCACATCTCCCAGCCAGATCCGGTATGTAACAATTGTGGTGTGAATGCAGCCTTTGCTAGCTATATATCTCCCCCCCACCCAGGGCGGAACTGGGGCTAAAAACCAACCCTGAAAATGATCATACCAGCCCCACAGCATTGTGTCATTGTGGCAGCCGCAGGGAAGGGACAGGGAAGCTTGACATTTGATTTGCCAGACCTCCATAAGAAAGCTTTGTTGTGGCAGAAATGTGGTATTAAAGGGGTATTCCAGACAAAAACTTTTTTTTATATATCAACTGGCTCCGGAAAGTTAAACAGATTTGTAAATTACTTCTATTAAAAAATCATAATCCTTCCAATAGTTATTAGCTTCTGAAGTTTTCTGTCTTACTGCTCAATGATGATGTCACATCCGGGACATGAGTCATCAGAAAGCAGTGAGACAGAAAACAACAACTCAACTTCAGAAGCTAATAACTATTGGAAGGATTAAGATTTTTTAATAGAAGTAATTTACAAATCTTGGAATAGAGAAGAAGAGCATGGTCCAGCTCCCAAGGAAAACGAATAAAATCCAAAATTTTAATTCAAGCCATTAAAAAATGAGTGAACAAAAGAGAGAGGGGGAATAAAATCATAGCAGAAACACTGACGTGTTTCGGACTATATAGTCCTTAATCATGGCATTGAACTACATGCATCCTATATATACCATGGGTGAATACCCACTGAATTAAACAGTTAGTTGAGGAACGCCTACTCGTGCCGGAGGTTCCGGAGGTGAGACTATGACGTAATTTATTGGGTGCACCTGTGAAAAGGCTGGAAAGAATTAACCAGCTCAGTACTGCACAGTGGAGTATCACATAGCAACCGTCACATCTCTATCATATATTGAAACACTCGTCACAATATATGTGCATATGTTATGTTTTTAACCCCTTAAGGACTCAGGGTTTTTCCATTTTTGTACTTTCGTTTTTTCCTCCTTACCTTTTAAAAATCATAACCCTTTCAATTTTCCACCTAAAAATCCATATTATAGCTTATTTTTTGCGTCGCCAATTCTACTTTGCAGTGACATTAGTCATTTTACCCAAAAATGCACGGCGAAACGGAAAAAAATCATTGTGCGACAAAATCGAAAAAAGAAACGCCATTTTGTAAATTTTGAGGGCTTCCGTTTCTACGCAGTGCATATTTTGGTAAAAATTATACCTTATCATTATTCTGTAGGTCCATACAGTTAAAATGATACCCTATTTATATAGGTTTGATTTTGTCGCACTTCTGGAAAAAATCAAAACTACATGCAGGAAAATGTATACGTTTAAAAATGTCATCTTCTGACCCCTATAACTTTTTTATTTTTCCACGTACAGGGCGGTATGAGGACTCATTTTTTGCGCCGTGATCTGAAGTTTTTATCGGTATGATTTTTGTTTTGATCGGACTTTTTGATCACTTTTTATTCATTTTTTAATGGTATAAAAAGTGACCAAAATACGCTTTTTTGGACCTTGGAATTTTTTTGCGCGTACGCCATTGATCGTGCGGTTTAATTAATGATATATTTTTATAGTTCGGACATTTACGCACGCGGCGATACCATATATGTTTATTTTTTTTTTTTTACACTGTTTTATTTTTTTATTAGGGAAGGGGTTAAATGACCTTTATTAACACTTTTTTTTTTACATTTTTTTTGCAGTGTTATAGGTCCCATAGGGTCCTATAACACTGCACACACTGATCTCTCATCCTGATCACAGGCGTGTATTAACACGCCTGTGATCAGTGTTATCGGCGTTTGACTGCTCCTGCCTGGATCTCAGGCACGTAGCAGTCATTCGCCGATCGGACACCGAGGAGGCAGGTAAGGGCCCTCCCAGTGTCCGGTCAGGTGTTCGGGACGCCGCGATTTCACCGCGGCGGTCCCGAACAGCCCGACTGAGCAGCCGGGTTACTTTCACTTTCACTTTAGAAGCGGCGGAGCTTTGACCGCCTCTTCTAAAGGGTTAATACCGCACATTGCCGCGATCGGCGATGTGTGGTATTAGCCGCGGGTCCCGGCCGTTGATGAGCGCCGGGACCGACGCGATATTATGCGGGATCGCGGCGCAATCCCGCTTTATATTGCGGGAGCCGGCGCAGGACGTAAATATACGTCCTGCGTCGTTAAGGGGTTAATAAACATAGTAGGATCAAAAGATATTTTTCTGTAAGTGGAAGTGTCATTGAGCATATCAAGAACCAATTTTTCATAAAGTAAGGTGTCTAGCACCTTTTCATGGGGTGGGCTGGTACGGCCGTTATATAGATGACCTGCTTATCATATGGTCATTATCTAAAGATAAGGCTATGACTTTTCTTGAGGAAATAAATAATAATTATCTTGGTTTAAAATTTACCCTTGAATGGGGTGGCAGTACAATTAATTTTTTAGATGTCACCCTCTCAGGCGACACTAAAAACAATAATATCCATACAAAATTATATAGGAAAAGCTGCCACCCCAAACATGTGGTTAATAATCTCCCAGTGGGAGAATTTGTAAGGGCAAGACGTGCATCATCTAACGAGGACTCTTTTTCACACTCATGTACTGACATAAAACAAAGATTATTTAAAAGAGGCTATCCTCCTCGTATCCTGACTAGAGCAGAAAGTATAGTCATTGCACGACCAAGAGCCAATTATTTATCATCTCAGAATTCTTTACAACAAAAGGAAAATCCTTCTAGCAAACACAATTTTCAGTTTTTTCTACAGCATACTCCACAGAATTTAATGACATCAAAAATATTATTTTTAAATATCTTCCTGTTCTTCATGAAATTTTGTCTCAAATTTTGTCTCAAATTCTACAAAAAGGTGTTAAATGTGTAGCAAAAAGAGGCTGTACCTTATCTAACAGATTATGTCCCAGTGATTATTCCACAATACGATGTACTGAAAGTCACACATGGCTCCATTTAACAGGAAATTATAAATGTTTCCAAAATAGATGTAGTCTATGCCCTCTTATGCACAAAACAGACACTTTCATATCCACAGCAACCAAACAATCTTACCATATGTCCTCATTCATAAATTGTAATTCAACACATATCATCTATTCAGCTATATGTACAATTTGCAACCTTCAGTACATTGGTTGCACAACCAGAAAGTTAAAACGCCGCATATACGAACATCTCCATGCAACCACCACTATAGGAAGAGGCATGTAAGGTCTATCTAGACATATTATGGAAATCCATCAAGGGGATAGCACATGCATATCCATAATGGGCATAGAAAAAGTGTCACGTCCTAAGCGAGGTGGAGATTGGTATCATAAAGTTTTAATGCGTGAAGCATTTTGGATCCTGAGAATACAGTCGCGCACTCCTTTAGGTCTTAATTATCGTCAGGAGCTATATTATTTTTACTAGCCAGTTTACAATTCTAGGCATGTTTTTGTTCATAAGTTTTTCATGCGTTTTTTCTTTTCTCTTCTATTCCTCAATTTATATATAGACATGCTTAATTTATATTTGAGATATATATACATACATCTAGCATGTAACCCTTTTGGTTTTGGTTTTTGATTATTCATTTTTTGCATTATTCTTTGCATTTTTTGGTTTTACTCATTTATTTTGTATTTCTTTGTTTACAGGACGGAGCCCATTTTGGCCTTAAGGACCGGAGCGTTTTTTGCACATCTGACCACTGTCACTTTAAACATTAATAACTCTGGAATGCTTTTAGTTATCATTCTGATTCCGAGATTGTTTTTTCGTGACATATTCTACTTTAACGTAGTGGTAAATTTTTGTCGATACTTGCATCCTTTCTTGGTGAAAAATCCGTAAATTTGATGAAAAATTTGAAAATTTTGCATTTTTCTAACTTTGAAGCTCTCTGCTTGTAAGGAAAATGGATATTACGAATACATTTTTTTTTGGTTCACATATACAATATGTCTACTCTATGTTTGCATCATAAAATTGACGAGTTTTTACTTTTGGAAGACACCAGAGGGCTTCAACGGTCAGCAGCAATTTTCCGATTTTTCACAAAATTTTCAAACTCAGTATTTTTCAGGGACCAGTTCAGGTTTGAAGTGGATTTGAAGGGTCTTCATATTAGAAATACCCCATAAATGACCCCATTATAAAAACTACACCCCCAAAGTATTCAAAATTACATTCAGTCAGCGTTTTAACCCTTTAGGTGTTTCACACGAATAGCAGCAAAGTGAAGGAGAAAATTCACAATCTTCATTTTTTACACTCACATGTTCTTGTAGACCCAATTTTTGAATTTTTACAAGGGTAAAAGGACAAAATTTTTACTTGTATTTGTAGCCCAATTTCTCTCGAGTAAGGACATACCTCATATGTCTATGTAAAGTGTTCGGCGGGCACAGTAGAGGGCTCAGAAGTGAAGGAGCGACAAGGGGATTTTGGAGAGTACGTTTTTCTGAAATGGTTTTTGGGGGGCATGTTACCTTTAGGAAGCCCTTATGGTGCCAGAACAGCAAAAAAAAACACATGGCATACCATTTTGGAAACTAGACCCCTCGGGGAATGTAACATGGGATAAAGTGAACCTTAATACCCCACAGGTGTTTCACGACTTTTGCAAATGTAAAAAAAAAAAAAAAAATTTTTACCTAAAATGCTTGTTTTCCCAAAAATTTTTTATTTTTAAAAAGGGTAATAGCAGAAAATACCCCTAAAAATTTGAAGCCCAATTTCTCCCAATTCAGAAAACACCCCATATGGGGGTGAAAAGTGCTCTGCTGGCGCACTACAGGTCTCGGAAGAGAAGGAGTCACATTTGGCTTTTTGAACGCAAATTTTTCTCTGGGGTCATGCCGCATTTAGGAAGCCCCTATGGTGCCAGGACAGCAAAAAAAAACCCACATGGCATACCATTTTGGAAACTAGACCCCTCGGGGAACGTAACAAGGGGTTAAGTGAACCTTTATACCCCACAGGTGTTTCACGACTTTTGCATATGTAAAAAAAATTTTTTTTTTTTTACCTAAAATGCTTGTTTTCCCCAAAATTTTACATTTTTAAAAAGGGTAAAAGCAGAAAATACCCCCCAAAATTTGTAACACAATTTCTCCCGAGTACGGCGATACCCCATATGTGACCCTTAACTGTTGCCTTGAAATACGACAGGGCTCCAAAGTGAGAGCGCCATGCGCATTTGAGGCCTAAATTAGGGATTGCATAGGGGTGGACATAGGGGTATTCTACGCCAGTGATTCCCAAACAGGGTGCCTCCAGCTGTTGCAAAACTCCCAGCATGCCTGGACAGTCAACGGCTGTCCGACAATACTGGGAGTTGTTTTGCAACAGCTGGAGGCTCCGTTCTGGAAACAGTGGCGTACCAGACGTTTTTCATTTTTATTGGGGAGGGGAGGGGGGCTGTGTAGGGGTATGTGTATATGCAGTGTTTTTTACTTTTTATTTTATTTTTTGTGTTAGTGTAGTGTAGTGTTTTTAGGGTACAGTCGCACGGGCGGGGGTTCACAGTAGTTTCTCGCTGGCAATTTGAGCTGCAGCAGAAAGTTTGCGGCAGCTCAAATTTGCAGCCAGATACTTACTGTAATCCTCCGCCCATGTGAGTGTACCCTGTACGTTCACATTGGGGGGGGACATCCAGCTGTTGCATAACTACAACTCCCAGCATGCCCGTTGGCTGTCGGTGACTGCTGAGAGTTGCAGTTTTGCAACAACTGTAGGCACACTGGTTATATATCACTGAGTTTGTGACCTAACTCAGTGTTTCACAACCAGTGTGCCTCCAGCTGTTGCAAAACTACAACTCCCAGCATGTACGGTGCATGGTGTACGGTGACTGCTGAGAGTTGTAGTTTGCAACAGCTGGAGGCACACCGGTCGTGAAACACTGAGTTAGGTAAAAAAAAACTCTGAGTTTCACAACCAGTGTGCCTTCAGCTGTTGCAAAACTACAACTCTCAGCAGTCACCGACAGCCAACGGGCATGCTGGGAGTTGTAGTTATGCAACCAGCAGATGCACCACTACAACTCCCAGCATGCACTTTAGCTGTTTGTGCAAGCTGGGAGTTGTAGTTATACAACAGCTGAAGGTACACTTTTCCATAGAAAGAATGTGCCTCCAGCTGTTGCAAAACCATAAGTCCCAGCATGCCCATAAGGGAATGCTGGGAGTTGTGGTGGTCTGCCTCCTGCTGTTGCATAACTACAGCTCCCAGCATGCCTTTTTGCATGCTGGGAGCTGTTGCTAAGCAACAGCAGGAGGCTGTCACTCACCTCCTGCTGATGCTCCACGATGCCGCCGCACAGGTCAGTCCCTCGCCGCCGCAGCTGCTCCTGGGGCCCCGATCCCAACAGGGGCGCCGGGGATCGGGGTCCCCAGCACCCGGGGTGCACGTCCCGCACCCGCTCACGTCCTCCAGAAGAGGGGCGGAGCGGGTGCGGGAGTGACACCCGCAGCAGGCGCCCTGATTGGTCGGCCGGTAATCCGGCCGACGAATCAGGGCGATCGTGAGGTGGCACCAGTGCCACCTCACCCCTGCAGGCTCTGGCTGCCACTGGAGACCCGATTGACCCGGAATCGCCGCAGATCGCTGGACTGAATTGTCCAGCGATCTGCGGCGATCGCCGACATGGGGGGACATAATGACCCCCCTGGGCGATATGCCGGGATGCCTGCTGAACGATTTCAGCAGGCATCCGGCTCCGGTCCCCAACCGGCTAGCGGTGGGGGCCGGAATTCCCACGGACGTATGGATACGCCCTCGGTCCTTAAGGACTCGGGATGCAGGGCGTATCCATACGCCCTATGTCCTGAAGAGGTTAAACACTTATTCCAGTTCCGCATGATTGTGTTTTTTTCATCTTATTTTATCTCATACATTCGTTTTTCTTCCATATACCTTGTCGCTGTCATATAGGTCATGGCTATATTTCAGACCTTGCGGTTTTTTTCATCCACCTGCCGTTTTACTTACCATATATACTTATATCGCTAGTTCCATTATTTAGGTTTTTTCTCTTTTTTGGTGCAGGTGGGTGTGCCGCAGGTCATATGCACATATATCGTGACGAGTGTTTCATTATATGATAGAGATGTGACGGCTGCTATGTGCTACTCCACTGTGCAGTACTGAGCTGGTTAATTCTTTCCAGCGTTTTTACAGGTACACCCAATAAATTACGTCATAGTCTCACCTCCGGATTACGTCATAGTCTCACCTCCGGAACCTCCGGCACGAGTAGGCGTTCCTCAACT
The DNA here is from genome assembly GCF_029499605.1 of Hyla sarda. Taxonomy (NCBI): domain Eukaryota; kingdom Metazoa; phylum Chordata; class Amphibia; order Anura; family Hylidae; genus Hyla; species Hyla sarda. The sequence goes on from NC_079198.1 coordinate 46,186,062, forward strand.
AACTGTTTAATTCAGTGGGTATTCACCCATGGTATATATAGGATGCATGTAGTTCACTGTGACATGCCATGATTAAGGACTATATAGTCCAAAACGCGTCGGCGTTTCTACTATGATTTTATTCCCCCTCTCTCTTTTGTTCACTAATTTTTTAATGGCTTGAATTAAAATTTGGGATTTTATTAATTTTCCTTGGGAGCTGGACCCTGCTTCTTCTTCTCTATTCAAAGTCTTCATTCCAAGCATGCGGTTGGATGTTGTTCGTGCTTCCTATCCACACTTGAAGTCCTCCTCCTCTCAAGAACTTACATGGTGGTGAGCTGGTTTTCCTCTTATATAGACTTTGGTTAAATTTACAAATCTGTTTAACTTTCCGGAGCCAGTTGATATATGAAAAAAAAAGTTTTTGCCTGGAATACCCCTTTAACGCTATGTAAAATTCACTTGGGAAGACAGTATAAAAAAAAACCTTTCTTCCTTGCTCTTGCGCTACCGCCAGAATCACAAAATTCAGTTCCCAGTGTCCAGCGCTTCTGGGTTAGGTGACGTTACACAGCTGCTCATTCAGTTATGGGCCGAAGCAATGTCCAGCCTCAGCTGCTGATTGGATGGCTAGCCATGTGACGTCACCTAACCCGAAAAAGCCAGATACCAGGAACAGAATTCCAGTAGTAGTGCAGAAGCGAGGAATTTAACTGTATAGGGACTAGGGCTCCAAACTGTGGACTGCTAGTTGTTTCAAAATGGTCTGGGCATGCTGGGAGTTGTAGTTTTGCTGGGTGTTTTAGTTATGCAACAGCTTGGAGGTCCACAGTTTGGAGACCATTGGCATAGGGAGAGATGCGTCACCCGCCCCGCTGGCACCAGCCCCAGGGACTAATTTCCGGGGTTTCAGCAGGATTTTCACAACTAAGATTACTCTGAATAACCGAGTGTCTCAGTGTTTTTCCTAGTGTCCTGGGATCGTGATGCCTGCACCAGTTTTATGCTGCCCACTGTTTAGGCAGCATAAAACTGATAAAACATTCCCCCTTAACTGTAGTTAAATATAAAAAAAAAATATTTATTATTTTTCATTAACTAACAACTTAAATTGCAATAAAAGAAAACCAAAGTGCCCCTCTCTTACAAAGTAGTAACAGCAGGTCTTCTCTCCATAGAGGCCACCCCCCACCCCACATAACAGCCCCCCACATGACAGGCCCCCCCTCTCAAGTTCCCCCCCCCCCCCACATCACAGGTCCCCCCTCTCAAGCTCCCTCCCCCACATCACAGGTTCCCCCCACATCACATGTCCCCCCTCTCCAGCCCCCACACATCACATGTCCCCCCTCTCCAGCCCCCCACATCACATGTCCCCCCTCTCCAGCACCCCCATCACATGTCCCCCCTCTCCAGCCCCCCCATCACATGTCCCCCCCTCTCCAGCCCCCATCACATGTCCCCCCCTCTCCAGCCCCCCATCACATGTCCCTCCTCTCCAGCACCCCACAATCACATGTCCCCCCTCTCCAGCACCCCCACATCACATGTCCCCCCTCTCCAGCACCCCACATCACATGTCCCCCCTCTCCAGCCCCCCACATCACATGTCCCCCCCTCTCCAGCACCCCCACATCCCATGTCCCCCCTCTCCAGCACCCCACATCACATGTCCCCCTCTCCAGCACCCCCCACATTACATGTCCCCCCTCTCCAGCACCCCACATTATATGTCCCCCCTCTCCAGCCCCCCACATCACATGTCCCCCTCTCCAGCCCCCCACATCACATATCCCCCCTCTCCAGCCCTCCACATCACATGTACCCCCTCTCCAGCCCCCCCACATCACATGTCCCCCCTCTCCAGCACCCCACATCACATGTCCCCCCCTCTCCAGCACCCCACATCCCATGTCCCCCCTCTCCAGCCCCCCCCCCCCACATCACATGTCCCCCCTCTCCAGCCCCCCATCACATGTCCTTCCTCTCCAGCACCCCACATCACATGTCCCCCCCTCTCCAGCCCCCCATATCACATGTCCCACCTCTCCAGCCCCCATCACATGTCCCCCCTCTCCAGCCCCCCATCACATGTCGCCCCTCTCCAGCCCCCCACATCACATGTCCCCCCTCTCCAGCCCCCCCACATCACATGTCCTCCTCTCCAGCCCCCCACATCACATGTCCCCCCTCTCCAGCACCCCACATCACATGTCCCCCCTCTCCAGCACCCCACATCACATGTCCCCCCTCTCCAGCCCCCCATCACATGTTCCCCCTCTCCAGCACCCCACATCACATGTCCCCCCTCTCCAGCACCCCACATCACATGTCCCCCCCTCTCCAGCCCCCCCATCACATGTTCCCCCTCTCCAGCACCCCACATCACATGTCCCCCCCTCTCCAGCCCCCCACATCACATGTCCCCCCTCTCCAGCACCCCACATCACATGTCCCCCCTCTCCAGCACCCCACATCACATGTCCCCCCTCTCCAGCACCCCACATCACATGCCCCCCTCTCCAGCCACCCCATCACATGTCCCCCCTCTCCAGCACCCCACATCACATGTCCCCCCTCTCCAGCACCCCACATCACATATCCCCCCTCTCCAGCCCCCCCACATCACATGTCCCCCCTCTCAAGCCCCCACCACATCACATGTCCCCCCTCTCCAGCACCCCACATCACATGTCCCCCCTCTCCAGCCCCCCACATCACATGTCCCCCCTCTCCAGCACCCCACATCACATGTCCCCCCCTCTCCAGCCCCCCACATCACATGTCCCCCCCTCTCCAGCACCCCACATCACATGTCCCCCCCTCTCCAGCCCCCCCACATCACAAGTCCCCCCTCTCCAGCCCCCCCACATCACATGTCCCCCCTCTCCAGCCCCCCCACATTACAGGCCCCCCCTCTCCAGCCCCCCACATCACACACTACATAACAGGACCTCTCACCCCTTTCCCCTTACATAGTAATAGCATTAGGTCCCCTTTCCTCTCACCCTGCATAGTAGATCTTCCCCCGAGCAGCTGCAGTCACTGTGCCGACAGGAGGAGGGGCCAGGAGCAGTGAGAAGGCAGAGAGTAGAGGCCGAGGTGAGTGTCTTGTCTGTACAGCTCCCAGTACAGACTCTGTAGCCCCCAGTCCTCCGGACTCCGCTCACTGTATCAGCCTGTCAGGCCTGACAGACTGATACAGTGATTTGTCGGGACTCAGGCAGCCTGTCCTCCAGACACTGCCGGCCCAGAAGGCGCACGGCCTAGCGGAAATTTTCCCGGTATCCTGCTAGGCCAGTCCAGCCCTGCCTACAGCATTGCCAAACCACTGGAGACCGATACCAGTCATTGCCGGAGGCTGACACCTCCGTGCCATACCGCAGAGTCGGCTGTCAGAACGATTCCAGGAGTGGTGAGTGGTGCTGTGCACCGGACCTTGTGCTTTCACTGCTACTGTGTCACCAACGCACATAAAGACTGTACTTCCAATACTGGAAATGTTGTATTACAAAACTGTTACCCTTGATTAAGATTGACAGTGTATTTAAGTGCTGATCACATCATATTCTACAAACCGCCACTATCCATTCTGATTATACAGAGAAGCTTACATTGTATTTAGCTATCTGAATGCTATTGAGAGACATTTAATATCAAGGACTTTTTATTGTTATTTTTATTTTATTTTAACAAGGACTATCTATTCCAACTATTCCAACTAATCAGCAAGTTGCTGATTTTATCATTATATTTGTTTCACTTATTTTTTATACAATCGCTACAATTTCCTTTGTTCTATGTCCCATGCAAGGGCCCTGCAGGGACAGCAAACAGTAGCTATTAACATACATAGTACCAAATAAATACTTTTATTACTAATACCTGGATCATCTATTACTGTCTATCTCTTTCATCTTTATTTATACCTTGAGGACTGGTATTTTAGCTGTTTTATCAGCTTTATCCATAATCAATTTGATAGACCTTTGGGTGAAGGTAACACCAGTTAACCTCAGGTATTTATTCTACTGAGTGAGCTACACTCATTTTTACATATTTATTCTGAAGTACCCCTTTTAACCAGTGGTTCCCTCCCAACCAGGGTGCCTCCAGCTGTTGCAAGACGCACGGACTGATATTTGAGCCCTAAAAAGGGCTTTTTTTTGGGTGCTGTCCTTAAAGCAGATGTTACACTAGTGCTTTAGGAGTAAACTGGACCCTGAATACACCACCTAGCAGCAACCTAGCTATCGCTTTCCCTATACAGCAGGAGCAGCTTCTCTGACCCTCCACTTCCTAAGCCTGCAGCTTGCCAAATGAGGGTAAAATGTCGTCCGTGAAAGAGGTAGGTGGGTCTGGAAGGGAGGGACTGCTGCTGATTGGCTGTAATGTGTCTGCTGACTCTGACTCACAGGGTCAAAGTTTACCGCAATGTTAAAGTATAGGGGGTGGATCGAACTTCACATATGTTCGCCCTGCGAGGCGAACGCGAACATGCTAAATTTGCCGGGAACTGTTCACCGGCAAACAATTCGCGACATTTCTACGTGGAGGTGTTGGCAGCATGAGGACACCATATAGTGGCTGAATGACACAGCGTGGAGTTGTTGGCAGCATGAGGAGACCATATAGTGGATGAATGGCACAGCCCGGAGTTGCCAGCAGCATGAGTAGGCACTAGGCCTTCACAATCCCTAAGATTAAAAGATGAATTTAGAAATTTAAAGATTTTGGATAGCTGGTGCTACCTACCATAACAAAATTTGTATTCCCAGACCCAGGCACAGTAGCGGCATCAGTAAACCATATATTGCCTGAATGACACAGCCTGGAGTTGGCTGAAGCATGAGTACACACCAGGGCTTCACAATCCCCAAGAAAAAAACACAAAAATTTTTTTAATTTAAAATGAAGATTTTGAATAGCTGGTGCTGCCTATCAAAAAATGTTTAATTCCCAGACCCAGGACCAGCAGCGGCATCAGTAAACCATATATTGCCTGAATGACACAGCCTGGAGTTTGCTGATGCATGAGTGCACACCAGGGCTTCACAATCCCTAAGAAAAAACACAACAATTTTAGAAATTTTTTAAGAAGATTTTGTATAGCGGGTGCTAAATATGCTAAAATTTTAATTTCCCAGACCCAGGACCAGCAGCGGCATCAGTAAACCATATATTGCCTGAATGACACCGCCTGGAGTTGGCTGATGCATGAGTACACACCAGGGCTTCACAATCCCTAAGAAAAAAACACAATTTTTGAAATTTTTGAAGATTTTGGATAGCGGGTGCTACCTGTGATAAAATGTTATTTTCCCAGACCCAGGCCCAGCAGCGGCATCAGTAAACCATATATTGACTGAATGACACAGCCTGTAGTTGGCTGATCCATGAGTACACACTAGGGCTTCACAATCCCTAAGAAAAAAACACAACAATTTTTGAAATTTTTGAAGATTTTGGATAGCGGGTGCTACCTGTGATAAAATGTTATTTTCCCAGACCAAGGCGCAGCAGCGGCATCCGTAAACCATATATTGCCTGAATGACACAGCCTGGAGTTGGCTGAAGCATGAGTACACACCAGGGCTTCACAATCCCTAAGAAAATAAACAAACATTTTTGAAATTTTTGAAGATTTTGGATAGCAGGTGCTATCTATCATAAAATTTTTATTCCCAGACCCAGGCCCAGCAGCGGCATGAGTTAACCATATATTGCCTGAATGACTCAGCCTGGAGTTGGCTGATGCATGAGTACGCACCAGGGCTTCACAATCCCTAAGAAAAATCACAATAATTTTTGAAATTTTAGAAGAAGATTTTGGATAGCGGGTGCTGCTTATCATAAAATTTAAAGTTCCAGACCCAGGGCCAGCAGCGGCATGAGTAAACCGTATACCGTATATACTCTAGTATAAGCCGAGCCGAATATAAACCGAGGCCTCTAATTTAACCGCAAAAAACAAGGAAAAGTTATTGACTCGACTATAAGCCCCATGTCATCATCCAGACTCCCGTCATCATCCAGACCCCGTCATCATCCCCTCCCCCCATCATCATCACTGCCTGTCAATCCCTTCAGACATGGGCTGTCCAGTTATGCTGCGAGTTGCAGTTTTGAAACCTCTGGAGGTCCGCAGGTTGAAGACCACTGCGGCCATCGTCATTATCCAGACCCCCGTCATCATCCCCCCTTCATTATCATCACCTGTCAATCCCTTCATCAGTGGTCTTCAACCTGCGGACCTCCAAATGTTGCAAAACTACAACCGCCAGCATGCCCGGACAGCCATCGTCTGTCCGGGCATGCTGTGAGTTGTAGTTTTGAAACATCTGGAGGTCCGCAGGTTGAAGACCACTGAGGCCTTCGTCATCATCCAGACCTTTAGTTTTCTACTCCCCTCCCCTCGGTGGGAAGGAAGGGTGAGCTGGTCCGGGCCTCTTCTCTGCGCTCTGGGCCTGTCCCGTACTAGTGACCTTGCCTTGCCGACGACGCACAGGGTCGTTCATGCGCGTCCCTGTAAGTTGTCATCAAGGCAACGTCACTAGTCCGGGGCAGCGCGGAGAAGAGGACCGTCCTCCCCACAGGACGGTCCCTGCAGCATAGATGGCCCGGACCAGCTCACCCTTCCTTACCACCGAGGGGAGGTGAGTAAAAAACTAAATAGGGGGGGGTCTGGATGATGATGAAGGCCGCAGTGGTCTTCAACCTGCGGACCTCCAGAGGTTTCAAAACTACAACTCCCAGCATGCCCGGACAGCCATCGGCTGTCCGGGCATGCTGGGAGTTGTAGTTTTGCAACCTCTGGAGGTCCGCAGGTTGAAGACCACTGAGAAGGGATTAACAGGCGGAGAGTTCACTCGAGTATTAGCTGAGGGGGGCGTTTTCAGCACGAAAAATAGTGCTGAAAAACTTGGCTTATACTCGAGTATATACGGTATTGCCTGAATGACACAGCCTGGAGTTGGCTGATGCATGAGTACGCACCAGGGCTTCACAATCCCTAAGAAAAAAACACAAGAATTTTTGAAATTTTAAATGAAGATTTTGGATAGCTGGTGTTTCATAACCCCTTAAATTTAAAAATCAATGTTGAAATTTGCATTAAGCATTTATTTAGCTACTGCTAAACATCCAAAAATGAAAGGCCCAAGGTCCGAAGCATCAGTGAGGCAAGTAGTTCCTGAAAGACACAGGATGAGTCAGGAGCAGACCTTCGCAGTACCCAAGAGGGTTTCATTACCCCTTACATTTAAAGATCAATGCTGAAATTTGCATTAAGCATGTATTTAGCTACTGCTAAACATTCAAAAATTAAAGGCACAAGGCAAGAAGCATCAGTGAGGCAAGTATTTCCTGAAAGACACAGGATAAGTCAGGAGCAGGCATTCACAGTACCCAAGAGGGTTTCATAACCAGAATTGTGAAGTGTGAAGGCTGATCCTTCCCCAATTCATCTTCACAAAGGTCAGTCTCTCCACATTTTTCGTGGACAGACGAGTTCGCCTTGGGGTGACTATGGCCCGGCCGCACTAAACACCCGCTCTGATGCCGCATGACTGGCAGCTTTTCCAGGGCAAACTCTGCTAGTTGCGGCCAGAAATCAAGTTTGGCTGCTCAGAACTCTAGCGGATCTTCAAGGTTTGTTGGCATGACCATGTCAAGGTATGCCAACACCTGCTGGTTGAGGTCCTGCTCCATGTCTACCTGCTGCTCATGAGTTGCTTCACTATGCGGGTGAAGAAAGCAGTGACTGTAGACTTAGGCTGTTCATAAGGGAGCTGGTACTGCTCCGGCCACCCCTTCCCTCACCAGCAGCCATGGCAGTGGAAGGTGAGCGCAGAGAGCCCCCCGAGTCAGACCTGCGAGTGGATGGACCATGTCGCCAATAGGCATCGGCCAACTAATTACGTAGGATCTCTCTGTAGTAGTTCAGTTTGTTCTCCCTCTCAGGGATGGTAGCAAGGGTCCAATAAGGTGGAGAGCCAGAAGTCATCCCGCTGACGAATTTTGACAATTCGGGGGTCACTACGCAAGCAACTGAGCATTCATCATGCCATTTGCGCCAGTGACTCGGGGGGAATACCTGCCTCCATCTCCACTGCCACGGTGTGTCTGGGTCCTCTGTCTCGCCTTCCTCATAACCCTCTAGCTCGCCTGTCCAATGACTAGAAACACCGCCCATCTCATCCAACCTAAACTTTGCTCCACTCTGCCCTTCATCATCCTCCTCTAGTTCAGCCCCCACAAGGCTCATGTAGCCGTGAGATGTAGGCGCAACATCTCCATTACCGTTACCAGCCATCATTTCAATCAATTGTTGTAGGAAATGTAGGAGTGGAATTATGTCTTTCATCCTGTAATCCAGACGATTTACAAATAATGTGGCTTCCTCAAAGGGCCTCCTATCTGCTTGGATCATCAAGAAATCTGTGATGGCTTTTCTTTGTTTGTATAGTCTATCCAACATATGGAGGGTGGAATTCCAACGCGTGGCAACGTCACAAATAAAACTATGTTGTGGGATAATGTTCTGACGCTGCAGCTCAAGGAGAGAGTGCTTTGCGGTGTACGAGTGGCTGAATTGCATGCACAGTTTCCTTGCCATTGTCAGGATGTCTTGCAAATGGGGTTAAGACTTCAGGAAGTGCTTGACAACCAGATTCAACATGTGTGCCATGCAGGGCGCATGTTTCACACCTCCTTGTCGCAGTGCGGACACAATGTTCTTCCCGTTGTCCGTCACCATGGTTCCCATTTCCAGATTTTGTGGAGTAAGCCATACTCGGATTTCTTGACGAATTAATTTGAGCAATTCCTCCCATGTGTGCCTCCGTTAGCCAAGGCAAAACATGAGAAGAACAGCGTGACACTGCCGTGCCCTACACACATGGTACGATGAAGGGCCACTGAGATATGTAAGTGCAGTGGAGGCCGAGGACACGATGGAGGATGAAGAGGCGGAGTCGCACACTGTCACAGGACCAACTGCCTGAGAGCGAGAGCTTGGAGGAGGAAGCGGTGTGACCTGTCCAAGTTGCTGTTGTGGCTGTGCAGGAACCACATTTACCCAGTGGGCCGTAAAAGACATGTATTGTCCCTGCCCGTAGTTACAGCTTCACACGTCGCTGCTGTCATTCATTTTTGAACACACCGACAGGCTCAAGGACTGGCCCACCTTCTCTTGTACAAAATTATGGAGGGCTGGTACTGCCTTCTTTGCGAAGAAATGAAGGCTGGGGACTCTCCACCTCGGCTCGGCACAAGCCATCAATTCTCTGAAAGGTGCAGAGTCCATCACTTGAAAAGGGAGGGACTGCAGCACCAGCAAAAGACAGGAGCACATTTAACTTTTGCGCTGTTGGATGAGTGGGCGCATACTGTTGTCTCTTGGACATGGCTCCGCTGATGGATTGTTGGCGGAATGGCTGACTAAATGCGGGAGAAGCAGGAGCATCTGGAGCGACAGAAGGAGGTTTGACACACAGCTCCCTTCGGCTGAGGGGGTGGAGCCTTGGCTGGATGAAGGAGGGAGCGGCTGGCCACTGGGGGATTCGGCAGGCTGAACTACTACATCGGAGCCAATGTTCTCCCAGGCAGCTTTATGGTGGTGAAGCATGTGTTGACGTCGGGCCGTGGTGCTGACATTGGGACCCTGGCAACGCTTCACCTTCTGCCGACATATCTTGCATATGGCTACGTGAACCTCATCTGGATGCCTGATGAAAAACTGCCACACGGCAGAGTAGCTGATTTTCCCACCTACAGTCCGCACTGATTGACTGCTACTGGCGCCATCTCCAGGAACCCATGTTCCACTAGCTTCCGGAAAGGTAGGCTTCCGTGAAGCAGGTGGTCTCCACCAGGCACGTTTGGCTCCTTAATTTCCCCTTCTGCCACCATGCTGACTGCCAACCGTGCTACCGTCTTGCTGGCTCAGTGCTGTGTCTGCAACAGGTGTCTGCATATCACTAATGTCCTCCTCAGGTTCCCCAACAGTGTCTGCTTCAGGACCCTGAACCCTGGCAACACCGCCTCCCACGTCACTCTCCGCATCACTACCTGGCCGCCTAGCGGAGCAAGCGGCGCATGTCTCCTCCCCTTCTTGGCTGGGCAGTAGCTGCTGACTGTCCTCTATTAGATCGTCATCAGTAAATAGTGGAGCTGAACCCACAGCATAAGATACTTCTCTAGGAGAGGGAACAGCATAGGACAAAGGCAATGGGAGGACTGCTCCCGGGTCATGCCAACTGAGGGTTGTGTCTGAGGAACCCACTGTTGACTGGGGGTGTCAGATGTCACTTGTGATGAAGTTGGTGAGCGCGTTAACCAATCGACAACGGCAGATGGGTTGCTGGTCGAGACATGACCGCTGGCTGATAACGGGAGTTCAGGCCTCTCACTATGACTCCTGTTGCCACTCGCCCCTAGTCTGCTGCCAACTCTGCCTGAAGTATTTAGGCCTCTGCCACTCCTCTGTGCACATCTTGGCACTTCTCTGCCTAACATACTTAGTGCGTATATGAGGGTATTACAATACGCTACACTACTCTTTAAACAGTATTTGTCCGCAGTGTCTTTGAGGAACCGGCCCGTGCCTCATCTGCGGAAACTGCCTTGCTGAACCTTGTCCAAGGAGACTCTACTGTGGTCGAATACGCCATACAATTCCGTACTTTGGCCTCTGAGTTGGCCTGGAACAATGAGGCTCTCTGCGCGACCTTTAAAAAAGGTTTATCCAGCCACATTAAGGATTGTCTGGCCGCACGAGAGATACCCTCCTTCCTGACTGAACTCTTCCACCTGGCTACCCGCATTGATATGCGCTACATTGAAAGACGTCAGGAGCTCCGCCAGGAGAAAGATCTCGTTCGCACCAGGCGATACCCATGCCTGGCTTCTCTCTTCCAGCATCCTTTGCAGCCTGTTACTGTACCTCCCGTTGAGGAGGCCATCCAAGTGGACTGGTCTCGTCTGACCCAGCAAGAGAGGACTCGCCGGAGGAACGAGAACTTATGCTTATAATGTGCGAGCTCTGAACATTTCCTAAGGGATTGTCCTCTTCGTCCTCAGCGTCAGGGAAACGCTCGCACGTAGTGAACGTGGGAGAGGCATCACTGGGTGTAAATTCTTCCTCTCCACGCCTGACTATTCCAGTGTGGATTTCTCCAGCTGATAGAGCCTTCTTCTCTGCGGAGGCTTTCTTGGACTCTGGTTCAGCAGGAAACTTCATTAAAGCCTCCTTCATCAACTGGTTTAACATCCCTGTTATCCGTCTCGTCAAGCCCTTCTTCATTTCCTCAGTTAACGGAGAACAACTGAATTCCACCGTGCGTTACCGCACGGCCCCAGTACGCATGTCCGTGGGGGTTCTCTATCAAGAAATTATTGAGTTCTTTGTCCTGCCTAACTGCACCTCAGACATCCTTCTTGGCTTACCCTCGACTGGACCACTGGGGACATTAAATCCTGGGGCTCTTCCTGCCACACACGCTGCCTTAAGTCACAACCTACCAGCCAAGTCTCCATTGCTTCTCCTTTGCTCGTCCTTCTAAAGGCCTATCAAGACTTTTCTGACGTCTTTTGCAAGAGACAGGCAGAGGCCTTACCACCACATAGGCCCTACGACTGCCCTATTGACTTGCTCCCTGGTACCACACCTCCCCGTGGCAGGATTTACTCTTTCTCCGCTCCAGAAACTAAGGCCATGACAGAGTATATTCAGGAGAATCTCAAAAAAGGTTTCATCAGGAAGTCTTCTTCTCCTGCTGGGGCAGGATTCTTCTTTGTTGCCAAGAAGGACGGGTCTCTACGCCCTTGTATTGACTACCGCAGTCTCAATAAAATCACTATAAAGAACCGCTACACTCTGCCTCTCATCTCGGAACTCTTTGACCGGCTGCGGGGAGCAAAGATTTTTACTAAACTTGACCTCAGGGGCGCGTATAATCTCAACAAAATTCGTGAAGGAGATGAGTGGAAAACTCAAACTTTTAACACCCGAGATGGTCACTTCGAATACCTTGTCATGCCATTCGGTCTTTGCAACGCCCCTGCAGTCTTCCAAGAATTTGTCAATGATATCTTCCGGGACTTGTTGTATACTTGCGTGGTGGTCTATCTAGATGACATTCTAATCTTCTCATCCACTCTAGAGGAACACCGCCTCCATGTTTGTCAAGTGCTCCAGCGCCTACGTGTTAACCATCTCTACGCCAAGATAGAAAAATGCCTCTTTGAACGTACCTGTCTTCCTTTCCTGGGATATCTGGTCTCAGGACTTCAAATAGATCTCAACAAGCTCTCCGCGGTCTTGGATTGGCCACGCCCCTCCGGACTTTGCTCTATCCAGCGCTTCCTCGGATTCGCTAATTACTACCATCAGTTTATCCCCCACTTCTCCACTATCGTGGCTCCGATTGTGGCTCTGACCAAGAAAGATTCGAATCCGAGATCCTGGCCTCCCCAAGCGGAAGAAGCTTTTACTCGCCTTAAGGCTGCCTTCGCCTCCGCATCAGTTTTGACTAGGCCTGATCCTCTGAAACCACTGTTCCTTGAGGTAGAAGCCTCTTCAGTAGGAGCCGGGGCGGTTCTTCTTTAAAAAAAAACGCTAAAGGAAAAAACGTCACTTGCGGTTTTTTCTCTAGAACCTTTTCTCCTCCTGAAAGAAACGACACTATTGGTGACCGAGAATTGCTGGCCATTAAGTTGGCACTTGAGGAGTGGAGGCATCTCCTGGAAGGATCCCTCCATCCTATCACCATCTACACTGACCACAAAAATCTGTCCTACCTACAGTCCGCCCAGAGCTTAAATCCTCGCCAGGCCAGGTGGTCATTGTTCTTCGCCCGCTTCCAGATCCGTTTTCGTCCTGCAGACAAGAATGTCAGGGCGGATGCCCTATCTCGTTCCACTGATGCCACGGAAACAGAAACCTCTCCCCAACACATCATTCCCCCTGGATGTCTGATCTCTGCTGCTCCTGCTTCTCTGGCGCCAGTTCCTCCAGGAAAAACCTTTGTCCCCCCACGTCTTCGCCTCCGGACTCTCAAGTGGGATCACTCCTCCCACTTGGCGGGTCACGATGGAATCAAGAAGTCCATTCAGTTGATTGCCAGACACTATTGGTGGCCTTCCTTTGAAAAACATATGACTGACTTTGTACGCTCCTTTACTGTCTGTGTACGTGATAAAACTCCTCGCCAGAGGCCTGCGGGTCTTCTTCTTCCTCTGCCGGTACCCGAACAGCCTTGGTCACACATAGCGATGGACTTCTTCACTGACCTTCCTGTATCCCATGGCAACACTGTCATTTGGGTGGTCGTTGATCGATTCTCCAAAATGGCCCATTTCGTTCCACTTCCTGGTCTTCCTTCTGCGCCACAATTGGCGAAGCAATTCTTTTTGTACATTTTTTTCGTTTCCACGGACTGCCTACGCATATCGTCTCTGATAAAGGCGTTGAATTCATCTCGAAATTCTGGAGAGCACTCGGCACCCAATTAAAGATTAAATTGAATTTTTTCTCCGTCTACCACCCACAATCTAATGGACAAGTGGAGAGAGTAAACCAGATCCTTGGTGACTACCTGCGACATTTTGTCTCCTCCCGCCAAGATGATTGGGTCGACCTGTTACCCTGGGCTGAATTCTCGTACAATTTAAAAAAACTCTGAGTCATCCGCCAAGTCTCCATTCTTTGTGGTGTACGGCCGTCACCTGCTTCCCCCCCTCCCCATTCCCACTTCATCTGGAGTTCCTGCCATAGATGATTTGACCCGGGACTTTTCCTCAATTTGGAAGGAGACTCAAAAGTCGCTCTCGCTGGCCTCCTATCGTATGAAGAAACATGAGGACAAGAAGAGAAGAATTCCTCCTGTCTTTGCCCCTGGTGACAAAGTGTGGCTCTCTGCCAAATATATTCGGTTTCGTGTACCTAGCTACAAGCTGGGTCCACGTTACCTCGGGCCATTTAGGGTCATAAGTCAAATCAACTCTGTCTCTTACAAGCTCCATCTTCCTCCTTCTCTTCGTATTCCTAACTCCTTTCATGTTTTCCTTCTAAAGCCTCTCATTCTTAACCGCTTTTCCCCCAAGGTCACCGTTCCTGCTCCAGTCTCAGGGTTCTCTGACGTCTTCTCGGTTAAAGATATCCTCGCTTCCAAGGTTGTCAGAGGTAAAAAAAAAAAAAATGTTCTTGTTGATTGGGAGAATTGTGGCCACGAAGCGAGATCTTGAGAGCCAGAGGACAATATCCTAGACAAGGAATTCCTCGGTTCCAAGAAAAGGGGGAGACCCAAGGGGGGGGTACTGTCACGCCGAGCTCTCCGGGTCCCACTGCCTCCCCGGCGCGCTCACGGTGTGTTTCCGCTTGCAGCGCTCTGGTCGGCATCGCTGACCGTGAGCGCTGCTCTCTGGTCTCCGGAGGGGACGCGATCCGAGGCACGGGTCGTGCCCGCCCTCGGATTGCGCCCCATGTCACTTACCTCTCGCCCCCATCTGCTTCCTCCCGGCACGTGCGCCGGCTTGCTAAAATTTAAAGTGCCAGTGCACCACTAATTGGTGCCTGGCCCAATCACTCCCATTCCTATAAAAACCCACTTCCCCTTCCTCCCCTTGCCGGATTTTGTTGCCTTGTGCCCTGAGAAAGCGTTATAGTGTGTTCCTAAGCCTGTGTACCCAGACCTTCTGCTGTTGCCCCTGACTACGAACCTCGCTGCCTGCCCTGACCTTCTGCTACGTCTGACCTCGCCTCTGTCTAGTCCTTGTGTACCGCGCCAGTCTCAGCTGCCAGAGAGGTCGAGTCGCTACTAGGGTACACGACCTGGTAGTTACCTCCGCAGCAAGTCCATCCCGCTTTGTGGCGGGCTCTGGTGAACACCAGTAACTGCTTAGAACCGATTCCCCAGTACGACCCGCGTAATCGCCTCTCTGGCACAGAGGATCCACCTCTAGTGTTCTCACCAGCCGCTAGTCCGGACCCTGACAGGAATCCTAGGAATTCTATTTCCTCAGAGGGGGATAGAATGGATTTTTCTGAGTTGATGATGAAACCCAGATTGGAAAGCAGAGTGAGTGTCCATTGGATGTGTAAATGTATTAGTGGCAGAGTTTGAGCCATGATAAGGATATCGTCCAGATAAATGATTAACCGGACACCTCTTGCCCTCAAGATCACTATTAGTGGTTTCAGCAGTTTTGTAAAGCACTATGGTGCTGAAGAAAGGCCGAAAATGAGGCTGAGGAACTGCCATTTCTGATCCTTCCAAATGAATTGGAGATAAGGTTGAGATTCTGGATGCATGGGTACCGTGAGGTAAGCATCCTTGAGGTCTATCTTGGCCAACCAGTCGTTGTGTAAAAGCAGATCTCTCAGGAGATGAATACCTCCCATTTTCAAATGGCGGTAGTAGACAAAATTGTTCAATGTTTTCAGATTTATGACTGGGCAAAAGCCTCCGCCTTTCTTTTTTACCAGAAATAAATTGCTCACATACCCTGGAGCGCTCAAAGGAACTTGTATTATTGCTCCTTTGGACAATAAGTCTTTGAATTCTTTGTCTATGAGATTTTGATCTGGTTTCGAAAAGATTATTGGATGGGGTAGTTGTTGTTGCATTGGTGGATGAATGAAATCTATTTGAAATCCCAATACTGTGTTTAAAACCCAGGCATCTGCGGTAATCATAACCCAGACGGGGAAAAAATGAGAAATCCTTCGTCCTAACTTTAAGTGGGAAGAATGGGGAAGATGTGGGCTTACCTTTTGGAGGTCTTGACCTTGGATAACCACGGTGTCCTCTCGCTCTCCATGGTCTTGCTCTTGAAGGGAAGAAAGGGGATGGTTGGAAGGGAATGGAGGGGTTTGGGAATCTGTGCACATGGGTGGGTGGGGAACGGGAATAATGTCCCTCTTGGGATGTTCGGCTGAGAAGTCTGCCCCTTCTCTTCCCAGCCCTGGCAAAAGCCAGAGGTTGGAACAATTTCCTCAACGAGGATTGATACTTGTCGAGGGATGAAAAAAGATTAACGTATTTGTTAATTTCTTTAATGAAAGAGTCTCCAAAAAGGAGTCCTTCAGTGGGAGAGTCCGGTTCAGTATTAGCTAAGTGAATAAGTTGTGGATCTAATTTTAATAAAATGGATCTCTTTCTTTCTGCACTAATGGTAGAATTAATGCCTCCATATATACAAATGGCCCTCTGGGCCCAACCCCGTATGGTCAATAAATTCATGGGGACATTTGAAGCTAAAGCTTCCTCAGACAGGTCCAAAATTTTTGTAAGAGGACCCAATAAATCATGAAATCTGTCCTGGATAGTCTTGAAAGATCTATCCACTCCTTTTTTCGGGTTCTTTCCAGATTTGTTTAGAAACTTTACTATAGAGGGGTCAATCTCAGGTGTGTCTGTTAATTTATGAGGCAAAGTGGGCCTTGGGCATTCAGCCTTTAATTTACTTCTAGTAGATTTGTCTAATGGCTTTCGTAGCCAGAGACTTAAACATTTTTTGTTTTTAGGGTGAGGAACCCATTCCCCCGATCTGGGATGTTGAATATCTATCGGATCAAAAAATGGGTTTCCTGCACTATCTAGAATCGTGTGTCCCTGATCCTCAGGATCGGTAATAATTTCTTCCTCAGAGATCTCTATATAGTCAGAATCGTTATCCGATACAGCTGATTCTGAATGATCTGAGGAGGAATGGCTGGGATGTTCATTATATGAGTCTGGCTTTGATGTATGCGAGACTTTATGAGCCCATTTATGTTTTGTCTCCTCACGGCTAGAGGGGATGGGATGCACCTGAGAGGCATCTGTATGTTTGCTTTTCACAGAAGCATCATTAGTATCCTGGTCCTTAGATATTTTTCCTTTTCTTTGTGGCATATGAAGGACCGGTAAGATGGCGCCTTTTTTGGGAGGCTTTCCCTGATTTCTTCCAGCCAACCTGAAGTTTGGAAACGGACTCCTCTGGGGACCAATATTGGTCGGAGGGTGTAGAGGGAATTTGTTTTGAGGTATCAACAGTGACCTGCTTAATAGCTGAGGCTACTGAATTTGCAATTAATTCAGGAAAAGAGGACATTGCTGAACATACAGCAGAGTGAATGGATTTATTAATCGACTGGTCTACCATATTTTGTAATACTGAATCTTCCACATAATCAAAATTTTGTGGCTCAGTAGGGGTAATTTTGTCCTCATTAGCCATTTTGCTCAATATATATATATATATATATATATATATATATATATGCAGAGCAATATATAGATTAAGGTGACTAATATGTAATTAGATATAATGGAAGGGGAAATAGGTATTAAGCTGAAAGGGAGAGAATTTTTTTTTTATTAGAAAAAGATATATATTACCACTACAGACCATAAGATGGTGCTGTAGGATAACAAATAGAGATACTTCACCTTGTGAGAAAAGAACTGTAGATATATAGTATTGTTATTTTACTATCGCTGTGGTCTCTGTCTGAAGCGTCCGCTTTGACAGGAATCCCGCACTGACAGGATTCCTATGTGTGAGGTGATTTATGAGCAAACTTCGTGAGGCACGGCTGATCGCCAGCCAGGCGCGTATTATCGCGAGATTACAGAAATGTATTGCAGACGCGAACGGAGGTGAGTAACGAGCTGTGACAGAAATGAAAGATAGAAACAACGAGTAATGAATGTAAGGAAGTGATGAGGTACACAAAGTATATGGCAGATAACTATCAGAGAAAAAAAAAGTGTATATATATATATATATATATATATATATATATAGCGTTATGACATAGTTAGAGATGAGCGAACTTTTCAAAAATTCGATTCGGCCGATTCGCCGAATTTTCCTGAAAAGTTTGTTTCGATCCGAATTTATTTGCGGCGAATCGATGTTAAAAAAGGCCATTTCTAGCCTACACACAGCCTCTATAGGGGTATAGAACACTTTGCTGTGTCCTAAAACGCATATGGAGTGTGCTGGGGTAGTGAAATAATACTGTTATTCAGAATAGCATGCAGATTACCGGCATCGCTCTTAGAATCACTGCCGCACAGCAGCACAATGACAGAGCCTGGTGGTGGCATCAGTGTCAGGTTCAAATAATTTTTTATTGAATTTTTTCAAGAATTTTTTTTCACAAAACGGAATTGGCCAATAGATCACAAACACGGCCAAAAGAACAATACAGAAATAAATACAACAGAATCAAACAAATTCTTTAGAAATGATCACTCAGTTTAGATACACTTTTGAAAAAAAAATTACAATAATTAATCAGATCCATCGAATATTGTAAAAGCATATCTGGAATGTGTTGGAAAAATCTATAAGATTTACCATTAATTAAATGAACAGATAACTAATAACTTTACTATACCTGAGGTAGTCCATCAGCAAGTAAATTTATGCAGGATCCCGCAGTCCTCCCCTCTCTCGCCACAGGCAGCCATATAAAGTATGTGGAGAATATAACATACATCATGTAATGACCTATGTTCATGTGTACGTAGCCCTTGGTATAGTCTACACACCAAAACGGTACTATGAACACTAGAACACAAGTGACGCCATTTAAGTGTGAAACGTGCAATAGTTTGGACTGTGGATAATGTTTCGTCCAGCTGCACTATCTAGACTCGCAGTCATCTCTGTATTCAACTTCCATGCGTACGTTATTTCGTAGAAACAGTTGGTCTTGACAGCGTCAATAATGTCAGCCGGTACAGATGGAGTCTTCCACCTGGCTGCAATGTGTGTCCTGTAAGCTATTAAAATGTGGCAGATAGGTGTCCTAAATCTAACATCTACAGCATGCAGGCCTATATTTAAAAGTGCTAGTTTGCTAGACAAAGAAACTGATTTACTTGATATTAGTTTTATTAACTCATCAATGCCCTTTTTCAAGTTATGTAGCATAGGACATGCCCAAAAGACATGGCTAATAGTGCCTACCTGCCCACATCCTCGCCAGCATAACTGGGAGCAAGTGGGTATCATAGAATGAAGCTTAGCAGGGGTGTGATACCATCTGGATGTAATTTTGAAAAATTGCTCCTTATGTCCAATACAAGATGTAGCCTTCTTTAATGTCAGATAAGCTTGAGCCCATTCGTAATTAGAAATAATAATGTTTAATTTTTTTTCCCACTTGGAGTGTTGTGGACTATTATTTATGTATATATCATTATTGCAAAACTGGTAAATTGGTCTAGTTGTTAGTTTGGAAATGGAGTCTGAGGATAGGCCCATCAAGTTGGTCAGATTTTGAGGTATTAGCACATTAGGTTTAGGGAATTTCTTAAGGTGCTTAACAATAATGTCATATGTTTTCCTTTCAGAGTCCGGTAAATGATGTATATTTTGTAATTCCTCAAAGGATAAAAGCTTATCATCTTTGTATAAGTGGGTCCATAAAGTAATGTCTTTCTCTACCCATACGTCAAGGTTAGAAATCGTAGTGAAATGCCTGACAGATGGCAAGGTCAAATTGACAAGTGTATTACTGGCGGAATCGGAGCTGCTGTTAGGCCTAATGTTCCATACCTTAATATTGTCTTAAACCATTTTGTTCAATCTAAGAGTGGATTTGTTAATTTTATGGGAATTAAATAGTAAAGTTTTCCAATCTTGTATACCGCACAATGATCCCTCCAGGAGAACCCAAGGTTTCCTGTCAGCTAAAGGCTTCAGCCATTCTAGTGATTGTTTCAGCATGTGAGTAAGCTGACAAGTTGGGGAGACCAGCACCTCCATTTTCAGGTCTTTTTGTCATTAGTTCTGCGGATATTCTGGGCCGGGACTTTTGCTAAACAAAGTCTGACATTTGTCTGTGAAGTTTTGTCAATAGACTCTTGGGCAATGCTAGAGGGATCGTCCGCATAAGATACAAAAGTTTTGGCAGTATGAACATTTTGTAAACACTAATCCTCCCAAACCAGCTACAATAAAATTTACCAAATTAAATTAAATCTTTTTGTATTGAGGTGTATAGGTTATGGAAGTTCTCTGGGATCAAGTTATTCATGTCTACTGTTAAATTGATTCCTAAATAAGGTAGGGATGATTTTTCCATTTATATGGGAATGAATGTTGAATTTGTGTAGCAATGGTTTTTGTCAGCCAGATCTTTAGTATATTAGACTTTGTTACGTTAACTTTATAATATGATATTCTACTATAAGCCTGTAGTTCCAGAGAGATTTCTGAGAGGGATTGTTGTGGAGTAGAAAGCATTAGCAGGATGTCATCTGCAAACAAACTAATTTTATTGTTTCCATGTGAAGGGGCTAATTTGGAAATATTGGCATTCTGTCTAATTTCTATGGCCAAGGGTTCTATAGCTAATACGAACAAGAGTGGGGAAAGAGGACATCCTTGCCTCGTTCCATTAGATATAAAAAAGGGGTCAGAGAAGTGGTTATTTAGAAACACGGATGGGGACGCATATAGGGCAAAAACTGATGAGATTAATTCTTCAGGAAAGCCATTATGATAAAGGACCCTCCTCAAATACAATCAGTTGACCCTGTCGAATGCTCTCTGCATCTAGAGATAAGAGCTAGACTTGTGCACTAGAAAAATTTTCGTTTCATTTCGTTTCGTTTTTTCGTTTTGGAAAAAAATTTCGGTTCGGCAATATTTTCGGTTTAGATTTTTCGGATACATTCGGTATTCGGGTATTGGGGGGGGGTGGTGGTGTTGATTTTTTTCGGATACATTCGGTATTCGGGTACATTCGGTAAATTTTTTATTTTTTTTGGGACTTTAGCGATCCTAAAAAATTATGGCCATACCTTTTTTATTAAAATTTCGAAGGGTATCATAAAAAAATCATAATAAAAAAGATACAGTAGTGATGGAAAAAATTGTATCTAACGAAATGTATCTTTTTTATTATGAAATGTTTATTCATTTTTAAACAGGGATCAATTTATGTGAGCGGGTAAAGCACTAAAAATGTAGCCGACAATAGTAAAAATGTAGTGTGTGCGTGTTTTTCACTTTTTTTTTAAAACATTTTTTAGGTAGTACTACTACTCCCAGCATGGAACACACTGTTCCATGATGGGAGTAGTAGTTACCTGTACTAATTGACAGATCGCAGGGGTCCCTTGCGATCCTCTTGTATAATGTATAGATGCGGCGGCTGCTCTTCTATGGTCCCCTTCACTCACGTATATATACACATATTCATATTTCCCGCAGAGCTGTGATTGGCCAGATCATTCCAGCCAATCACAGCTCTCTGTGAGAAATAGGAATATGTGTATATATACGGCCGTGCAGGGGACCATAGGAGAACGGTCGCCGCATCCATACATTATACAGGAGGATCGCAGCGGCTGTCAGGAGTGATACCCCCAGTGATCTTTCCTTTACTACAAGTACTACCACTCCCAACATGGAGTACACTCTGCTCCATGCTGGGAGCTGTAGTACCTGCATTAATAGACAGATCGCAGCGGGTGTCAGAAGTTACACTCGCTGCGATATGTCTATTAATGCAGGTACTACAGCTCCCAGCATGGAGCAGAGTGTGCTCCATGTTGGGAGTATTAGTACCTGCAGTAAGGGACAGATGCCAGGGATGTCACTTCTCCTGACAGCCGCTGCGATCCTCCTGATGTGAATGTCGGGATCAGCTGTTCTCATGGCTACAGAGCCGGGAGAACAGCTGACGCTGAGCCGTAGGTATACATCGTATATCTACTGCCCAGTAAGAACTTACAGTGAGCCTGCAATGTGTATACAGTATACACATTGCTGGCTCACTTCACACCTTGCTGAGCTGTGCGCTATGCGCAAGCCCAGCAAGGGAAGAGTTAACTTACACTGCTGGACAGTGTAGGTTAACCCTTTGGGCGGTATACACTATATACAGCTATCTATAGATAGCTGTATAAAGTGTAAACAGAAGACGAAGTCCAGCTTACTTCCCTCGAGTCCCGGGCCGGTCCGTGTAGCTCCGCCCCCTAGTGATGACGTCATTAGGGGGCAGAGCTACAGAAGGGAACAAGGCTAGTTTATCTGAAGCTCTGTTCACATTGTACGTTTTGTATAATGTGAACAGACCCTTCTGGCAGTGTCTACCCAGACAGGGAGACTCCAGCTGTTGCTAAACTACAACTCCCAGCATGCCCAGACAGCCAAAGGCTGTCTGGGCATGCTGGAAGTTGTAGTTTTGCACCAATTGGTGGCTCCCTGTTTGGGTAGACATTGCATCATGGGTGCTCTCCCCAGCAGACAGCGCCAGAAATGTCATAACCATTTTTTTTGTGTTTTTTTTTCGTTTCAGATCCGTGTATGCAGAGGATTACTGCGGATTCGATGGATTACGGCGGATTATTATTTTTTCCTTTAATAAAATTATTATTGAGGGCTGTAGGGGAGTGTTTTTTTTTAAATAAAATAATTTTTCCAATGTGTTGTGTTTTTTTTATTTTTATTGATTTTTCAGGGTTACATAGTTACATAGTTACATAGTTAGTATGGTTGAAAAAAGACATACGTCCATCAAGTCCAACCAGGGAATTGAAGGGAAGGATGTAAGGGGATAAGGGAAAGGGATGTAGTGGTTAGTAGTGGAAGCTGTCTTATTGACGGAATCCATTACTAGGCCAGGGCTTAGTGCTAGCCCCAAAAAGAGCTAGCGCTAACCCCCAATTATTACCCCGGTACCCACCGCCACAGGGGTGCCGGGAAGAGCCGGTACCAACAGGCCCGGAGCGTCAAAAATGGCGCTCCTGGGCCTAGGCGGTAACAGGCTGGCATTATTTAGGTTGGGAAGGGCCAGTAACAATGGTCCTCGCCCACCCTGGTAACGTCAGGCTGTTGCTGTTTGGTTGGTATTGTGCTGAGAATGAAAATACGGGGAACCCTATGCGTTTTAAAAAAAAATTTAAATATAAAAAAATAAAAATAAAAACGCATAGGGTTCCCCGTATTTTCATGCTCAGCACAATACCAACCAAACAGCAACAGCCTGACGTTACCAGGGTGGGCGAGGACCATTGTTACTGGCCCTCCCCAGCCTAAATAACGCCAGCCTGTTACCGCCTAGGTCCAGGAGCGCCATTTTTGACGCTCCGGGCCTGTTGGTACCGGCTCTTCCCGGCACCCCTGTGGCGGTGGGTACCGGGGTAATAATTGGGGGTTAGCGCTAGCTGTTTTTGGGGCTAGCACTAAGCCCTGGCCTAGTAATGGATTCCGTCAATAAGACAGCTTCCACTACTAACCCTGAAAATTCAATAAAAAAAAAAAAAACACAACACATTGGAAAAATTATTTTATTTAAAAAAACACTCCCCCCACAGCCCTCGTTAACCATTTTATTAAAGGAAAAAAATAATCCGCCGTAATCCATCGAATCCGCAGTAATCCTCTGCATACACGGATCTGAAACGAAAAAAAAACACAAAAACAATGGTTATGACATTTCTGGCGCTGTCTGCTGGGGAGAGCACCCTTGATGCAATGTCTACCCAAACAGGCCACCAATTGGTGCAAAACTACAACTCCCAGCATGCCCAGACAGCCTTTGGCTGTCTGGGCATGCTGAGAGTTGTAGTTTAGCAACAGCTGGAGTCTCCCTGTCTGGGTAGACACTGCCAGAAGGGTCTGTTCACATTATACAAAACGTACAATGTGAACAGAGCTTCAGATTAACTAGCCTTGTTCCCTTCTGTAGCTCTGCCCCCTAATGACGTCATCACTAGGGGGCGGAGCTACACGAACCCGGCCCGGGACTCGAGAGAAGTAAGCTGGACTTCGTCTTCTGTATACACTTTATACAGCTATCTATAGATAGCTGTATATAGTGTATACCGCCCAAAGGGTTAACCTACACTGTCCAGCAGTGTAAGTTAACTCTTCCCTTGCTGGGCTTGCGCATAGCGCACAGCTCAGCAAGGAGTTAAGTGAGCCAGCAATGTGTATACTGTATACACATTGCAGGCTCACTGTAAGTTCTTGCTGGGCAGTAGATATACGATGTATACCTACGGCTCAGCGTCAGCTGTTCTCCCGGCTCTGTAGCCCTGAGAACAGCTGATCCCGACATTCACATCCGGAGGATCGCAGCGGCTGTCAGGAGGAGTGACATCCCTGGGATCTGTCCCTTACTGCAGGTACTAATACTCCCAACATGGAGCACATTCTATTCTGTAACTTCTGACACCCGCTGCGATCTGTCTATTAATGCAGGTACTACAGCTCCCAGCATGGAGCAGAGTGTACTCCATGTTGGGAGTGGTAGTACTTGTAGTAAAGGAAAGATCACTGCGGGTATCACTCCTGACAGCCGCTGCGATCCACCTGTATAATGTATGGATGCGGCGGCCGTTCTCCTATGGTCCCCTGCACGGCCGTATATATACACATATTCCTATTTCTCACAGAGAGCTGTGATTGGCTGGAATGATCTGGCCAATCACAGCTCTGCGGGAAATATGAATATGTGTATATATACGTGAGTGAAGGGGACCATAGAAGAGCAGCCGCCGCATCTATACATTATACAAGAGGATCGCAAGGGACCCCTGCGATCTGTCAATTAGTACAGGTAACTACTACTCCCATCATGGAACAGTGTGTTCCATGCTGGGAGTGGTAGTACTACCTAAAAAAATGTTTTAAAAAAAAGTGAAAAACACACACACACTACATTTTTACTATTGTCGGCTACATTTTTAGTGCTTTACCCGCTCACATAAATTGATCCCTGTTTAAAAATGAATAAACATTTCATAATAAAAATGACACATTTCGTTAGATACAATTTTTTCCATCACTACTGTATCTTTTTTATTATGATTTTTTTATGATACCCTACGAAATTTTTATAAAAAAAAAGGTATCTCCATAATTTTTTAGGATCGCTAAAGTCCCAAAAAAGAATAAAAAGATTTACTGAATGTTCGGGAAATAACGAAAGTATTCGTTACTTTGCTATTCGTATTGTAGTGGCGATTCGGGAATGTTCAAAATATGTTTTCGTGCATTCGGATCGGTCCGAATGCACGAAAACTGTAAAATTCGGTAAATTAGACATTCGTGCCGAACCGAATTGCACATGTCTTATAAGAGCAGAGAAGGCACTCTATGGCTCCTAGCCCATGATATGATATCAATCACTCTCCTGGTACCATCGCAAGCTTGACGTCCAGGAGTAAACCCTACTTGATCGGGGTGAAGTAAATTTGGAAGCATTTGTTGTATGCGAGTGGTCAAAATTTTTGCATAAATCTTCATGTCTATATTTATCAGGGAAATGGGATGAAAATTAGCCGGTATAGTTGGATCCTTTCCTGGTTTTGGTAGCGTGATAATGTTTGCGGCTAACATGTCATGTGAAAATGATCCTGTGGTGGCTGCTTGATTAAACATATTGCATAAATGGGGTGATAAAATGTCTATATATGCACTATAGTATTCTGCTGAATACCCATCCGGTCCAGGGGCTTTTCTAAGTTTCAGATGTTTTATGACATGTTCAATCTCCTCAATAGTAATTGGCCTTTTAAGATCAGAAATGTCTTCCGGATTTAATTTAGGAAGAGCACAGTACTTATCTATATCTTCAATTTTCGGTTGAAATGTACTAGAGTCATCTTTTAGATTATACAGTGTTTTATAGAAGTTGGCTATTTCGTTAGCGATATGTTTGGGATGTGTAATCTTCGTGTTATCCCTACTATTTATTAGATAGGGTACTCTACATTTCCCTCTAGGGCCTTTGGCAAGTAAGGCTGTAAGCCTAGTGGGCTTGTTTAGTTGGTGATATCCATTGCATTGTAGTTTCCTGAAATGTCTATCAAATTTGTCAGAAAGAAGATTACATAGCAATGTCCTTTTTTCCCTAAGTGTCTGCAAAGTAAGTAAATCTTTAAATTTCCTGTGGTGTTTTTCTAAAGAAGCTATTTCCTGTAGAAGTTGTTGTGATTCCTTAAGCTTTTTCTTTCTGTGCCTAGAGGCTTGTTGAATGAGCATACCTCTAATGTAGGCTTTGTAAGAAGCCTATAAAATGGTCGGATTAAAAGTAGATGGTGAGTTTAAAGCAAAAAACTCATCTATGTCTGTTTTAATTTTTTGTTTGTATTCCGCTTTGGACACGAAAAAGGGGTCAAGCTTCCATTGGAAATTGCCCAGCATACCAATTCGAGAAGTTATGTGCAAAGTCAAAGGGGCATGGTCAGTCCATGTAATCTGGCCGGCTAGCTCACATTGAGATGTCTCTAATATTTGGTCGCTATGAACTAAAAACATGTCCAGTCTTGTGTAGGTGTTATGGGAACTGGAGTAAAAAGTGTAGTCCCTCTCTGTGCTATGTAGACACCTCCATACATCGCAGAGGTTATTATTATGCAACCAGTCAGAGAGTTCAGTCCTGTGACCTGGGATAGTGTTTGTGGTGTCCGTGGTAATGTCAGCGATTGCATTAAAGTCGCCTCCTATCACTAATGTACCTACTTTTATTTTATCAATTTTCTTCAATAGTTTATTAATGAAATGTTCTAGTCTAGTAAGAGGGGCATATATGTTAACTAATGTGAATTTTTTGTTGTTTATTGAGCAAATGATGACTAAATATCTCCCATTAATGTCTGAAATATGTTTGTGTACTTCTAGTGTAATGGTATCCCTAAATGCTATCACCACTCCAGCATGTTTAGTGTCCGAGTTAGCTAAGTACACATGTGGGAAAATTTTTTGAGTAAGGTTAGGATGAGCATTTTCCTTAAAATGAGATTCCTGTAAAAATACAATCTCCGCTTTTTCTTTAAGGGCCTCTTTCCACATGTATGCCCTACGTTTAGGACTATTAAGTCCTCTACAATTAAACCCCTTAAGGACCAAGGGCGTACAGGTACGCCCTTGGTCCTGCTCTACTGATATAACGCGGGGTTACACAGTAACCCCGCGTCATATCACGGCGGGCCCAGCGTCATAGTGAAGCCGGGACCCGCCTCAAATAGCGCGCAGCGCTGCGCGCTATTAACCCTTTAGCTGCGCGCTCAGAGCTGAGCCGTGCGGCTAAAAGTGAAACCGAAAGTGGCCGGCTAGCTCAGTCGGGCTGTTCGGGATAGCCGCGGCTAATCGCGGCATCCCGAACAGCTGACAGGACAGCGGGAGGGCCCCTACCTGCCTCCTCGCTGTCCGATCGCCGAATGACTGCTCAGTGCCTGAGATCCAGGCCTGAGCAGTCATGCAGCAGAATCGTTGATCACTGGTTTCTTATGAGAAACCAGTGATCAGCATAGAAGATCAGTGTGTGCAGTGTTATAGGTCCCTATGGGACCTATAACACTGCAAAAAAAAAAGTGAAAAAAAAAGTGAATAAAGAACATTTAACTCCTCCCCTATTAAAAGTTTGAATCACCCCCCTTTTCCAATAAAAAAAAAACAGTGTAAATAAAAATAAACATATATGGTATCACCGCGTGCGGAAATGTCCAAATTATAAAAATATATCATTAATTAAACCGCTCGGTCAATGGCGTGCGCGCAAAAAAATTCCAAAGTCCAAAATAGTGCATTTTTGGTCACTTTTTATATCATTTAAAAATGAATAAAAAGCGATCAATAAGTCCTAACAATGCAAAAATGGTACCAGTTAAAAACTTCAGATCACGGCGCAAAAAGTGAGCCCTCATACCGCCCCATACACGGAAAAATAAAAAAGTTATAGGGGTCAGAAGATGACAATTTTAAACGTATTAATTTTCCTGCATGTAGTTATGATTTTTTCCAGAAGTCCGACAAAATCAAACCTATATAAGTAGGGTATCATTTTAATCGTATGGACCTACAGAATAAAGATAAGGTGTCATTTTTACCGAAAAATTTACTACGTAGAAACGGAAGCCCCCAAAATTACAAAACGGTGTTTTTTTTTTCAATTTTGTCGCACAATGATTTTTTTTCCGTTTCACCGTAGATTTTTGGGCAAAATGACTGACGTCATTACAAAGTAGAATTGGTGGCGCAAAAAATAAGCCATCATATGGATTTTTAGGTGCAAAATTGAAAGAGTTATGATTTTTTAAAGGCAAGGAGTAAAAAACGAAAATGCAAAAACGGAAAAAACCCCGGTCCTTAAGGGGTTAAGCTAAAAATCTTGTGTGACATCTTGCTTTTGTTCCTGTCTGTGGATTAAGACAGCAGTCTCTGTCCACAGAAAGGAAGTGGGATAGTGAATGTGTAGATTACCTCAATACCTGCGTGTAGACGAGAGAAGGGAATCTTCCGGGTCCATATATTGGAGTAATTCAATAAAGTCTGAGTGATTAACTCTTATCTAAATTTAAAAAAAGGAAACAAAATAAACAAACTACAACAAAGAAAATATTACAGAAATTATTGCAATAAAATATAGTAAAACCACAAGAAAAGGGGAAAACTCTAGGTAGAATACTACCTGACAGAATTAGTGGCAGAATAGGTACATAATGCAGCGCAATGCCACACGAACTTGGGGGAATAGTTCATACAGAAAATAGGAAAACAGGAAAGAAAAAAGGACCAATATTGAAATCTCCTCTGCCGACACTAAAATATATCATGTGATAACTCCTGTGATCTGTAGTAAGTGAAAACATGAAAGGGAGGATGATGTTGTTTGAAGGAAAGAAAGAAAAAAAAAAGTCTCACTGAGTAAATGTGTAGGAATTTGGGAAAAGCAAAGAATTGTGTCTTCAGTAAGGTAAATAAGGCCAAAGGTAAAGCATAGCAGGAAAATTATAATTGGTCTCAAGGGATATATACAGGTATATCTGAAAGTAAAAAGATAGAATAAGTACGATGGATGCAGAAGTAAAATGAAAGATGCCTCCACAAGAATTTCACACTAGTGGACTGATTAGAGAAAGGATTGTAAAATATAGTAGGCCTTCCTAAGTAGATGAGCAAAGTAAGACCAAGTGGGAGGAGGGGGGGGGGGGGTAGAACAGAGTAGTTTGTATATAGAAGGATGAACCTAGAGTAATAAACCATCAATTTAAAGCCATAAAACAGTATTACAATACAATACTTGTTACCCCAGTCCATAGAGTGTCCATGAAAGTACTCTCTTTAATAGGAAAGATAGTCCATGGCCTTGTTGAGGGAAAAATAAAAATAAAAATAAAAAAAACAGCAGCAAAATGATTCAGCAAGAATAATACAGCAATAACAAGATTTTAATAATTTAAATCCAGTTCAAATAATTCTGTCTTCTTGCATCCTTGTAGTGGCCCAAGTAACTGAAAAAATGAATATGAGTCTAGCCATGCCCACTTCTGACAGGTGCAGGGGTGATGTCCCATTTGCTCAACAATTCCAGGCCCTGATCCGGAGTATGAACAATTCTGGTAGTATGTCCATCAGGAATTATGAGTTTAACAGGGAAACCCCACCTATACGGAATGTCATTGTCTCTCAGGGCAGTGGTGATGGGTTGAAACAGTCTCCTTTGCTGAATTGTGACCTGCGATAAATCTATGAAGGTAGTAATTTTGTTGTAAGGGTCCGGTAAGTCCTTCTTATTCCTCATGGCCTGTAGGATGTTTTCTTTCGTTTTATAGAAATGGAACCGAGCTATAACATCTCATGGTATAGAAGGATCTAGGTTTCTGGGTCTACGCAACCGGTGAGCCCTATCTATCTCCATCTCGAGAGCAGTACATTCTGGCAATAGAACTTTGACAAAATCCTTTAGGAAAGATTCAAGCTCTTTGGGGGGTATGGATTCAGGAATCCCCCTGAATTTTAAATTGTTTCGCCTATTCTTGTCCTCCATGTCAGGTAACTTCATTCTCAAAGCAGTGACCTCATCTTTTGTAACATCTTGATCATCTGCTAAGTTATTCTGTGCAGTAGCAAATTCTCCCATTTTATTCTCAATGTGCTCAACTTTGGAAGTTAGTATGCTGACTTGCTGTTTGGTGGGTTCTATCAATTTTTGGATATCCTGTTAAAATGAGCGCCTTAGCATTTGCATAAATTCTACTATAAACTGTTCAGACGCAGTATTTGTTGATGAGGACAAAGTTGACAGTGGGTCAATATCATTACTTCCCTCAGGAGGGTCAGGAGTAACATCTTGATCTGTGTCCTTCCTAGATTTTTGTTTCACCGGACTTATAGAGGGGGATGACTCCACTGATGACATCTTGCTTTTATCCTCTAACACTTCCTCAGAAATTAACAGGGAAGTAAATCTATTTGCATTAGGATTACTCCCTTTATTAGTGTTGACTCCCTGTCTGAGTGAAGGTGGCGTATAATTTTGAGGAACAAATGTGGGAAAGTTCTTTTTGAGGGACTTCTGATTTGTTTGTTGGATTCTTGTGCTCATTCTAGGTGTAAATTGACTCATCTTCAATGTAGTATACCCAAGCCAGTCAAATAATATTCCAAGCATGCAATGTATGCAATGTCAAACAATATCTAGTTTGGCCTAGTGAGGATTAAAACTCAGTAAATTATGTCCAGGGACTGGATACAACATCAGTTCAGTAAATATTCTTCAGATCAGTGCTGTGCAACTCAGTCAAACACTTGTGGCTAGCAGCAGAGAACAGAAAAGCACAGTTCAGAACAATAGTCACTCTCAGCTCAATAGAATAGCAATTATGAGGTAAAAATGTTGCCAAACAGTACCTGAATAAACTGTTTTCTATCAGGAAGATGATTACAGTGTTATCTGTGTGATGAAAGCAATGCAGTCTTACTGTGTCCTGGAGCTGCCATGTGCTCCTTCTAGATGACTCAGCACTTTCTGTATCTCCCTCTGTAATGGGCTCTCTGCTTCCTCTCTTCTTCAGGGCTTGTAAGCTTCTCCACAGTATTTCTCCCAGTAAATGCAGAATTTCAGCATAAAGTATGTATCTGTAGAAAGCTCTCCTTCTTCTCTTTCATATGAGATGTTGGCAGGGATTCTTCCACTATGTCCTGTAATGCAGAGGAACTTGTTGCAGGCTCACTGCTCCTGTGAGGTGACTCAGCACTTTCCGTATCTCCTTCTGCAATGGCTGGTGCTTCCTATCTGCTAGCAGGGCTGATAAACTTCTTCACAGTGTTTCTCCAGGAAAATGCAGAATTTCAGCAAAAATTTGGTATCTGTAGAAAGCTCTTCCTCCTCTTTCATATGATATGATTTATGCC
This sequence comes from Hyla sarda, assembly GCF_029499605.1. Classification (NCBI taxonomy): domain Eukaryota; kingdom Metazoa; phylum Chordata; class Amphibia; order Anura; family Hylidae; genus Hyla; species Hyla sarda. Next base: position 46,217,199 of record NC_079198.1, read on the forward strand.
TAAAAAGGCATAGGAGTTGTAACTGTAGGTCACTTATTAGTGTCTGAGGCACAGGAGCTCCTGCTAAACACTTCTGCTAGTGCCAACTTCAGGTCCGCCCCCATCGGCATCAGTGTCAGGAGACCATGTAGTGACTGAATGACATAGCGTGGAAATGTTGGCAGCAAGAGGAGACCATTTAGTGGCTGAATGGCACAGCGTGGAGTAGGCTGATGCACTAGTACACTACACACCAGGGCTTCACAATCCCCCCCCAAAAAGCAACACAATATATGACATTTTTGTCAAAGATTTCTCATTGGTAGCACCCGCTATCCCAAAATTTGAAATTTCCAGAACCAGGCCCCACCCCTGCGGCATCAGTAACCCATATATTGCCTGCATGACACAGCCTGGAGTTGGCTGGAGCAAGAGTACACACCAGGGCTTCACAATCCCCCCCCCCCCCCCCCCAAAAAAAAAAAACCAACACAATATATGACATTTTTCTCAAAGATTTCTTATTGGTAGCACCCGCTATCCAAAAATTTAAAATTTCAAGACCCAGGCCCCACCTCTGCGGCATCAGGAACCCATATATTGCCTGAAGGACACAGCCTGGAGTTGGCTGATGCACCAGTACACACCCGGGCTTCACAATCCCCTCCAAAAAACAACAACATTTTAGAAATGTTTTAAAGAAATACCTTTGTGTAAGAACAAGCGCATATCCAACAGTTCACAAGACTCTATAATGCAGGACTTCCATATCTTTTATCCTTTCCTCATTTTCTTACCGGACCGCAGAGTCACGGGAAAAGGGACGCGGAGGCTGCTACCTTCATTGGCTCATAGAGTCTATATGTCATCGAAGGTGTTGCACTCTCAGTGCAACACCATATGGTAAGGTGCAATATTTTACATTCATCTTACTGATTACCCCGCAATATTTCACTGGGAGCGCACCTCTTTTTGTTCATTTTTACTTCTATAATGCAGGACGGTTGACCACCCAAAGACATTCTTCTATAATATAATAAACCACACAATATGTAAATTCTGCTGCATCAGTAACCCATATATTGCCTAACGGACACAGACTGGAGTTGACTGATGCACGAGTACACACTACACACCCGTCACCTGGGCTTCACAATCCACCCCCAAAAAACACAATTTTTTTTCGAAATTGTCTGACAAAATACCTTTTTGTTAAAACAAGCGCATATACAGCAGTTCAGAAGACTCTATAATGCAGGACGGTGGACCACCCAAAGACATTCTTCTATAATATAATAAACCACACAATATGTTCAATTTTTTTTAATAATTGAAATTCCAAGACCAAGGCCCCACCTCTGCTGCATCAGTAACCCATATATTGCCTAACGGACACAGACTGGAGTTGACTGATGCACGAGTACACACTACACACCCGTCACCCGGGCTTCACAATCCACCCAAAAAAAACGCAAAATTTTATCGAAATTGTCGGTCAAAATACCTCTTTTTTTTAAAAACAAGCGCATATACAGCAGTTCAGAAGACTCTATAATGCAGGATGGTGGACCACCCAAAGACATTCTTCTCAAAAGTAATAAACCACACAATGTTTGAAATTTGGTTAAAAAAATTATTACATGTGTGTAAGTGCATCTGTCTCCAAAAAATCAGATGGCAAAAGGATTCTATTCGCCAAAAATGATTAAGCAGAGTTAATCCCTCTCCATCAATTTTTTTTTTCGTTAAAAAATCACACGCAACAAGCGTTCCGTTGTGTAACAGTTAGCATTCTGCAAAATTCAATTTTATTACTGATAAAGTAAATTTAACAATAACACTACCCAAGAGTGTTTAATTACCCCATACATTGCACCAAGAGCAGTCAGGAGTAGGCCTCATCAGTACCCAAGAGGCTATAATAACCCCTTACCTTGCCCGATCAATTGCGAGATCGAGCAATAACAGGTGTGTTATGGCCTCAGATGTCCTGGGCCGCACTAGCGCTTCACTGAACGGATTAGCGTCTCTCTATCTTTCAAGGACAGGTGCGTGTTGCACGCTGAAACCAGTTCGTGATAGGGATCTGTGATTGCAATTATTTAATCTTAAAACAAGGAATTACCAGTAAGTGAGGGTCATAAGCTGGCGTTTATTAAGTCCCTGCCCTTTGTACACACCGCCCGTCGCTATAAGCGATTGGATTAGTTAGTGAGTTGGTTAGTGAGGTCCTCGGATCGGCCCAGGCGGGGTAGGAGAAGGCCCTGGCTGAGCACCGAGAATTTTACGATCATTGTTGAAATTTGCATTAAGCATGTATTTAGCTACTGCTAAACATCCAAAAATTTAAGGCCCAAGGCCAGAAGAACCAGGGAGGCAAGTAGTTCCTGAAAGACACAGAATGAGTCTGGAGCATGCATTTGCAGTACCCAAGAGGTTTTCATAACCCCTTACATTTAAAGATCAATGTTTACATTTGCATTAAGCGTGTATTTAGCTACTGCTAAACTTCAAAAAATTATAGGCCCAAGGCCTGAGGCACAAGGGAGGCAATTAGTTTGTGAAAGACACAGAATGAGTCTGGAGCAGTCATTCGCAGTACCCAAGAGGGTTTCATAACCCCTTACATTTAAAGATCAATGTTGACATTTGCATTAAGCATGTATTCAGCTACTGCTAAACTTCAAAAAATTATAGGCCCAAAGCCAGAAACTTCAGTTTTCCCCATATTAGGAGCATAGTTGTCCCTCAGAGTAGGCAGCATAGATGTCACCCAGATTAGGCAGCATAGATGTCCCCCAGATTAGGAGCATACTTGTCCCCCAGATTAGGCAGCATAGATGTCCCCCAGATTAGGCAGCATAGTTGTCCCCCAATCAGCGCGGGCCGGTCAGAGCCAATCAAAGGGCCATATGTGTCAAGCGGGCCGTACAATCCCCAGGTCTGCCCCAGAGGGTTTCATAACCAACCACAATAGAGAAAATTTTGTTGTAGGAGCATGGTCAATCTACTCAGACCCATCTGTCATTGGTGGCTGGAAATCCTTGCTGATCCATCACTGATTCATTGTGACAAACGTCAGTCTCTCCACATTTTTAGTGGACAGACGAGTTCGCCTTGGGGTGACTATGGCCCCGGCCGCACTAAACACCCGCTCTGATGGCACATTGCTGGCCGACAGGACAGCTTTTCCAGGGCAAACTCCGCTAGTTGCGGCCATAAATCAAGTTTTGCTGCCCAGAAGTCCAGCGGATCTTCAACGGTTGTTGGCAGGGTCATGTCGAGGTAAGCCATCACCTGCTGGTTCAGATCCTGCTCCATGTCCACCTGCTGCTGATGAGTAGCTTCACTATGCGGCTGAAGGAAGCCACTCATCAGCGACTGTAGACTCAGGCTGCTGCAGATTGCGTCGGTACTGCTCCTGCCACCCCTCCCCTCCCCAGCAGCCGTGGCAGTGGAAGGTGAGCGCAGAGGACCCCCGAGTCAGACCTGCGAGTGGATGGAACATGTGGCCGATAGGCATCGGCCAACCGACTACGTAGAAGCTCCATGAAGTAGGTCAGTTTGTCCTCCCTCTCAGTGGGTGTTAAAAAGGCCACCATTCTGGGCCGAAAGCGAGGGTCTAATAAGGTGGAGATCCAGAAGTCATCGTGCTGAAGAATTTTGACAATTCGGGGGTCACTACGCAAGTAACTCAGCATGCATCGTGCCATTTGTGACAGTGACTCACTGGTACTACCTGCCTCCATCTCCACTGCATACTGCCACGGTGTGTTTGGGTCCTCTGTCTCGCCTCCCTCGTAATAACTCTCCAGCTCCTCTGGCTGCTCTTGCTCCTCCCCTCCTGTCCAATGACCAGAAACACCGGCCATCTCATCCACCGTAAACTGTGCTCCGCTCTGCCCCTCATCATCCTCCTCCAGTTCTTTCCCCACAGGACTCATGTAGCCTTCTGATGTAGGCACAACATCTCCATTGCCGTGACCAGCCATGTTTTCAATAATTTTTTGGAGTAAATGTAGGAGTGGAATTATGTCGTTCATGGCGTAATTCGAGAGACTAACAAAAAATGTGGCTTCCTCAAAGGGCCTCAGCAAACGGCAGGTGTCACGTATGAGCTGCCATTCGTTCACATTAAAGTTACACAGGGGAGTACTCCTATCTGCTTGTATCATCAAAAAATCTGTGATGGCTTTTCTTTGTTTGTATAGTCTGTCCAACATATGGAGGGTGGAATTCCAACGTGTGGCAACGTCACAAATGAGACTATGTTGTGGGATACTGTTCTGACGCTGCAGCTCAAGCAAAGTGTGCTTGGCGGTGTATGAGTGGCTGAAGTGCATGCACAGTTTCCTTGCCATTGTCAGGACGTCTTGCAAATGGGGTGAAGACTTGATGAACTTTTTGACAACCAGATTCAACACGTGTGCCATGCAGGGCGAATGGTTCACACTTCCTTGTCACAGCGCATCCACAATGTTCTTCCCATTGTCGGTCACCATGGTTCCCATTTCCAGATTTCGTGGAGTAATCCATACTCGGATTTCTTCCCTAATGAACTTCTGCAGTTCCTCCCCTGTGTGACTCCATTCGCAAAGGCAAACCATGTGAAGGACGGCTTGACACCGCTGTACCCTACACACGTGGTACGATGAAGGGCCACCGAGATTTGGATGTGCAGTGGAGGCCGAGGACACGGGGGAGGAGGAGGAGGCGCACACTGTAAAAAGACCAACTGCCTGGGAGCGAGAGCGTGGAGGAGGAAGCGGTGTGACCTGTGGCTGTGCAGGAACAACATTTACCCAGTGGGCCGTAAAAGACATGTATTGTCCCTGCCCGTAGTTACAGCTCCACACGTCTGCGCTGCCGTGCACTTTTGAACACACCGACAGGCTCAAGGACTGGCTAACCTTCTCTTGTACAAACTTATGCAGGGCCTTCTTTGCAAAGAAATGACGGCTTGGGACTCCCCACCTCGTCTCGGCACAATCCATCAATTCCCTGAAAGCTGCAGAGTCCACCAGTTGGAAAGGGAGGGAGTGCAACACCAGCAACTTGGACAGGAGCACATTCAACTTCTATGCCGTTGGATGAGTGGGCGTATACTGTTGTCCCTTGGACATGGCTTCGCCGATCGATTGTTGCCGGAATGGCTGAAGCAGGAGCGCAAGAAGGATGGTTTGACACAATGCTCCCTTCGGCTGAGGTGGTGGAGCCTTGGCTGGATGACGGAGGGAGCGGATGGCCACTGAGTGATGCGGCAGGCTGGACCACTACCTCGGAGCCACGGTTATCCAAGGTCGCTTTATGGTGGCGAATCATGTGTTGACGCAGGGCCGTGGTGCCGAGATTGGGACCCTGGCCAAGCTTCACTTTCTGCCCACAGATTTTGCGTGTGACTACGTTAAGGTCCTCCGGATTCTTTATGAAGAACAACCACACCGCAGAGTAGCTGATTTTCCCACCCGTAGTTCGCACTATTTCACTGCTATTGACGCCGTCTCCAGGAACCCCTGTTCCACTATCTCCCTGAATGGTAGCTTGCTGCGAAGCAGGTTGTCTCCCCCTGGCACGTTTGGCTCCTGAATTTCCACTACTGCCACCACCACGCTGATTGCCAACCGTGCTACCGCCTTGCTGCCTCATAGACAATGAGCAAATCTCTTCTCCTGATGATGATGAAGCCCCGGCTTCTGCACCCGGCTCCCAATTGCGATCGGCTTCATCATCATCAAAAGATGTGTGCACGTCACTGATGTCCTCCTCGTGTTCCACAACAGTGTCTGCCTCAGGACCCTGAGCAATTGAAACACCGCCTCCCACGTCACTCTCCGCATCACTACTTGGCCACCTTGCGGAGCAAGGGACGCATGTCTCCTCACATTCTTGGCTGCCCATTAGATGCTGACTGTCCTCTATTACATCGTCCTCGCTAAATAGTGTAGCTGAACCCAAAGCATGAGATACTTCTTTGGGAGAGGGAACAGCATAGGACAAAGGCAATGGGATTACAGGGACTGCTCCCGGGCCATGCCAACTGAGGGTTGTGTCTGAGGAACCCATCGACTCTTGACTGGGGTTGTCAGATGTCGCTTGTGATGATGGGGATGAGTGTGCAAACCAATTGACGAGGAGAGATGGGTCGACGACACGACCGCTGGATGTTAACGGGAGCTCAGGCCTATTGCTGCGACTCCTGCTGCCACTCGCCCCAAGTCTGCTGCCAACTCTGCCTGACGTATGTAGGCCTCTTCCCCTTCCCTGTGCACGTCCTGGCACTTCCCTGCCTGACATACTTAGTGCGTTTATGAGGGTATAGAACAGCAGCAGGCGATTACTTACGGCTGTCCTTTCAAAGTATATAGACCCTAGACAGAATAACAGTTACTAAATAGTACACTCCTTTGTTGTATGTATGCCCTTTGCAATGATGAGCGCACTGTTAAGCGTATTTATACGCAGAAAAAAACTCTTTTTTTGTTGTATACACCAGCCAGTGTATACTAATGTGTGGAATATCACTGAATTTAGCACCGAGACAGAAATACAGGTACTAAATAGTACACTACTTGGTTGTATGTATGCCCTTTGCAATGATGAGCGCACTGTTAAGCGTATTAGTACACAGGACAAACTTTTTTTTTTCTTTAATACACCGGCAGGTGTATAACGTGTGGTATAACACTTAATTTAGCACAGAGACAGAAAAAAAGGTGGTATATGGTACACTATTTGATTGAATTTAGGCCCTTTGCAATGTTAAGGCCACTGAAAAAGCGTATTTTTTTTACGCAGGAAAACCTTTTTTTTCTTTAATACACCGGCAGGTGTATAACGTGTGATATAAAACAGAAAGACAGGTTCTAAATAGTACGCTATTTGCTTGTATGTAGGCCCTTTGCAATGATAAGGCCACTGTTAAGCGTATTTTTACTTAGGAAAAAAATTATTTTCTTTAATACACCGGCAGGTGTATAATGTGTGGTATAACACTGAATTTAGCACAGACACAGAAAAAAAGGTGGTATATGGTACGCTATTTGCTTGTATGTAGGCCCTTTGCAATGATAATGCCACTGAAAAAGTGTATTTGTACTCAGGAAAAACGTTTTTTTCTTGAATACACCGGCAGGTGTATGACATGTGGTACAACACTGAATTTAGCACAGAGACAGAAAAAAAGGTAGTATATGGTACGCTATTTGCTTGTATTTAGGCCCTTTGCAATGATAAGGCCACTGTTAAGCGTATTTTTACTCAGGAAAAAAAAAAATCTTTAATACACCGGCAGGTGTATAATGTGTGGTATAACACTGAATTTAGCACAGAGACTGAGTAACAGGTGAAAAATGGTAAAAAGGCACTAAAGTCCACACTAATATAACTTATTTCTGAACAGCAGCAGGACCCAACAGTGCAGCACCACCAAAAAACAAAAATCCAGGGATTAAACCCTAAATTGCACTCTGTCACACAATTGTGAGCAGCAGAAGATTTGTGAAGAAAAAAAACCTCAATAGAGCTGAAAAATTAGGAGATGAGATGCTTCAGAAAGTCCAGGCAGCTTGGAGATCTGTATGAGGCAGCTGACAGCTATCTGCCCCTCTCTGCTGCAATGCTCAATAACGTGAATAGGAGGTTTAGCTATCAATGATCCTTCTCAGAGTAACAGCACAGCACTCTGCACTCCTGCCTTTCCCTAATGCTGATGTGACTAGCAGTTGCAGTGTGACGCTGTGGTATGAGCTATTCACACACACACACACAGTCCCGTCCTCTCCATCTGAGTGCATAGATGAAATGGAGTGAGGCAAGATGGCCGTCGATTATAAAGGGGCTGTGACATCACAGGGGTCAGTGAACACTGATAGGCTGCATCTCACATATGGTTCTGGGTCAGCCCGCCTACCTTCATTCCCGCCGCTGTTTCCCGCTCTCCCATAATCCCCTGCCCCATGTACTCACATGTGGATCCGCCATCTTAGCTCTACAATAGCCTGGAACGCTGTAAAATGGAGTTTAATGAAGCGATTTGTGCGACAGAATCGCGGTGATATTCATATTCGTTGCGAATCAAATTTTTCATGAAATTCGTAACGAATTCGGGTTCGTCAAGTTCGATTCGCTCATCTCTAGACATAGTATATAGTATATATATATTAGTCATAGAAAAATATAGATAACTTATCTTGATGAAGAGCAGCAAAGAAGAGGATGTATGTTACCTGTCTCCACCTTATATTACCTATGCCTATCACTGATTGGTTGTTATGGTATACCTGTTTTGCATATTACCTGTTTTTTATTTCTTTAAAAAAGCTTTATTGTATCTGCTGCTAATTCTGACAGTAAAGAAGAATAGCATAATGGAAGTCTCCTGTTGTGCCATAAAATCTGTATTTTTGTAGAACACCAGCCGGTGAGTACTATTGTTTGGACTTTCCCAGTATGTAGGCCCTTGACAGATTAACAGGTACAAAATGGTACACTACTTGGATGTACGTATGCGGTATGCACTGATGAGGGCAGAAATATGCGCAACAATACGCAGAAAAAATGTGTATTTTTTAAAACACCAGCTGGTGATTACTTTTGCCAGGACTTTACCTGTGTCTAGACTTGTTACAGATACAAAATAGTAGACTGCTTTGATGTAGGTATGTGGTATGCACGTATGAGGGCAGACAAATGCACTACCGTCCGCTGAAAAAACGTATTTGTGAACAGCAGCATGACCCAGGACCCAACACAAAAAAAAGAAAACAGGGATTAAACTCTAAATTGCACTATGTCACAGAGTGTTAAGAATGGTGTGCACTGTTTTCTTTTTACAGTCTACACATGATTCTGAGCAGCAGATTTGTGGAGCAAAAAAAGCACTGGATTGCGCTGAAAATAAGATGGTTCATAAAGTTCAGGCAGCTTGCTGATCTGTATGAGGCAGCGAAAAGCTTTCTGCCCCTCTCTGATGCAATGCTCAATAACGTGAATAGGAGGTTTATATATGGTAAGATCCTTCTCAGTGAGAACACCAAAGCACTGCTCTCCTGTCTGTCTGCAATGCTGATGTGACTAGCAGTTGCAGTGGTATGCTGTGGTATAAGCAATTCACACGCATACAGTCCTGTCCTCTCTCTCTCTCTGAGTGCATGGATGAAATGAGCAGCAGCAAGATGGCTGCTGATTATGTAGGGCTGTGACTAGAGATGAGCGAATCGAAGCTGACGAACCCGAATTCGTTACTAATTTCATGAAAAATTCAATTCGCAACGAATGCGAATATCGCCGCGGTTCAATCGCGCGAATCGCTTCATTAATCTCCATTTTACAGTGTTCCAGGCTATTGGAGACCTAAAATGGTGGATCCACATGTCAGTACATGGGGCAGGGGATTATGGGAGGGCGGGAAACTGCGGCGGGAATGAAGGTAGGCGGGATGACCCTGAATCACATGTGAGATGCAGCCTATCAGCATTAATTGACTCCTGTGATGTCACAGTCCTATATAATCGGCAGTCATCTTGCCTCTCTTCATTTCCTCCATGCACTCAGAGATAGAGAGGAAGGGACTGCGTGTGTGTGAATTGCTTATACCACAGCGTACCACTGCAACTGCTAGTCACATCAGCATTGGGGAAAGACAGGAGTGCAGAGTGCTTTGCTGTTCTCAATGAGAAGGATCTTTCATATCTAATCCCCCTATTCACGTTATTGAGCATTGCATCAGAGAGGGGCAGATAGCTGTTAGCTGCCTCATACAGATCAACAAGCTGCCTAAACTTTATGAACCATCTTTTTCTCCAAATTTTTCAGTGCAATTCAGTGTTTTGTTTTATTTTATTTTTTTGCTCCACAAATCATCTGCTGCTCAGAATTGTGTGACAGAGTGCATTTTAGGGTTTAATCCCTGTTTTTTTTGTGGTGCTGCCCTGTTGGGTCCTGCTGTTGTTCACAAAGATATTATTCAGCGGACTGTAGTGCATTTGTCTGCCCTCATACGTGCATACCACATGCCTACATCAAAGCAGTCTACTATTCTGTATCTGTAACAAGTCTAGATACAGGAAAAGTCCTAACTCCTGGCAAAAGTAATCACCTGCTGTTGTTTTTAAAAAATACAGATTTTTTTCTGCTTATTGTTGCACATATTTCTGCCCTCATCAGTGCATACTGCATACGTACATCCAAGTATTGTACCATTTTGTACCTGTTAATCTGTCAAGGGCCTACATACTGTGAATGTCCAAACAATAGTATTCATCGGCTGGTGTTTTACAAAAATACAGATTTTTTACTGTGCATTGTTGCGCATATTTCTGCCCTCATCAGTGCATACCGCATACGTACATCCAAGTAGTGTACCATTTTGTACCTGTTAATCTGTCAAGGGCCTACATACTGTGAATGTCCAAACAATAGTATTCACCGGCTGGTGTTTTACAAAAATAATTTTTTTTTACTGCGTATTGTTGCGCATATTTCTGCCCTCATCAGTGCATACCATATACGTACATCCATTTTGCATTTTTCTAACTTTGAAGCTCTCTGCTTGTAAGGAAAATGGATATTCAAAATACATTATTTTTTGGTTCACATATACAATATGTCTACATTATGTTTGCATCATAAAATTGACGTGTTTTTACTTTTGGAAGACACCAGAGAGCTTCAAATTTCAGCAGCAATTTTCCAATTTTTCACAAAATTTTCAAACTCAATATTTATCAGGGACCAGTTCAGTTTTGAAGTGGATTTGAAGGGTCTTCATATTAGAAATACCCCATAAAATGACCCCATTATAAAAACTACATCCCCCAAAGTATTCAAAATGACATTCAGTCAGTGCTTTAACCCTTTAGGTGTTTCACATGAATAGCAGCAAAGTGAAGGAGAAAATTCAAAATCTTCATTTTTTACACTCGCATATTGTTGTAGACCCAATTTTTGAATCTTTGCAAGGGGTAAAAGGAGAAAATCTTTACTCTCTTGAGTAAGCAATTATCTCCTATGTCTATGTAAAGTGTTCGGCGGGCGCATTAGAGGGCTCAGAAGGGAAGGAGCAACAAGGGGATTTTGGAGAGAACATTTTTCTGAAATGGTTTTTGGGGGGCATTTAGGAAGCCCCTAGGGCACCAAAACAGCCCCTAGGGCACCATTTTGGAAACTAGACCCCTTGAGGAACGTAACAAGGAATTAAGTGAGCCTAAATACCCCCACAGATGTTTCATGACTTTTGCAAATGTAAAAAAAATTTTTTTACCTAAAATGCTTGTTTTCACAAAAATGTTACATTTTTAAAAAGGGTAAAGCAGAAAATACCCTTCAAAATTTGAAGCCCAATTTCTCCCGATTCAGAGAACGCCCCATATGGGGGTGAAAAGTGCTCTGCTGGCACACTACGGGTCTCAGAAGAGGAGTAGTCACATTTGGCTTTTTGGAAGCAAATTTTGCTCTAGGGGCATGTCGCATTTAGGAAGCCAGGATAACAAAAAAAAAAACCCACATGGCATCACATTCTGGAAACTAGACCCCTTGGGGAATGTAACAAGGGGTAAAGTGAACCTTAATACCCCACAGGGGTTTCACGACTTTGGCATATGTAAAAAATTATAATAATTTACCGAAAATGCTTGGTTTCCCAAAAAAATTAAATTTTTACAAAGGGTTAAAGCAGAAATTACCCCCCAAATTTGAAGCCCAATTTCTTCTGATTCAAAAAACACCCCACATGGGGGTGAAAAGTGCTCTGCTGGCGCACTACAGGTCTCAGAAGAGAAGAAGTCACATTTTGGCTTTTTGGAAGCAAATTTTGCTCTGGGGGCATGCCGCATTTAGGAAGCCCCTATGGTGCCTTAGACACCAAAAAAAAACACATGGCATCACATTTTGGAAACTAGACCCCTTGGGGAATGTAACAAGGGGTAAAGTGAACCTTAATACCCCACAGGGGTTTCACAACTTTGGCATATGTAAAAAAAAAAAAAAAAAATTACCAAAAATGCTTTGTTTCCCAAAAATTTTACATTTTTACAAAGGGTTAATGCAGAAAGTACCCCTAAAAATTTGAAGCCCAATTTCTCCTGAAGCAGAAATTACCCCCCAAAATGTGAAGCCCAATTTCTCCTGATTCAGAAAACACCCCATATGGGGGTGAAAAGTGCTCTGCTGGCGCACTACAGGTCTCGGAAGAGAAGGAGTCACATTTTGGCTTTTTGGAAGCAAATTTTGCTCTGGGGCATGCCGCATTTAGGAAGACCCTATGGTGCCAGGACAGCAAAAAAAAAACAAAAAACACATGCTATCACATTTTGGAAACTAGACCCCTTGGGGAACGTAACAAGGGGTAAAGTGAACCTTAATATCCCACAGGGGTTTCACGGGGGTTTCACGACTGGCACATGTAAAAAAAAATTATAAAATTTACCGAAAATGCTTGGTTTCCAAAAATTTGACATTTTTACAAAGGGTTAAAACAGAAATTACCCCCCAAACTTTGAAGCCCAATTTCTCCCGATTCAGAAAACACCCCAAACGGTGGTGAAAAGTGCTCTGCTGGCGCACTACAGGTCTCAGAAGAGAAGGAGTCACATTTGGCTTTTTGGAAGCAAATTTTGCTCTGGGGGCATGCCGCATTTAGGAAGCCCCTATGGTGCCAGGACAGCAATAAAAAACCACATGGCATCACATTTTGGAAACTAGACCCCTTGGGGAACATAACAAGGGGTAAAGTGAACCTTAATACCCCACAGGGGTTTCACGACTTTGTCATATGTAAAAAAAAAAAAAAATTACCGAAAATGGTTGGTTTCCCAAAAATTTTATGGTGCCAGGACAGCAAAAAAAAAAAAAAAAACACATGGCATCACATTTTGGAAACTAGACCCCTTGCGGAACGTAACAAGGGGTAAAGTGAACCTTAATACCTCACAGGGGTTTCACGACTTTGGCATATGTAAAAAAAATAATAATAATTTTACCGAAAATGCTTGGTTTCCCAAAAATTTTACACTTTTACAAAGAGTTAAAGCAGAAATTACCCCCCAAAATTTGAAGCCCAATTTCTCCCGATTCAGAAAACACCCCATATGGGGTGAAAAGTGCTCTGCTGGCGCACTACAGGTCTCAGAAGAGAAGGAGTCACATTTTGGCTGTTTGGAAGCAAATTTTGCTCTGGGGGCATGCCGCATTTAGGAAGCCCCTATGGTGCCAGGACAGCAAAAAAAAAAAAAACCCACATGGCATTACATTTTGGAATCTAGACCCCTCCGGGAACATAACAGTGTTACAGTGAGTACTTACACCTCACAGGTTTTTTGAACAGTGGGCCGTAAAAGTGAAAAATTAGATTTTTTTGCACTATATTGATAGTGTTACCCCAAATGTTTCATTTTCACATTGGGTAATAGGGCAAAAGGCCCCCAAAATTTGAGGAACAATTTTGTCTGAGAAAAAAAAATACCCCATTTGTGGATGTAAATTGCTATGTGGAAATTCTGCAATGCTCAGAAAATTTTGTTGAAATTGAAGTCGGGGGTCATGTGCATTTATAAAGCCCCCAACAGCAAAAAAAAAAAAACACATGTGACACCGTTTTAGAAACTACACCCCTCAATGAACGTAACAAGGGGTACAGTGAGGAATAACACCTCACAGGTTTTTTGAAAAGTGGGCCATAAATTGAAACATTTGATTTTTTTACACAAAAAGCCTGGGGTTACCCAATTTTTAACATTTTCACAAGGGGTAATTTGAGGAATTGGGTTACAAATTTTGGAGGGCGTTTTCCCCTGACTATAAAAATACAGCCACATATGGGGTAACATGCTGGGCGGGCGCACAACAAGGCTCAGAAGTCATAGAGGTCAGTTTGTATTTGTGGCCTATGGCATATCAGTAGCTGACATACATTCTGAGGAAAATATAAAAATGAAACACCCACATGTGGCACTATTACAGAAAGTACCCATCGTGAGGAATGGGTATAGGGGTAAAGAGGACATTTTGAACGCACAGGTGTTTCCTAAATTAATTTTCCAGGAATGGATGAAGGGTATGGGAGGACATAGGCTGATACTCTACTGACAAGCATAGAAATAGAAGCACTTTATTCATCAATTCCATACTATTTGGCAGTTGCATACTATTTGGCGTTCAAAGGAACCCTGACCATTGTCACACTTTTGCATACCAATCTAGGGGTTTGCACTGTATCGGATGCCCTCTTATATACATCTCTCGGTAGTGCCAATACTTTTCTCATTAATGCAGTGAACCATGACCTTAGATGGGCACAACTAAGATTGCCCTCTACTCTGTATTATTCTTCCCCTGATGACGCCATGATACTGTGGTAGAAACGCTTTGGGAGGCTGATCATTTTGGTGGCATATGGCCATGGTGTTACTGTAAATCCACATAGCAATGTGGTAACTGCATTCATGGTTGCAATTATTTTATTGTAGGATTAATTATGATTTGGTGCTGGTGAAATTAGAGCACAATCACGAGTATTGGTGTAGTTTTTAATGCAAACCAAATAAAAGTTTTATCTTATGGCATTTCCCTCATTTCAACACATTTATTTTAGTTGAAAACAATATATATCTTCCATTTTCTAATAATTGTTCCCACTGTTGATTTCTTCACACCAAGCTGCTTGCCTATTGCAGATTCAGTCTTCCCAGCCTTGTGCAGGTCTACAATTTTGTTTCTGGTGTCCTTCGACAGCTATTTGGTCTTGGCCATAGTGGAGTTTGGAGTGTGACTGTTTGAAGTTGTGGACAGGTGTCTTTTATACTGATAACAAGTTCAAACAGGTGCCATTAAAACAGGTAACAAGTGAAGGACAGAGGGAACTCTTAACCTGTTGGGGACGAAGGGCGTATGCATACGCCCTTGCGTCCTGGTACTTAAGGACGAAGGCCGTATCCATACGCCCGTGGGAATTTCAGTCCCCGCCGCGCGCCGGGCGGGGACCAGACGGGGTGACTGCTGATATCAATCAGCAGGCACCCTGCGCAAATGCCCAGGGGGGGTCATAAGACCCCTCCATGTCGGCGATTGGCGCAAATCGCAAGTGAATTGACACTTGCAATTTGCGCTGATTCCGGGTCATATGGGTCTATGGTGACCCGGTGACCCGGAATATAAGTGGGATCGCGGTTGTCTAAGACACCTACGATCCCCCTGAAGGGATAGGAGTGAGGTGGCAGGGGTGCCACCCCTCCTATCCCTGCTATTGGTGGTCTAGACGCGACCTAGCAGATCGGGGGCGGGGGGGTAACTTTCGTTTTTCCCTTCCTGCCCACCCACAATAGGCGGGGCAGGATGGGGAAACCGGCAGGGACCGGCACCGAAGATCCACTTACCAATCCGGAGGCTGCGGGCGACGGTGATCGGCGGGCGGTGATGACGTGCGGCAAAAGATAACGGCTCCCTAGATCCTATGGAAGCCGGTAAGTTTCCTAGCAACATCTGGAGGGCTGCAATCTGAGTCCACTATACAGTGGTCTCTAACCTGTAGCCCTCCAGATGTTGCAAAACTAAACTCTCAGCTTGCCCAGACAGCTGTTTGGGTATGCTGGAATATGTAGTTTTACAACAGCTGGAGGGCTACAGTTTGAGACCATTATACAGTGGTCTCTAAACTGTATCCCTCCAGATCTTGCAAAACTACAACTTCTAGCATGCCCAAACAGCTGTTTGCTGTCTGGGCATGCTGGGATTTGTAGTTTTGCAACATCTGGAGGGTCACAGTTTGGAGATCACTGTGCAGTGGTCTATAAACTGTAGCCCTCCAAATGTTGCAAAACTGCAAATCCCAGCATGCCCAAACAGCAAGCAGCATGCTGGGAGTTGTAGTTAAGTACCTCCAGCTGTTGCATAACTACATCTCCCAGCATGCCCTTTGGCGATCAGTACATGCTGGGAGTTGTAGTTTTGCAACAGCTGGAGGCACACTGGTTAGAAAATACTGAGTTAGGTAACAGAACCTAACTGAAGGTTTTCCAACCAGTGTGCCTCCAGCTGTTGCAAAAGTACAACTCCCAGCATGCACGGTCTGTCAGTACATACTGGGAGTTGTAGTTTTGAAACAGCTGGAAGTTTGCCCCCTCATGTGAAGATACAGGGTACATTCACACGGGCAGGTTTACAGTAAGTTTCCTGCTTCAAGTTTGGGCTGCAGCAAATTTTTCCCCGC
The DNA here is from genome assembly GCF_029499605.1 of Hyla sarda. Taxonomy (NCBI): domain Eukaryota; kingdom Metazoa; phylum Chordata; class Amphibia; order Anura; family Hylidae; genus Hyla; species Hyla sarda. The sequence goes on from NC_079198.1 coordinate 46,233,379, forward strand.
AGTGCAAACTCCTAGCGGTAAACTCACCGTAAGACGCCAGTGTGAATGTACCCTAAAAACACTACACTACACTAACAAAATAAAGGGTAAAACACTACATATACACCCCCTTGCACTGTCTTCCCCAATAAAAATGAAAAATGTATTGTACGGCAGTGTTTCCAAAACGGAGCTTCCAGCTGTTGCAAAACAACAACTCCCAGCATTTCTGGACAGCCACTAACTGTCCAGGCATGCTGGGCGTTTAGCAACAGCTGGAGGCACCCTGTTTGGGAATCACTGGCATAGAATACCCCTATGTCCACCCCTATACAATCCCTAATTTAGTCCTCAAATGCGCATGGCGCTATCTCACTTCAGAGCCCTGTCGTATTTCAAGAAAACAGTTTAGGGCCACATATGGGGCATCTCCGTACTCGGGAGATATTGAACTACAAATTTTAGGGGGCTTTTTCTCCTTTTACCCCTTATGAAAAGGAAAAGTTGGGGGTTTCACCAGCCTGTTAGTGTCAAAAAAATTAAAATGTTTACACTAACATGCTGATGTTGCCCCATACTTTTCATTTTCACAAGCAGTAAAAGACCCCCAAAATTTGTAACGCAATTTCTCCTGAGTACGGTATTCCCCATATGTGGGCGTAAAATGCTCTGCGGACACACAACAAGGCTCAGGATTGAGAGCGCACCAAGTACATTTGAGGCCTAAATTGGTGATTTGCACAGGGGTGGCTGATTTTACAGCGGTTCTGACATTAACGCATAAACATAAATACCCACATGTGACCCCATTTTGGAAACTACGCCCCTCACGGAACGTGACAAGGGGTATAGTGAGCCTTAACACCCCACAAGTGTTTGACGAATTTTAATTAAAATTGGATGGGAAAAGGAAAAAATAAATGCTAAACACTAAAATGCTGGTGTTACCCTACATTTTTCATGTTCACACGGGAAAATAGGAAAAAAGCCCCCCAAAATTTGTAACCCCATTTCTTCTGAGTAAGAAAATACCCCATATGTGGATATAAAGTGCTCTGCAGGCAAACTACAATGCTCAGAAGAGAAGGATCATTGGGATTTTGAAGAGACAATTTGTCCGGAATTGAAGGCCACGTTTGTTTACAAAGCCCCCATAGTGCCAGAACAATGGACCCCCCCCACATGTGACCCCATTTTGGAAACTACACCCCTCATGTAATGTATTAAGGGGTGCAGTGAGCATTTACGCGCCAAAGGTGTCTTACAGATTTTTGGAACAGTGGTCCGTGAAAATGAAAAAAATCATTTTTCATTTGCACAGCCCACTGTTCCAAAGATCTGTCAAACGCCAGTAGGGTGTAAATACTCACTGCACCCCTTATTAAATTCTGTGAGGGGTGAAGTTTCCAAAATGGGGTCACATGTGGGGGTCCACTGTTCTGGCACCACGGGGGGCTTTATAAACGCACATGGCCCCTGACTACCATTCCAAACAAATTCTCTTTCCAAAAGCTCAATGGCGCTCCTTCTCTTCTGAGCATTGTAGTTCGCCTGCAGAGCATTTTATATCCTAACATGGGGTATTTCCATACTCAGAAGAGATGGGCTCCCATTACCCTATGTAAAAATAGTAAATTTGGGGGGAAAAACTGCACTTTAGTGAAAACATTTTTTTTTTCATTTACACATCCGATTTTAACAAAAAGTCCTCAAACACCTGTGGGGTGTTAAGGCTAACTGGACCCCTTGTTACGTGCCTTGAGGGGTGTAGTTTCCAAAATGGTATGCATTGTGGGGTTTTCTGCTGTTCTGGCACCAAAGTTATTTTCTAAATGTGACAAGCCCCCCAAAAACCATTTCAGCAAAATTCACTTTCCAAAATCCCATTGTCGCTCCTTCCATTCTGAGCCCTCTACTGTGCCCGCCAAACACTTGACATACACATATGAGGTATTTCCTTACTCAAGAGAAATTGGGTTAAAAATTTGGGGTGGCTTTTTCTCCTATTACACCTTGTAAAAATTCAAAAACTGAGTCTACACGAACATGCGAGTGTAAAAACCGAAGATTTTGAATTTTCTCCTTCACATTGCTGCTATTCCTGTGAAACACTTAAATGGTTAACACACTAACTGAATGTCATTTTGGATACTTTGAGGGGTGTAGTTTTTATAATTGGGTCATTTGTGGGGTATTTCTAATATGAATGCCCTTCAAATCCACTTCAAAACTGAACTGGTCCCTGAAAAATTCAGATTTTGAAAATGTTGTGAAAAATTGTAAAATTGCTGCTGAACTTTGAAGCCCTCTGTTGTCTTTCAAAAGTAAAAACATGTCAACTTTATGATGCAAATATAAAGTAGACATATTGTATGTGTGAATCAATATATCATTTATTTGGAATGTCTATTTTCCTTACAAGCAGAGAGCTTCAAAGTTAGAAAAATGCTAAATTTTTAAATTCACATTTTTGAATTTTTCACCAAGAAATTATGCAAGTATCGACGAAAATTTACGACTACCATAAAGTAGAATATGTCACGAAAAAACTATCTCGGAATCAAATTTATAAGTAAAAGCATCCCAGAGTTATTAATGCTTAAAGTGACAGTGGTCAGATTTGCAAAAATGCTCCCGTCCTTAGGGTCATAATGGGCTCCGTCCCCAAGGGGTTAAAGAAGTTACAGGTCTGTGAGAGCCAGAAATCTTGCTTGTTTATAGGTGACCAAATACTTATTTTACTGAGGAATTTACAAATTAATTCATTAGAAATCCTACAATGTGATTTCCTGTATTCTTTCCTCCCATTCTGTCTCTCATAGTTGAAGTGTACCTATAATGAAAATTACAGGCCTCTCTCATCTTTTGAAGTGTGAGAACTTGCCCAATTGGTGGCTGACTAAATACTTTTTTTCCCCTCTGTAATTAAAGTTTGGATAGTGCCTGGCTTTGCCCACCAGTTTATTTCTTGTCAATACTTACATCATTACTTTGTGAAAAATTCAAAAAATTCCATGCAAAATTGGAAAATTTTGCCTTTTGCTAACTTTGAAACTTTCTGCTTGTAAGGAAAATGGACATGCCAAAAAATGTTATATTGATTCACATACACGATATTTCTACTCAGTGGCGTAGCTATAGAGGTTGCAACGGTCACCCCTTGCCACAATCACATGATGGCTGGCATCGCCATCATGTTAATTAATCAGTATGACAGCTGCTGCTACCAGACCTGTTCGTCCGGCAGCAGAGGAGTTTACATGAGGACCTGGGGACAGAGTAACTATCCTAGGGGCAGAGCACGTATGGCGCCTAGTACAGGAAGTCCTGCCTCTCTCTTTCCGCAGTGACTGCCCGCTCATTCATCTGCTCGGCCGCCCGCAGGACCGTCAGTCACAGCCCAGCAATCCGCCCGCAGAACCGTCTGTCACAGTCCGGCCATCCACCCGCATGACCTTTTGTCTGTCCGCTTCCCTTCGGCCAGCGGACCCCGATATCCCGCCCGGTATGAGTAAATCCCTGCGCATTATAAATGTACGGTGCTGCAGCGCGCAGCGCCGTTCATTTACGGCATGGCTATGAAGTTAGTGCAGGAACTCCTGCTCACTTCATAGTAGTTGCGCATAGTGACATCCTTTGACATCAGAAGCCAGTGTTCTCCAACCATGGTGCCTTCAGCTGTTGTAAAACTACAATTCTCAGCAGGCCTGGACAGCCAAATGTTGTTTGGGCATGCTGGTAGTTGTAGTTTTGTGTCTCCTGCAGTTTCAAAACTACAACTCCCAGCATGCTGGGACAGCCAAAGGCTGTCTGGGAGTTGTAGTTTTGCAACAGCTGGAGGTACCATGGTTGGAAAACACTGGCTTACAGTAAATGTCTTAAAGGAGTCCTTCAGGATGCAAAAATTGTCATTCAGACTGCTGGCAGTAAAATAATAAATATACATTCCTGCTGTCCCTCCCCTGGTGCCTCCGCCACGATCCTCTTCCTGGTTGCTGTGGTCGGTGAGTCATACTGCACTCAGCCAGTCACCGTCCGCAGCAAAGTCCCGCCTAGGCCGGCGATACGCTGAGCGGCAACCAGGAAGAGTATCGCGGGGGAGGCCGCTCCTCTGGAGGCACCAGGGGAGTGACAGCAGGTATGTATATTTATTATTTTACTGCCTGCAGTCTGAATGACAATTTTTGCATCCTGGAGTACTCCTTTAAGTTAGAGAAAAAAATAGTTATTGTGGAAACATCTCTTATCATAAATCATCCTGTACAGATTAACATTAGAATAAGTTTACATGTAACAGATCAGCAGCGTATTTTACACTGCAGATCCGCCGATGACTTTACTCTATAGTTTTTTCCCCCTGTGTGCTGGTCACAACAGCAATCTGACACTAACAAGACACACAGGGACCTGCGAGTGACCGTGGGCACATGGTGTGTACTCTGAGACATTGTGTAGCGGCAGATTGCTGCTGCAAGCAGGACACGGAGGAAAACAGCTGGAGGCCCACTATAGGGTCAAGTCATTGACGGATCAGCAGAGTAACATACACTACTGATCTGTTACATGTGACCCTATCCTAAGGGTGCGTTCACGTGTGTGTATTTTTGCTGCAGATTTTCTTCAGCAGATTTTGCTGCCCATTGACTTGAATGGGTAGCAAAATCTACCACAGCAAATCTGCAGCAGAAAATTTGCACGTGTGAACTGACCCTAAGGGTGTGTTCACACATACAGGATGTGCCGCAAATTTTTGCTACATATTTTGTGCAGCTGATTTTGCTACCCATTAACTTCAATGGGTAGCAAAATTAGCTGCAGAAATTGTGAATGTACCCTTAGGGTGCGTTCACACGCAGTGGCGTAGCTACAGAGGTTGCCACTGCCACTACACTATACTACCGCCGCAGGTCGGGCCCTCAGGCAATGCCCGAGGTCCCGGGCCTGAAGGGGAGGCTTGTCGCTGCCAGCACCAGGCTCGGTGCTAGCCTGAAACCCCACACCCCAGCGCTTGCCTGAAATCCCCCCCATCACATGCAAGCACGTACCGTGAGCTCCCTCGCCATCAGCGCAGCGCTACCTCCGCCAGGACATGATCACCAGCAGGCCTCACCGCTGATCTTCATGGCAGCCACAGTTGAGGAGGCGGTGGAGCGGCGGCGAAGGGGTGAATTTGAATCTTTGAATCTGTTATTGAATCTGTGGTCTGGGGGGGGGGGGGTGGAGGAAGTTATTGAATCTCTGGGGCGGGGGGATTTGTGGGCTGATGTATGAATGATGTGTGTATGTACTGTATGTATGACGTATGAATGATGTGTGCGTATGTACTGTATGTATGATGTATGAATGATGTGTGTATGTACTGCATGTATGATGTATGAATGATGTGTGTGTATGAATGATAGATGTGTGTAAACAAGATGTATGTATGTATGATGTGCGGATATGTATTATGCAGCGGGGATCTGGAGGCAGCGGATGTATGTATGATATGTATATGCATGATGTGTATGCATGATGTGTGTATATGTATGTATGTATTATAAATGTGTGTGTATGTACTGTATGTATGAATGATGTGTGTAAGTACTGTATGTGGCAGTATTATATTCAGAGGGTACAGTAGAAGGCAGTATTATATTCAGGGGTACAGTAGGAGGCAGTATTATATTCAGGGGGTACAGTGGGTGGCAGTATTATATTTAGAGGGTACTGTGGATGGCAGTATTATATGCAAGAGGTACAGTGGATGGTAGTTTTATATTCAGGAGAGACAGTGTGTGGAAGTATTATATTCAGGGGGTACAGTAGAAGGCAGTATTATATTCAGGGGGTACAGTGGGTGGCAGTGTTATATGCAGGAGGTACAGTGGATGGTAGTTGTATATTCAGGGGACACAGTGTGTGGCAGTATTATATTCAGGGGTACAGTTAGTGGCAGTGTTTTAAATTCAGGGGTACAGTGGGTGGCAGTATTATATTCAGGGGTACAGTGGGTGGCAGTATTATATTCAGGGGGTACAGTGGGTGGCAGTATTGTATTCAGGGGGTACAGTGGGTGGAAGTATTATATGCAGGGGGTACAGTGGATAATAGTTTTATATTCAGGGGATACAGTGTGTGGCAGTATTATATTCAGGGGGTACAGAATTTAGCAGAATAATAATGATTATTGTCTTCATACAGAGGATGAGGATCTACTGACAAAGTGAGGAGCCAATGATGTCCGGGTATCAGACTTTGCAGAGAAGATGGAGCTGGAAGAAGTCCTGACATCTGGACCAGATGGAGAAGAAAAGAAAATACAACAGAGAAGACATCACTCAGGTCACTGATATCTTTGTGTTCTCTCCTGACTGTCCCATCAGCTGGAGTCACTTGTAAGTTCTGCAGTGATGATGGGTGAGGATGTAGCCTTATCTGTGGCTCTCCATCTGTTGCAAAACTACAACTCCTATAATGCCTGAGGCTCTCCAGATATGAAGGGAGTTATAGCTTTATAACAGCTGGAGAGCAACTGGAACCAAGGTGATTGGGTGATTGGTGGGGGTCCCAGCAGTTGGACCCCTCCAGAAAAATGGGATGCTTATTCTTATATGTCTGTTTTGTCTGTATGGCCCTGCCTGTTAGTCACTTATATAGTTCTGTATTCTCCTGACTGTGTCCCATCAGTGCTGTAGTCACTGATATCTTAGTGCGGCCGAGTAAGGGGTCGTCTGGGATTGGGGAAGCAGGTCGTCAGGTAGTATGGGGGCCCAAGGCAATTTTTTTGCACGGTGACCCTGGAGTTTCTAGCTACGCCCCTGTTTCTACTTTATCTTGGCATTTAAAATCTGACTTTTGCAGGGACCAGTTCAGTTTCAAGTAGAAGTGAAGTGTAAGAAATCCCCCATAAATGACCCCATTATAGAAACGACACCCCTTAAAGTATTTGAAATGACATTTGTTAACCCTTTAGGTTCCTTTCACAGGAACAGCAGCAAAGTGGAGGAGAATTCTCAAAATCTCAATTTTTTTTTACACTGACATATTCTTGTTTATTCTTGAGAACAAGCCCCTCAAAATGTGTAACCCAATTTCTCTACATATGAGGATGAAGTGTGCTTTGCTGGTGCACTAGAAGGCTCAGAAGGAAAGGAGTGACATTGGGCATTTGAAGAGCGAATTTAGCTAAAATGGATTGGGGGGGGGGGGCATGTCACATATAGGAAGCATTTATGGTGCCAGAACAGCAAAAAAAAAAAAAAAAAAAAAAAAAAAAAAAACACACTATTTGGGAAACTACACCCCTCAAGGAAGATAACAAGGGGTACAGTGAGCCTTAACACTCCACAGATGTTTGACTAACATTTGTTAAAGTGGGACATGAAAATGTGATTAGAATTATTTACTAAAATGCTGGTGCTACCCCAAATTTCTCATTTTTAAAAGGGGTAATAGAAGAAAAAGCCCCCCAAATTTTGTAACCCCATTTCTTCTGAGTATGGAAATACCCCATATGCGGATGTAAATCGCTCTTCGGGTGCACTACAGGGCTCAGAAGATAAGGAGCAAAATTTGGCTTTTGGGGTGTGAATTGTGCTGAAATGGTTTTTCAGGGGCATGTCGCAGTTAGGAAGCCCCCATGGTGCCAGAACAGAAAAAAAAAAAGACATATGGCACACTATTTGGGAAACTGATTGTGTTACCCTACATTTTTCATTTTCACAAGGGATAATAAGAGAAAAGGCCCCCCAAAAATCGGAAGCCCAATTTCTCCTGAGTTAGGAAAAATCCCATATGTGGACGTAAAGTGCTCTGTAGGCGCACAACACAGCTCAAAAGAGAAGGAGCGCCATTGGGCTTTTGGAGAGAAAATTTGGCTGGAATTGAAGTTGGGGGCCATGTGCGTTTACTAAGCTCCCATGGTGCCAGAACAGCGGACCCCTCCCCCCATGTGTCATCCTTTTGGAAACTACACCCCACAAGGAATATAGCAAGGAGCACAGTGAGTACTTATATCCCACAGGTGTTTGGAACAGTGGGTCATAAAACAAAAAAATAACTAAAATGTTGGGGTTACCCCAAATTTTTCATTTTCACAAGGGATAATAGGAGAAAAAGCCCCCCAAAATTTGTAGCCCAATTTCTCTCGAGTAAGGAAATACCCCATATGTGGATGTAACTTGCTATGCGGGTGCACAACAGGGCTCAGGAGTCAGAGAGCACCAAGCACATTTGAGGCCTACAATGGTGATTTGCACTGCAATGGCAGAGGTTTTAACATCAAATCTAAAAAATAAAAAAAAATGAAATTGACCTCAAGTTTGAAATTGCACCCCTCGAGGAATGTAACATTACAAGTATTTACACCTCATAGGTGTTTTGGGCTGTAAAAATGAAGTTTTTATTTTTTACACTGTAATGGGAGAAATTGGGTAACACATTTTGGAGGGCTTTTTTATTGAGTATGGAAATGGATATTTGAAACAGAAGGGTGTTCCCTAAATTTATTTTCCAGGAATGGATAAAGTGTAGTTTGTTAAAAATGAAAATTGCTATATTTTACTAATATGACAATTATGTACTCAGAATGTACCCAGAGCATTGTCAAAAGAAAAACCTGTGCCCGCCCCAAACCCTATGCTCGACTGCATCATTCTGGGGAAATTAGGTGTTGCTGTCCCTAAACTGTTGCCTGCAAATGCGCATAATGCTCGGGGGGGGGGGGGGGGGATCACTGTGTGCATTTGAGGCAACTTGGAAACCTCTAATGTGAGTGACCCATGACCCTTTTTTTTTAATTACCCCAAGAGGTGTTATCAGGGATATTATGTGAAGAGTTTTTTTGGGGGGGTTTCTGGGTTAAAAATTTGGAAGAGAATGTAATGTGGACAGGTACATTGGGGTCAAATAAAGGGAAATGGGGTTAGAGGATTATAGATTTAGCACTCCCGGAAGCAATTATTAATGCAGAGGCCTGGATGATCGGGCCATGTGTCACACTCTACATTTTTCTGGGACCGTTCCTTCTTTCCGATGTGGGGGACCTCACCTGGAAAATGTTGGCCTGGGATGATCCAGGCGCCTATAGTTCCAGAGGTACTCTGGACAGATCACTAGAGATGAGCGAATTTTTGAAAAATTAGATTCGGCCGATTCGCTGAATTGCCTGAAAAAATTTGGTTCGGTCTGAATTTTTTGCGGCAAATCTCTATTAAAAACGCCTATTTCTGGCATACAGAGAGCCTCAATAGGGGTGTAGAACACTTTGCATTGTCGTAACACGCATAGGAAGTGTGCTTTGTTAGTGAAATAATACTGTTATTCAGTATGACATGGGGATTACAGGCATCTCTTCTATTCCGTTGGATAAGTGGGCGCATAAATCTAGAAGTGGCTGCAGTGAAAAAGCTCGTACTTGTATCTTAAAATTGAACTAATGGTCCTCCACCAGGCGAGCTACCACCTGTTCCATCCCCTGCCCCCATACTGTGAAAGTGGGAATGTTTCATTTATTCAGTTATGGTTCAGTGCTATAGCTCCAACCTGTTTCATTGGATTCTTGTGGTAATTCCACAGGTACTATATGACATCGACGACCATAGGGCCTCATTTTTTTTAATTTAAAATTAAGATTTTGATTAGATTCACAAGTTTAATGTCCCGGGTGCTCGAAGCATTTGCTTTGAACTAATACTGTATGACCACAAAACCCAATATAACAATGAGTCACATGGTGGAACAATGACAGAGCCTAGAGGTGGCAGCATCCCGACAAGACCATAGGGCCTCACAATAGAAAAGATTAAAGGTATTTTTTAAAATTTTAATTGAAGATTTTAGAGGGTTCAAACTGGGATACAGCCAGTTTGAACATGTGTGCCATGCAGGGCGCATGGCTCAGGCTTTCTTGAAGCAGTGTAGACAAGATGTTCTGCCCATTGTCGGTCACCATTCCCATTTCCAGTTTTTGTGGAGTAAGCCATAATTTGATTTCTTGATAAATGACTTTTAGCAGTTCCTCCCCTGTGTGAGACTCCGTTCGCCAAGGCAAACCATGTGAAGAACAGCGTGACATCGGCATGCCCTGCACACATGGTATGCTGCAGGGGCATTTTTATTAAAATTATTAATTCAAATTATTTCAAATAAAAAATTATTTCTTAAAATGTATTCAAATTCTTTATTATTTAAAATGTTTATGTAATGTGCCAGCAGCATGAGACTACATGGTGGCACAATGACACAGCCTGCAGGTGGCAGGAGCATAAGGAGACCATATAGTGGCAGAAGGACCAAGCCTGGAGGTGGCAGCAGTTGGAGGAGACCATAGGGCCTCACAATTGAAAATATTAAAGATATATTTTTAAATTTTAATTGAAGATTTTAAATAGATTAACATAAAAATATTTACGTAATGTGCAAGCAGCATGAGGAGACCACATGGCGGGACAATGACACAGCATGGAGGTGGCACCAGCATGAGGAGACCAAAATGTGGCAGAATGACCAAGCCTGGAGATGGCAGCAGCAAGAAGAAACCATATGGTGACAGAATGACACAGCCTAGAGGTGGCGGCAGCCTGACGAGACCAAAGGGCCCCACAATTGAAAATGTTAAAGATATTTTTTTAATAGCATGTGGCTATGTTAACCTGTTGGGGACGGAGGGCATACAAGTACGCCCTCGCGTCCTGGTTCTTAAGGACAGAGGGCGTTCCTGTTTCCGATCACCACCGCTGGCTGGGCGGTGATTGGACCGAGATGACTGCTGATATCTATCAGCAGGCATCCCGTGGCAATGTCCAGGGGGGTCCTGAGACCCCCCCCCCCCCCCCCATGTCGGCGATCAGTCAATTCAGACCGGCGATTTGCGGTGATTCCGGGCCAGGTGACCCAATCGCCAGGAAAATAAGAGTGATTGGAGCTGTCAGAGACAGATCGGAGTCCGGGCAGAGTGAGGGGAATGGCTGGCTTACCTGAGCAGCGGCGGTGGAGGTATCGGGGGCATCGTGCGGCGGCGGCAGGAGTAATGCGCCCAGAAAGTGCGGCGGTGGAGGAGGCTGCAGTGAAGATCGCTGGTAAGTTATCTTCACTGTGTCCTTCTAAAAGTTGCAAAACTACAACTCCCAGCATGCCCAGACAGCCAAAGGCTGTCTGGGAATGCTGGGAGTTGTAGTTTTGCAACATCTGGAGGGCCACAGTTTGGAGACCACTGTGTAGTGGTCTCCAAACTGTGATCCTCCAGATGTTGCAAAACTATAACTTTCAGCATGCACTGACTGTCCAGGCATGCAGGGAGTTGTAGTTCTGCAACATCTAAAGGGCCAGATATTGCAGAACTACACTGCCCAGCATCCCTGACTGTCTGGGCATGCTTGGAGTTTGCAACATTTGAAGTGGCACAGTTTGGAGACAACTATATGGTGGTCTCAAAACTGTAGCCCTCCAGATGTTTTAAAACTACAATTCCCAGCATGCCCAGACAGTCAGGGATGCTGGGCAGTGTAGTTCTGCAATATCTGGCCCTTCAGATGTTGCAGAACTACAACTTCCAAAAGTTGTAGTTTTGCAACATCTGGAGGGCTACAGTTTGGAGACCATGACTTAGCTGTCGCCAAACTGTTCTTCCTTAGTTGTTGCATAACTACAACTCCTAGCATGCCTTTCGGCTGTCAGTGCATGCTGGGAGTTATAGTTTTGCAACAGCTGTAGGCACACTGGTTGGGGAAAAACTGAGCTAGAGTCTGTCTCCTAACTCAGTGATTCTAACCCGTGTGCCTCCAGCTGTTGTAAAACTACAACTCCCAGCATGTACGGTCAGTCATTGCATTCTGGGAGTTGTAGTTTTGCAACAGCTGAAGGTTTGGGGCTCTCCCCCCCATGTGAATCTACAGGGTACATTCACACGGGTGGGTTTACAGTGGGTTTCCTGCTGGGTTTTCTGCCGCAGCTCAAACTCACAGAGGAAAAATCACTGTGAACCCCTGCCATGTAAATGAACCCTAAAAACGCTACACTACATTAACACAAAATAAAAAGTAAATGCTACATACACACCCTTATACGTCCCCTATGAAAATGAAAAACGTCTCATATGGCAGTGTTTCCTAAATGAAGCCTCCAGCTGCTGCAAAACAACAACTCCCAGTATTGCCGGACAGCCATTGACAGGCTGGGAGTTTTGCAACAGCTGGAGGCACCCTGTTTGGGAAACACTGCCGTAGGGTTTTGGTAGAGACAAGTGCCATCCTTGTATCCGGGTCTGCCCCTATTGCAAATCCCTAATTTAGGCCTCAAATGCATGGCGCTCTCTCGCTTTGGAGCCCTGTCTTATTTCAAGGCAACAGTTTAGGGCCACATATGGGGTATTTCCGTACTCGGGAGAAATTGTTTTACAAATATTGGGGGGATTTTTCTCCTTTTACCCCTTATGAAAAGGAAAACTTAGGGTCTACAACAGTATGTTAGTGTAAAAAAATAAAAAATTTTACACTAACATGCTGGTGTTGCCCCATACTTTTCATTTTCACAAGAAGTAAAAGGAAAAAAAAACACAAAATTTGTAGCACAATTGTAATGGAAAAACCCCATATGTGTACATAAAATGCTCTGCGGACTAACTACATGGCTCAGGAGTGAGATAGCGCCATGTACATTTGAGGCCTAAATTGGTGATAGTTACAGCGGTTCATTCTGACATGAACGCAAAAAAAAAAACCATGAACATGTGACCCCATTTTGGAAACTGCACCCCTCAAGAAATGTAACAAGGGGTATATTGAGCGTTAACACCCCACAGGTCTTTGACAAATTTTCGTTAAAAATTTTCCCCTGAAATGCTGGTGTTACCCCAATTTTTTCATTTTCGCAAGGAGTAATAGGAAAAAAGACCCCCAAAATTTGTAACACCATTTCTTATGAGTATATAGATATCCCATATGTGGATGTAAACTGCTCTGCTGGCGCAGCACAATGCTCAGAAGAGAAGGAGCACATTGGATTTTTGGAGAGAGAATTAGACTGGAATTGAAGGCCATGTGCCTTTACAAACCTCCATGGTGCCAGAACAGTGGACCCCCCCACATATGATCCCATTTTGGAAACTACACCCCTCACATAATGTAATAAAGGGTACAGTGAGCATTTATACCCCACAGGTGTCTGACAGATTTTTTGAACAGTCGTCCGTAAAAATGAAAAAAATAATTTTTCATTTGCACAACCCACTGTTCCAAAGATCTGTCAAACGCCAATGGGGTGTAAATGCTCACTGTACCCCTTATTACATTTTGTGAGGGGTGTAGTTCCCAAAATGGGGTCACATGTGGGACGGTCCACTGTTCTGGCACCATGGGGGCTATGTACATGCACATGGCCCTGACTTCCATTCCATACCATACCATTCCATTCCATTTTCTTCTATTACTCCTTGTGAAAATGAAAAGTTTGGGGTAATACTAGCATTTTAGTGTTAAAAATCAAATTTTTCATTTTCACGTCCCACTTTAATTAAAGTTCGTCAACCACCTGTGGGGTATAAAGACTCAATTTATCCCTTGTTACTTTCCTTGAGGGGTGTAGTTTCCAAAATAGTGTGCAATGTGGGGTTTTTTTCCCACTGTTTTGGCATCATGGGGGCTTCCTAAATGTGACAAGCCCCCAAAAACCATTTCAGCAAAATTCACTCTCCAAAATGCCATTGTCGCTCCTTCCCTTCTGAGCCATCTAGTGCACCCACAGAGCACCATCCACATATGAGGTATTTCCTTACTCGAGAGTTTTGGGGGTCTTTTTACCTTTTACCCCTTGGAAAAACGGAAAAAAAAATGGGGCTACAATAACATGTTAGTGTAAAAAATTGAGATTTTGATTTTTCTCTTCCATTTTGCTGCTATTCCTGTGAAACACCTGAAGGGTTAAAAAGCTTTTTGAATGTCATTTTGAATGCTTTGAGGGGTGCAGTTTTCATAATGGGGTCCATTATAGGGGATTTCCAACATAATAACTGGTCCCTGAAAAATTCTAATTTTGAAATGATGCCAACATAAAGTTAACATAAGATGTGCAAAAAATGCTTCCGTCCTTAGAGTCATAATGGGCTCCGTCCCCAAGGGGTTAAGGACGGAAGGCGTACCTGTGCGTCCTCCGCATTTCCGCTGGTGACCCGATCGCCCAGAAAATAAGCATGATCGAAGCTGCCCCAATCACTTTGAAGGATAGGAGTGAGGTGGCAGGGGTGCCACCTCCTCCTATCCCCTGCCATTGGTCAGTCAGGAGTGACTGACCAATGGCAGTTGGGGACATGGGGGGGGATGAAAGTTCATTTTCCCCGCTGTGCCCACCGATCCATGTTCAGGCAGAGCGGGGGGGGGGGGGGGGAAGAAGAGCGATGAGGGGGGAACAATCGAATTACCAGGCAGCATGGACTGATAAATGCCGGGTGGCGGCACAGCCAGCAGGCGGCACAGATGTCGGAGGAGGCTGCAGTGAAGATCTATGGTAAGTGATCTTCACTCTGGCCTTCTCAAAGTTGCAAAACTTCAACTCCCAGCTTGCCCAGACAGTCAAAGGCTGTCTGGGCATGCTGGGAGTTGTAGTTTTGCAACATCTGGAGGGCCACAGTTTGAATACCAATGTGTAGTGGTCTCCAAACTGTGGTCCTCCAGATGTTGCAAATCTACAACTCACAGCATGCCCAGACAGTCCAGACATGCTTGGAGTTTTAGTTCTGTAACATCTGGCACTTCAGCCTGGACAGTCTGGGTATGCTGGGAGTTGTAGTTTTTTAACATCTGAAGGAGCACAGTTTGGAGACCTCTATACTGTGGACTCCAAACTCTAGCCCTCCAGATGTTGCAAAACTACTGATAGACCGTGCATGCTGGGAGTTGTAGTTTTGCAACAGCTGGATGCACCACTGAATTAGTCTGTTACATAACTTGGTGTTTCCTCACCAGTGGGCCTACAGCTGTGGTGAAACTGCAACTCCCATCATGCACGGTCTGTCAGTGCATACTGGGAGTTGTAGTTTTGCAACAGCTGGAGGCATCCTCCCCACCCCCACCCCATGTGAATGTACAGGGTACAGCTCAACTCCTGGTGGGATATTCGTTCACTGTGAACCCCCACCTGTGTGACTGTACCCTAAAAACATTACACTACACTAACACAAAATAAAGAGTAAAACACTACATATACACACATATACACTGCCTCAATCTCTTGTACAGCATTGATTCCTAAACGGAGCCTCCAGCAGTTGCAAAATAACAACTCCCAGCATTGCTGGACAGCCATTGACTGTCCTGGCATGCTTGGAGTTTTGCAACAGCTGGAGACACCCTGTTTGGGAAACACGGCCGTAGGATAATTTTGGTGGAGGCGGCAAATGCCATGCTTGCATCTGTGTCCACCCCTATACAAATCCCTAATTTAGGCCTCAAATGCGCATGGCACTCTTTCAGCGCACCATGTACATTTGAGGCCTAAATTGGTGATTTGCACAGAGGTGGCACAGCGGTTCTGACATGCACGCAAAAAACGAAAACACCCACATGTGACCCCATTTTGGAAACTACACCTCTCAAGGAATGTAACAAGTGATCCCTAACACCCCACAGGTCTTTGACAAATTTTCATTAAAGTTGGATGTTAAAATGAAAAATTAGATTTTTTTCACTGAAATGCTGGTGTTACCCCAAATTTTTTATTTTCACAAAAGGTAATAGATGAAAAAGCCCCCCAAAATTTGTAACCCCATATGTGGATGTAAAGAGCTCTGCAGGTGCACTACAGTGCTCATAAGAGAAGAAGCAAAATTAGATTATGTAGAGAGAATTTGGCTGGAATTGAAGGTCATGTGCATTTACAAAGCCCCCATGCTGCCAGAACAGTGGACCCTCCGACATGTGACCCCATGTTGGAAACTACACCTCTCATGGAATGTAATACGGGGTGCAGTGATCATTTACACCCCACAGGTGTCTGAGATATTTTTTGAACAGTTATCCGTAAAAATAAATTAAAAAAAATTTCATTTTCACAGCCCACAGTTCTAGAGGTCTGTCAAATGCCAGTGGGGTGTAAATGCTCACTACACCCCTTATGACATTCCGTGAGGGGTGTAGTTTCCACTGTTCTTTGCACATGGGGGATTTGTAAACACACATGGCTCCCAACTTCCATTCCAACCAAATTCTCTCTCCAAAAGCTGAATGGCGCTCCTTCTCTTCTGAGCATTGTAGTGTGCCCGCAGAGCTCTTTACATCGACATATTGGGTTTTTCCATACTCAAAAGAAATGGTGTTACAAATTTTTGGGGGCTTTTTCTCCTATTACCCCTTGTGAAAATGAAAAATTTGGGGTAACACCTGCATTTTATTGCAAAAAATCTAATTTTTCATTTTCACGTCCCACTTTAAGGAAAGTTTGTCAATCACCTGTGGGGTGTTAAGGCTCTCTGTACCCCTTGTTACGTTCCTTGAGAAGTGTAGTTTGCCAAATAGTATGCCATGTGTTTGTTGCTGTTCTGGCACCATGGGGGCTTCCTAAATGAGACATGCCCCCCAAAAACCTTTACAGCAAAATTTACTCTTCAAAATCCCATTGTTGCTCCTTCCCTTCTGAGCCCTGTAGGGCGCTCGCAGAGCATTTAACATCCACATATGAGGTGTTTTCTTACTCGAGAGAAATTGAATTACAAATTTTTGGGGGCTTTTTCACCTTTTCCCTCTTGTAAAAATAAAAAAATGGGGCTATAAAAACATGTTAGTCTAAAAAATTTAGATATTGAATTTTCAAGTATCGACAAAAGTTTAACACTAACATAAAGTAGAATATGTCACGAAAAAAACTAACTCTGAATCAAATATATAAGTAAAAACATCCCAGAGTTATTAATGCATAAGGTGACAGTGATCAAATTTTCAAAAAATGCTCCCATCCTTAGGGTCAAAATGGGCTCCATCCTCATTTAACATCGGATACTTGATGAAAAACTTCCACACCGCAGTCCGCACTGACTGACTGCTACTGCCGGCGACTCCAGGGACCCCTGTTCCACTACCTCCTTGGCAGGTAGGCTGCCATGAAGAAGGTGGTCTACCCCAGGCCCGTTTGGCTCCAGACTTCCTACTGCTGTCACCGTGCTGACTCCCAACCATGCTACCACCTTGCTGGCTCAACTGCTGCCTCATGGGCAACCTGCAACCCTCTTCTCCTGATAATGATGAAGCCCCTTCTGCACCCAGCTCCCAAGTTCAATCGGCTTCATCATCATTGAGTTGTGTCTGCATGTCACTGATGTCCTCCTCAGGTTCCTCGACTGGCACCAGTCTTCCAGCAACCACCGCAACCTTCTACGTTGCCTCCCGCAGTGAAGGCTATGCAGGTGGATCGGTCTCGCCTGACTCTGCAGGAAAGAACTCGCGGACGAGCTTAAAATCTATGTCTCGACTGTGCCAGTGCAGATCATTTCCTCAAAGATTGTTCTGTCCGTCCACAGTCACAGGGAAACGCTCGCACCTAGGGTTTGTAGGAGAGGCCTCCCTAGGTGTGAACACCACCTCTCCACGCTTGAATTTGTAGGTCCAGCTTTCTCTACCCTTCAAAGAGATTATTTCCGTTCTTGCCTTCCTGGATTCTGGTTCCGCAGGAAATTTTATTCATGCCTCCATAGTACATAGGTATCATCTGCCGGGGTCTCGTCTTTTGAAGCCCTTGTACATCTCTACGGTTAACAGAATAAATCTGGACTGTACCGTGCTATACCGCACAGAACCGATATAAATGCAGGTCGGAGTCTCACATAAGGAGAACTTGTCCTTCTATGTGCTACCTCACTGTACCTCTCCTCTCCTGCTTGGCCTTCATTGGTTCCAACTCCATGCCCCGCAGCTGCATTGGAAAACTGGAGAAGTTCTCCATTGGGGACCTTATTGCAACAGTCACTGCATTCATACTCGTCAGTTTAAGCGGGTGCCTCCTTCTACTCCTCTGCCCGGTTTGCCTTAGTTTCATCAGCACTATGTTGACATCTTCAGTGAGAAACAAGCTGAAGTACTGCCACCTCATCGTGAAGTACTGCCAACACTCCTCCTCGGGGAAGAATTTACTGAAACTCTATTCCTGAAACTCAGGTCATGTCTAAATATATTCAAGAAACTCAGGTCATGTCTAAATATATTCAAGAAAATCTTCAAAAAGGCTTTATTAGGAAGTCATCTTTCCCTGCCAGAGCCGGATTCTTCTTTGTAGAGAAAAAAGACGGTTCTCTGCAACCCTGCATTGACTATTGCGGACTGAATAAAATCACTGTCAAGAACCGCTATCCTCTTCCCTTGATCTCGGAGTTATTTGACCGTCTCCTTCAGGCGAGGATCTTCTTCAAACTAGACCTACAAGGTGTCTATAACCTTATTCGCATAAGAGAAGGTGACAAATGGAAGACTGCATTTAATACTCGGGATGGACATTTTGAGTATCTGGTGATGCCGTTCGGACTTTGTAATGCTCCAGCGGTCTTCCAGGAGTTCGTTAATGATATCTTTCGTGACCTCTTATACACCTGTGTCATGGTCTAATTGGACAATATATACTCATCTACTCGTCCAATCTTCAGATTAATCATCCCCACATCTGCCAGGTCTTACAACATCTTTGTGACAACCATCTTTACGCTAAACTTGAGAAGTGTGTTTTCGAAAAGTCCAGACTTCTTTTTCTGGGTTACATTGTTACTAGTCAAGGTCTACAGATGGATCCTAACCAGTTGTCAGCTGTAC
Source organism: Hyla sarda (assembly GCF_029499605.1). NCBI lineage: Eukaryota > Metazoa > Chordata > Amphibia > Anura > Hylidae > Hyla > Hyla sarda. The sequence goes on from NC_079198.1 coordinate 46,252,122, forward strand.
TGGACTGGCCCCGACCTACCGGCTTAAAAGCTATTCAGTGTTTTCTTGGTTTTGCCAATTACTATCGGCTGTTTATTCCGCATTACTCCACCTTGTTAGCGCCCATTATCTCTCTCAACAAGAAGACTTCTAATCCCAAGGTCTGGACTCTAGAGGCTGCTTTTAAATATTTAACCCCTTAACAACGAAGGATGTATATGTACGTCCTCCGCCGGCTCCAGCGATATGCCGCGGGGTCACGCGGTGTCCCCGCGGCATATCGGGTCGGTCCCTGCGGCTATCAATGGCCAGGGCCCGCGGCTAATACACCGATCGCGGTGATGCCCTGTATTAACCCTTCAAAGCAGCGATCAAAGCTGACCGCCGCATCTGAAGTGAAAGTGAAAGTAACCCGGCTGCTCAGTCAGGCTGTTCGGGACCGCCGCGGTGAAATCGCGGCATCCTGAACAGCTTACAGGACACCTGGAGGGCCCTTACCTGCCACCTCGGTGTCCGATCGATGAATGACTGCTCCGTGCCTGAGATCCAGGCTGGAGCAGTCAAGCGCCGACAACACTGATCACAGGCGTGTTAATACACCCCAGTGATCAGCATGAGAGATCAGTGTGTGCAGTGTTATAGGTCCCTATGGGACCTATAACACTGCAAAAGAAAAGTAAAAAAAAAGTGTTAATAAAGGTCATTTAACCCCTTCCCTAATAAAAGTTTGAATCACCCCCCTTTTCCCATAAAAAAAAATAAAACAGTGTAAATAAAAATAAAAATAAACATATGTGGTATCGTCGCATGCATAAATGTCTGAACTATAAAAATATATCATTAATTAAATCGCACGGTCAATGGCGTACACGTAAAAAAATTCCAAAGTCCCAAAAAAAGCTTATTTTTTGTCACTTTTTATACCATTAAAAAATTAATAAAAAGTGATCAAAAAGTCCAATCAAAACAAAAATCACGACGCAAAAAATGAGTCCTCCTACCGCCCTGTACATGGAAAAATAAAAAAGTTATAGGGGTCAGAACAGTACGACAAAAAGTACGACAAAATGAAACCTATATAAGTAGGGTATCATTTTAACCGTATGGACCTACAGAATAATTATAAGGTGTAATTTTTACCGAAATATGCACTGTGTAGAAACGGAAGCCCCCAAAAGTTACAAAATGGCGTTTTTTCTTCGATTTTGTCACACAATGATTTTTTTTCTGTTTCGCCGTGAATGTTTGGCTGTAACGGTATGTGGATCCACTAACCTGAGTGGCTGATGACACGGCCGCATCGGGGAGCGGAGTCTAAGGTGCTGCTGATCTTCACCAGAGTCTGCCGCAAGGCAGAATGGTTTTGCTGCGGCAGGCAACACCCAGGTCGCTACCCCCGATACAACTCGACCACACAGATAGCTGGGCGAGGCGAAGTACAGTAGGATGAGGCAGAGGCGTAGTCGGACTTAGCAGAAGGTCAAGGCAGGTGGCAAAGGTGCGTAGTCAAATAACGTAGCAGAAGGATCAGAACACAGGCAAGGCAAACAGACAGTATAGAATGCTTAATCTCAGGCAAATGGCACTGAAGATCCGGAAGGGAAGAGTGGAAGGTGCAGGGACTTATAGAATAGTGTCAGGTGTTTCACATAATTGTGGGCGTACTAGCCCTTTTAATTTCAGAGCTCCGGCTGAAGGGAGGACAATGCGCTCCAGTACGCTTAAAACATTATTTGTGTACAACACCAGCCAGTGTGTACTTTTGGCTGGCCTTTCACAGTATCTAGGCCCTTAAGACTTTAACAGGAACAAAATAGTACACCACTTAGATGTACAAAATATGGTATGCACTTCTGAGGGGAGGAAAATGCGCTCCAGTACGCTTAAAACATTATTTGTGTACAATACCAGCAGTACACATCAGTGCTGCAGCAAACATTTGCTGTGAACTACACCCAAAATTGCACTTTCTCTCTCAATCTCACTCCCTTAACTATCAGTGCTTCTAGGCAGGATTTGGGTTTATGGTGAATCGCTGCTGTTTTGTGCAACACACTGTACAATACACTGCTCTCTGTCCTTCTCTGTAAAAGAACGCTGTAGTGACTGAGAGGTGAATCACTGATGTAAAATGCTTTTCTGTCCAACACACACTGCTCTCTGTCCCTCTCTATGTGCAGCTGATGTGACTGGGAGGTGAATCACTACTGGAAAAATCCTTTTCTGTGCAACACACAGCACTGTCCTTCCCTCTCTATCTCTCTGCAATAAAATGCTGAAGTGACTGGCCGCAAGATGGCTGATGATTATATAGGGCTGTCACAACACAGGGGTGGCTAGCTGCTGATAGGCTGCATGCTGCATGTGATTCAGGGTCATCCCGCCTACCCTTGTTCCCGCCTTTCCTTGCCCCATGTCCTCACATGTGGATCTGCCATTTTAGATGCCCTGGAGCCTGGACGGCACTAAATGGAGTTTAATGAAGCGATTTGCGCGATCGCATCACAGCGATACTTATATTCATTGCAAATCAAATTTTTCCTGAAATCTGTAACACATTTTTTTAAAGCAGTACAATAATAGAAAAGTATATAAATATGGGTATAATTTTAATCATATTGACTTACAGAATAAAGATGTAATTTTTACCATAAAGTGTACAGCGTGAAAAAAACGAAACCTTCTAAGTTTCTTTAATTGCGGTTTACTTTTTAATTTCCTCACACAAGTAATATACTTTTGGTTTTGCCATACATTTTATGGTAAAATGAATTACATCAATACAAAGGACAATTGGTCAACCCAAAAAACAAGCCCTAATATGGGTCAGTGGACACGTTATGATGTTTAGAAGGAGGAAAAAATGAAAGTTTAAAAATAAAACTGTCTGTGTCCTTAACCCCTTAAGGACCTGGCCCATTTTGGCCATAAGGACCAGACCAATTTTATTTTTGCATTTTTGTTTTTTCCTCCTCGCCTTCTAAAAATCAGAACTCTTAATATTTCCATTCACAGACCCATATGAGGGCTTGTTTTTTGCATCACCTATTGTACTTTGTAATTACATCACTTATTTTACCATAAAATGTAAGGCTCAACCAAACAAATATTCCCCCAAAAAATTTTGATAATTTTTTTTTTATAAAATGTGACAAAAAAGTAGCAATTTTGTACTTTTTAATTTTTTTTTACATTTAAGCCGTTCACCGTACGGGATGATTAACAATATATTTTAATATTTCAGACTTTTATGCACGCGACGATACCAAATATGTGTATACATTTTTTTACGCTTTTTTGGGGCTAAAATGGGAAAAACTGACGTTTTACTTTTTTATTGGGGAGGGGATTTTTCACATTTTTTTAACCTTTTTATTTTAAATTTTTTTACTTTTTTTTTTTTTTTACACTTTAATAGTCCCCATAGGGGACTATTCATAGCAATCATTTGATTGCTAATACTGTTTAGTGCTATGTATAAGACATAGCACTGATCAGTATTATCGGTGATCTTCTGCTCTGGTCTGCTCGATCTCAGACAAGAGCAGAAGACCCGGGGAGAGAGCTGGAGCCAGGTGAGGGGACCTCCGGATGCCATGCTGGCGCTGCGGGTGATCCGATCATCCATTCAAAGTACCGCACTGCCGCAGATGCCGTGATCTGTATTGATCACGGCATCTGAGGGGTTAATGGCGGACATCCGCGCGATCGCAGATGTCTGCCATTACCGGCGGGTGCCTGGCTGCTGATAGCAGCCAGGACCTGCCGCGCATGATGCAAGCACCGGAGCATGGCGGCTCATAAATGTACGTCATGGTGCGTTAAGTACCACGGCACCATGACATATATTTACGTCCATTGTCATTAAGGGGTTAAAGGGATACTCCACTGGAAAACATTTTCTTTTAAATCAACTGGTGTCAGAAAGTTAAACAGATTTGTAAATTACTTCTATTAAAAAAAACTTAATCCTTCCAATACTTATCAGCTGTTGTATGCTACAGAGGAATTTCTTTTCTTTTTGAATTTTCTTTCTGTCTGACCACAGTGCTCTCTGCTGACACCTCTGTCCATTTTAGCAACTGTCCAGAGTAGGATAAAATCCCCACAGCAAACCTCAACTGCTCCGGACAGTTCATAAAATGGACAGAGGTGTTAGCAGAGAGCACTGTGGTCAGACAGAAAGGAAATTCAAAAAGAAAAGAACCTCCTCTGTAGCATAAAGCAATTGATAAGTACTGGAAGGATTAAGATTTTTTAATAGAAATAATTTACAAATCTGTTTAAGTTTCTGACTCCAGTTGATTTAAAAAAATGTTTTCCAGTGGAGTACCCCTTTACGGCCAAAATGGGTTGTAATCTTAAATAGTTTAACCATCTTTAATGCACAACACATCAAATCTTGAAGCGAATGGGCTATAGCAGCAAAAGACCACACTGGACACCATTCCTGTCAGCTAAGAAGGTAAAACTGGTTACAATTTGCACAGACTCACCAAAATTGGACAATGGAAGATTAGAAGAACAATGTCTGGTCTGATGAGTCTTGATTCTAGCTAATGGCATTCAGCTAGAAAGCATGAATCCATTCTGCCTTTTATCAATGGTTCAAGCGGTTGGTAGTGGTGTTATGGTTTGGGGGACATTTTCTTGACTTACTTTGGGCCCCCTAGTACCAAATGAGCATTGTTTAAATGCAACAGCCTACCTAAAGTATTGTTCTTAACCATGTCTATCCCTTTATGACCACAGTATACCCATCTTCTGATGGCTACTTCAAGCAGAATAATGCACCATATCCTTAAAGGGGTATTCCAGGAATTTTTTTTATTTGACTATGCTACAGGGGCTGTAAAGTTAGTGTAGTTCATAATATGGGGTCTGTACCTGTGTGATGGTTTTCTCACAATTCTTATGTGATTTTCACTCCAATATTTATTTTTAACAGCATACAAAATGACTGTTGTCTCTGATTTTTCCCAGCTTGCAATGCAGCCGAGACCTGACTCACTAGTCAGCTGATGACAGGGAGCCTGTCTGCTTCAATGGGTGGAGCGATCACTTGGTGGGAGAGAGATCAATCTGCAACTAATGCAACAGCTGTAGGCACCCTGATTGAAAATCTCAGGTCTTTTGTTTCAATGGGTGGGGTGGCTGAAGTGTGGGAGGGAGGAAAATGGAATTGTGGGATTTGTAGTCAAAAAAGAAAAGTCAAACAGGAAATACAGGTTCACGAAAACCTAGCCACAGTGTTATGGTAATCTCACAACATTGCCATTTAGCCCCAAGACAAGCGCAGATCCTTCCTAAGCATGTCCATTACTGCCTGCCAGGCACGTACTAAAATCACCTTATGGTGGATAACCCCTTTAATCACTTGGTGACAACTGTCAGAGATACAAGTATGTATGCAGTGAATGGGGCTCTGAGTGTGTGTGTTAGAGAGTGGTATGGAGGGGTGTAAAATGGTGTGAAGTATTAAGGCATGTCTTTAAAGTGTGAAGATGAAGACCTCTTCTGCATTCTCTGAACAAAGGAAGATTGTCTCCCTGATCCTCTGGCTATTATTTGTTCATAGGCAAAGGTCATATGTACCGGACAATATGGATCAAAATTTCTCAGGAATGATTCCTGAACCGTTTAGAAAATATGTAACAAAGAATGAAGGCAGTTCTGAAGGCATAAGGCGTTCCAACCTTACATACACTCACTGGCAACTTTATGAGGGAAACATTGCCAGGAAGCTGGAAATGTTTCCACTGGATTCCACTCAGAAATGCGAACATGGCTTAAGTATATCTAAGCAACTATCATGATATGCTATACTGAAAATTGAAGTGACACTTAAAACATGTTTTCTTACCTTTCTTAAGTTCTGATGATAAAGGAAGCTCACCAGGAAAAATAATGCAGCGAATGATATTATATAGTGTTTATACATTCGGAGGGATTTCATTTTGCTTAAAGAGAAACAATACAAAGTATTAAAGTAGCTTTCACAAAATAAAATAAATAAAGTAATTAAAGAGTAATGTTAAAAATTAGCTTTCTGTAACATAACTAAAGGAATGCAGTATAGTATCTGGCAAAAAATATAAGGCTGGCAAAATGTTCATGTCTCTTACTTTAGTTATACAAACAAATAGCGATGTCTAGTTATCTATCTATGTCTATATTTCTGTATACAATCTCTACAGAAACTTACCACAATGCTGGCTGTATTAGCTATGAATTCAACTGAACTTTGACTAAGGAAAGAAAAATAGGTCAAAGCAAATGAAGGAGGATAAAAGGGTGTGCACTAAATACATCACTATGAGGAGTCATCATTTTACAGACTAACTGTACAATTAAAGACTTATTTATATCTAAGAATATGCTGCAAACACTGCTGTAAAAATTATGAAATAATTACATAAATAAATATGACACAGTAAAGTGTTCGTGGTTGCTAGAGTTGTTATTAACCCCTTAGGGACTCAGCCCATTTTCACCTTAACTCCTTAGGGACGGAGGGCGTATGCATACGCCTTCGCGTTCTGTCACTTAAGGACGGAAGGCGTATCCATATGCCCTCCGCATTTCCAATCACCGCCGCTCGCCGGGCGGTGATGGGACCAAGATGACTGCTGAAATCTATCAGCAGGCATCCCGTGGCAATGCCTAGGGCGGTCCTGAGACCCCCCCATGTCAGCGATCATGACAAATCGTTGGTCAATTCAGACAAGCGATTTGCCCGCGATCTGGGCTAATCGGGTCACTGCTGACCCGATCTCCCGGAAAATAAGCATGATCGGAGCTGTCAGAGACAGCTCCGACCATCTTAAAGCATAGGAGCGAGGTAGCAGTGTTACCACCCCCTCCTATCCCCTGCCATTGGTCGGTCAGGCTGACCACCCATGGCAATGGCAGGAGGGGGGCGGGGGGGTTAGAGTTAATTTCCCCCCGCTCTGCCCACCGATCAGAAGTCAGTGCAGAGCGGGGGGAATACGTGCGGCGAGGGGGGAGCATGGTCCGTTTTACCCGGACCGGTGGAGGCATCCTGGACCAGCGGCAGCAGCGGCGACGGCAGTTGGAGTGGCCAGAAAGTGTGGCGGAGAAGGCTGCAGTGAAGATCGCGGCAAGTGATCTTCTCTGTGGCCTTCTAAAAGCTGCAAAACTACAACTTCCAGCATGCCCACACAGCCAAAGGCTGCTTGGGCATGCTGGGAGTTGTAGTTTTGCAACATCTGGAGGGTCACAGTTTGGAGACCACTGTATAGTGGTCTCTAAACTGTGGTCCTCCAGATGTTGCAAAACTACAACTTTCAGCCTGCACTGACTGTCTGGGCATGCTGTGAGTTGTAGTTTTGCAACATCTGAAGTGGCACAGTTTGGAGACCACTATAAGTTGGTCTCCAAACTGTAGCCCTCCAGATGTTGCAAAACTACAACTCCCAGCATGGCCAGACAGTCAGGGATGCTGGGCGTGTAGTTCTGCAATATCTGGCCCTTCATATGTTGCAGAACTACAACTCCCAGCATGCCTGGACAGTCTGGGCATGCTTGGAGTTGTAGTTTTGCAACATCTGGAGGGCCACAGTTTGGAGACCACTACTTAGCAGTCTCCAAACTATTCTTCCCCAGTTGTTGCATCACTACAACTCCAAGCATGCCCAGACTGTCCAGGCATGCTGGGATTTGTAGTTCTGCAACATATGAAGGGCCAGATATTGCAGAACTACACGCCCAACATCCTTGACTGTCTAGCCATGCTGGGAATTGTAGTTTTGCAACAGCTGAAGGCACACTGGTTGGGAAACACTGAGCTAGAGTCTGTTTACTAACTCAGTGTTTTCAACCCATGTGCCTCCAGCTGTTGCAAAACCACAACTCCCAGAATGCACTGAGTTGTAGTTTTGCAACAGCTGGAGGCACATTGATTGGAATCACTGAGCTAGAGTCTGTTTTCTAACTCAGTGGTTCCCCACCAGTGTGCCTACAGCTGTTGTAAGTTGTCAGTGCATTCTGGGAGTTGTCATTTTGCCACAGTGAACAAGGATTATTTGCATATCATTTATCGTGTTCGCTCATAGAATGTAAACGCTTGTACTGTGAGTGCAGAGAAACACCGGTCAAGTACTGCACAATCACTTAACACGGGCACAAGTGCCCTAAGAAACAGTGAGAGAAACATTTTAACAAAGAACCAAAATACAAGGAAAAAAACTTGGGCAATACTATCCGAAACATTGAGCAGTAGAGACCTTTTTTATTATGTTTACTTAAAGGCTGTGAATGACAGTAGGAGATTTCTCTACATGAAGTGCCTGAGATTGAATGTAGAAAAGTTCTGTGAGAGAACTGTCAGAGATACAAGTATGTATGCAGTGAATGGGGCTATGAGTGTGTGTTACAGAGTGGTATGGAGGGGTGTAAAATGGTGTGAAGTATTAAGGCATGTCTTTAAAGTGTGAAGATGAAGAACACTTCTGCATTCTCTGAACAAAGGAAGATTGTCTCCCTGATCCTCTGGCTATTATTTGTTCATAGGCAAAGGTCATATGTACGACCCACCCAGGTGCAGTAAAAAATTCTTCTTTATTTTCATGAAGTGTTCATGTATCCACGGCAGAGCAGTACAGGGGAGTTATCGGAGGGATGCAGGGTGCGGGTGTGCAACAATTGTATCGCTCGTTCACTGAGCTTCTTCTGGGAGGGAGAGAAGTGGTGGTAAAGGAAGTCATTACATGTAAAAGTACGCATGTGGTATATGGCATAACCTGCCAGTGCGGCCGATTTTATATCGGAAAAACTAAAAGACAGCTGTGTACCAGATTCAGGGAACATTTGTATTCTCTAAAAACTGGAAAAGGTGTTCCCAGACTCATAAAACATATGAGAGAGGAACATCATAATGATCCCAAGGCTCTGAAATTCTTCGGGATCCAGCGGGTCCCCCTTCTACAAGATGGAGGGGACAGAGAAAATCTGTTAATACAGTTGGAGACTCGCTGGATCCTAAGAACAGGAGCACTGGGACCGGCAGGGTTAAACGACCGAGCTGAATTCGGACCATTCCTATGATATTCTATTGGTTTTAAGCACTTGAAGGTGATTTGACCCTAGGGTGAAGGTTCCTCCCCTCCCCCTCCCCTTCCCTTCACGTACCTGGTTTTTAATCACGGCAGGTCAGCACACACATGTGTGAAGCCAGAAGAAGCTCAGTGAACGAGCGATACAATTGTTGCACACCCGCACCCTGCATCCCTCCGATAACCCCCCTGTACTGCTCTGCCGTGGATACATGAACACTTCATGAAAATAAAGAAGAATTTTTTACTGCACCTTGGTGAGTCGTCCGTCTTTTCTTTTTCTCTTTCATGAATATCATATGGAACTGTTTGCCTGTCAGACGTAGACGCTCCCTGCGAGGTGTACACACTAGAGCAGTTCATCATTCCGACAGTTCGGAGCAGCAATAATTAGCAAGTAGGCAGTGCCTGGTGTAAATCTCTTTGTATGCCACAAAGGTCATATGTATCTTCTGCATTAGGGCCTCCAAAGTAGGTAGCTTATTTGACTTCCAATTGCTCACCATTACAATTTTCGCTAAAATATATATAATGCAATACAGTTCCTGGGTATTTCTTGGCAAAAGGTTTAAGTCAAGGAAAAGCAGCACTGATTGCGGGGACCAGGGGACACTCCTGCCAAAAATGTCTTGCAGAAGCCCTTTGCAAGAGGACCAGAACGGTTGCAGTAGAGGACATGACCATAAAATATGGGTTAGGGTTCCCCTAGATCCACAATCCCGCCAACAGCGGTCAGATGCTTCCGGATATATCTTGCTGAGTTTGTCAGGTGTGTAATAACATCGTAAGGTGGTTTTATAAGCTGATTCTAGGTGTGAAGTACATTGAAAAGCTTTATGTGTCAATTTAAAAGCCTTTTGCCATTCTTCCACTGTGTTGGTGTGTTCTAACTCCCTTTCTCAGACCCTTAAGGGATATGATTTAGACACCATTTTGTCTGGAAGTAATCTAAGATAAAATGGTTTCAGACCTTTAATGGGAGAAGCCAGTATTTTGAGAGCTGAAAAGTCCAGAGGGGTCGTTGAGTATGTCAGTCCCACTAAAAAGTGGCGAATTTGCAAATATTTATAAAAATCGTGTTTGGCTATGTGATAGGTGGTAGTAAGAGAAAGAAAGGTCGCAAGAGATCCACCATCATAAAGGTGACTTACGTGCGTTGTGCCCTTAAAGACCCAAGCTGAAAGGTCTATATCAGGGATGCAACTTTGGACGAATGATAGCGGTAAATCCTTTTTGATGGGGGGGGGGGGGCATAGAAATAAATTTCCCCCAGGCCGCATAGGAAGCTTTAACCAAATGATTAGGTAAAGTAGGGGTAGGTACATTCCAGTAAGGGAGAATCAGTAGGTATTTAGTCAAAATGTTTCTTCTACCTAAATTTCTCTATTTTTTTTTCATACTCTTCCCATTGCTCTCCCTGCATCTTTCTGTAACGCAGGTGTCCTAAGGCGAGCTCAGGGAGGACAGAAACCTCCCTTTGAGCAGAGCTTTTACCCTTCTGCTCAACGGGAGGTTTCTGTCCTCCCTGAGCTCGCCTTAGGACACCTGCGTTACGGTCCTACGTCCAGCCAGGTCTCTACGTCCAGCCAGGGAGAGTCAGCTGAGTCATGCCACCAATGCCGCAGTGCCGAAACTAGAGTGACTATATAATAATAGTGCAGATTAGGGGTTCCTAGGCCGCCCGCTCTTTTGGACCTGGTAAGTATATTCGCGGAGAGTCTTGGGCCTTTACCTGACCAAATGTATGAGGTGAGTAGTCTTTGAGCTTGAGTAAAGAAAGATGCAGGGAGAGCAATGGGAAGAGTACGAAAAAAAAAATAGAGAAATTTAGGTAGAAGAAACATTTTGAAAGCCGCCACCCTGCCCACCCAGGAAACCTCAATTTTAGAGAATGAGTCCACCTCTGACTGTAAGTTTCTAAGGAGGGGGACGTAATTCGCAGTGTACAGAGTTTTCTGCAGGTATGAAAGCTGTATGCCTAGGTAGCTAATAGAGCACTGTTTCCAGTCAAATGTGTAGGATGATTGGAGGAATTGAATGGTAGCCCGGGGTGTGTTTATGGGAAGTGCTTGAGTTTTGGTAGCGTTGAGTGAATAATAGTAGATGTCACCAAACATGGCTATTGTGTCCATGACCGCTGGCACTGAGACAGTAGGATTGGAAAGAGTCAAGATGATATCATCAGCATACAGTGAAATGATGTAATCTCTACTTCCAACCTTTATGCCCGAAACACTCGGGTGTTGGCGGATCGCTTGTGCCAGTGGTTCCATTGACAAAATATATATAAGTGGCAAAAGGGGGCACCCTTGGCGGGAACCATTCGTTGTGTGGAAGACATCAGACATGGCGCCGTTAGCTAGCACTCTAGCCATAGGGCAAGAGTAGAGGGAACATAAGACATTATTGGGCCATTGAACCCCATATGTACCAGGGTCGAGAAGGCATACGACCACCGAAGGCGATCGAACGCCTTCTCGGCATCCAATGCAAGAACCACCGCAGATGAACCAGATCATTCCAGAAAATCGAATAGATCTAGAAGTCTTCTGGTGTTATCCAAAGCCTGACGGCCGGACACGAAACCTGACTGGTCTGGGGAGAGTAGGTGTGGAAGGGTTTGGGAAATGCGGGAAGCTAGGACCTTTGCATAAATTTTGATATCTTGATTTAGTAGCGAGATGGGTCGGAAATTTTGGGGACGATCCAGTGTTTTTCCCGTTTCCTGATCTGAGGAAGGAAGGGATACTCCCGAAACGCGTAATCTTGTCCATTTTACTGTTTTTTTTTATAAAATGTCCTGCTGAGGACTTTTCTATTACCTTTGGCATCCGCCTCATCTGTCTACAAGAGTCTGCAGCGCCATACCTGAGGGTTTTTTCTTGCTCTACTTCTAATATTGACTCCCAGGATGACTTGTTTCCTCCTGCAACCCATCGGCATAGCAGCGACTCGCACTACAGTACCCACATTATATCGTGGGTGATACGCTTTTTTGCATAGATCTCAAGGTGAGCGGCCATCTATAAGCCCCGTGGGGTTGCCCCCCCACCCACCACCCGATCTATTGAGGGTAAATACACGATTCGCCGTCCATCGGTCCTATCTTTTCTTTTCTCTACAGATTTTTCCCGGTTTTGGGAGGGTTGTGATGGTGGCCTGCCGGTTTTCTTCAGGGAACCGACCCGTGGACATGGCTGCATTACAGAAATTAGTTAAATGAGGGCCTAGAAGGGCGCAAAACTTTTTGTAGTATGTGTTGATATAACCATCCGGGCCCGGGGCTTTTTCCAATGGGAGAGAACTAATTGTGGTTTGGATCTTCTGCAGTGTTATTTCTTTATTAAGCTGGGAAAAATGGTCCGCAGACAGAGACGGGAGCTTAAGCGAGGCTAGAAAAGCGGATGTCGTGTCAGCGATATTAGGTGGGGAGGCTATTGTGTCTTTTAAATTGTAAAGGGAAGAATAATAAGAGAGAAAACCATTAGCTATCGATAACGGGCTATATAGAGTATCATGGGTATCTGGATGAGGTGAGGGATTCGGGACTTCATCTGGCGCTTTATAAGTCATTGTGCAAGGAGCTTTCCAGCCTTGTTGTTTTGGGAATAATAGGTAGCTCCCAGTTTCCTATGGGACTTTTCATAAGTTGCTATTAAAATACAGCAAAGTTCATTACGTATGGAGGCTAATTCAGAAGCTAGCTCCGATGAAGGGGAGACCTTATTAGCTTGTTCGACAGACTTTAATCTCCTTATCATGTCCTCCAGACGCTGCTCTCGCTGTCTTTTAAGCAATGATCCATATTGTATACAATAACCCCGGATCACCGCCTTATGGCAATTCCATAAAACAATGGGATCTGTCACAGAGCCTTCATTTTGGGAGAAATAGTCTTCAATGTCTTTCCCCTACTGATCTCCATAAATGTGATGGGACCAAATAAATGGATTACCTCTCCAGTTGTATGTTACAGGAGAGGAAGCCGAGTCATTAGTTTTTGGAGGAACCTAATTTGGCCGTAATTGGGAGCATATAATGCCACGATGGTGAGTGGAGCGGTGACACAACACAGGATAACGTACTTTCCCTGTGGATCGGAGATTGCTTCCTTGAGAGTGAAAGTCACTGTATGCTTGATCGCGATTGAGACCCCTCTGGACTTGGTGCTGTAATGGGAATGATAGATATGTGGAAACATGGGGTGAGATAATCTAAAAACATCAGTAGCTAACAAATGAGTTTCTTGTAAGCAAGTGGGACCTCTTATGTGGAACATTAAGCCCATTCAAATTAAGGCAAGCAAACTTAATGACTATCTTATGCAAATATAAAACATGAAAATGTACAAATGCAGGTAATGTGTCTTATTTGGACAGAGCGCACCTCACAGCCAGCGTGCGCCTGTCAGTGGTAGGCAGTACATACCTGATGAACCAATAAAAGAAGGATTGCCCAGACAAAAAACAACAGAAAAACATAGAGAGAAGGAACAAAAAAATAGATAGAAAAGGATGGCTTCAGCCATCCACATTGGAGTGGGGATTAGAGTCACACCGTGCCCGCAATCTTGCAAGGAAGAGAAATATCATCACCGATTCAAGCAACGTCCCAATCCTTAGCGAGAGGAGTTGATCTGGGATTGGAGCGAGGTTTTCCAGTTGGAGCAGGAGCAATGTTCCATGAGGAGAGCACAGATTCTTCTTCCTCTGGGGTTCGGATGACATGGATGACACTGTCCCTTTTAATCAATAATCGAGTTGGGAATCCCCAGCGGTATGGCACATTTCAAGCCCGCAAAGCGGATATGATCGGCAGTAGAGCTCATCGAGCTTGTAGAGTCGCAGCCGACAGGTCAGCATAGAGAAGGACTTTGTGGTAAGGTGCCAGCAGTCCATCATCGTCTTGCAATTTGATATTATTGCGGCGGCTATGGTCCTCCAAATCCGCCACTTTGGCCTTTAGAGCAGCAATATCATCTTCTGCCTCATTATGCTTATGCACAAGGGAATTGTGCGAGTTGGCAAACTCGCTGAACTTATTCTCAAGATGATCCACTCTGGAGCCCAGGGAATTTACCTTCGTCTGGAGAGGATGCATTAGCTTGTGAATATCTTGCAAAAACGTGGAACGTAATAATAATAACATATTCCTCATAGTGGTGTCAGTGAGGGATTGATTTAGGACAGGGAGGTCAGCCAGAGGGTCTGCAGCAGTAGAGATTATAGCAGAATCAAGTGATCCTCTTCTTACCTCCTCTGAGTCTGGCCTGGGTGAGTTCAGTGGAGAAGCTGGTGCCGGGCTCATATGTGGAGAGAGCGTGGGAGAGGAGCTGCAGTTGGGAGGATTGCAGTTGGGGACAGACAGGGCAATCTGTCACAAAGACCGGGATCGCCGAACAGTGTGCTGTCTGCCTGGCGCACGAGTTCGGCACATCGCGGATCGGGTTGACAGGTTGTTGGGCGGGGCTGGAGAGGACCCAGCAGTCATGGTACATATTGGCACCAATGACAAAGTAAGAGGTAGGTGGAGTGTCCTTAAAAATGATTTCAGGGACTTAGGCCGCAAGCTTAAGGCAAGGACCTCCAAGGTAGTCTTTTCTGAAATACTACCAGTACCACGAGCCGCACCAGAGAGGCAGCGGGAGATCAGGGAGGTAAACAAGTGGCTCAGAAGCTGGTGTAGGAAGGAAGGGTTTGGGTTCATGGAGAACTGGGCTGACTTCGCTGTCGGTTACCGGCTCTACCGTAGGGACGGGCTGCACCTCAATGGGGAGGGTGCAGCTTTGCTTGGGGAGAAGATGGCTAGAAGGGTGGAGGAGTGTTTAAACTAGGGACTTGGGGGTAGGGAACCTACAGCAAAGAGGGGGAAGATAGTGTAGATAGAGAGGTGGGAATTATAAATGTACCTGGGGGTGGAGCGGAGGGAGGGGTTAGAATAGTTAATAGGAATAGGCTTCATAGGATAATAAAACTTACACCCTTGAATCCCATTAACCCCAATAACATAAAGGATGGAAATGTAAAGTGTATGTTCACAAATGCCAGAAGCCTAGCAAATAAAATGGGGGAGCTTGAGGCCTTGATACTGGAGGAACATATTGATATAGTTGGGGTCACTGAGACATGGCTGGACTCCTCGCATGACTGGGCTGTCAATCTGCAGGGGTTTACATTGTTTCGCAAGGATAGAATGAACAGAAAAGGTGGTGGAGTCTGTCTGTATGTAAGAAGTGGTATGAAAGTCAGTGTGAACGATGCCATAGTGTGTGTGATGATTCTGAGGATGTGGAATCATTGTGGGTAGAATTACAAAAGGAGGGAAATACTGAAAAAATAATATTTGGGGTAATCTACAGACCCCCTAATATCACTGAAGAGATAGAAGTTCGGCTTCATAAACAAATAGAGAGGGCCGCCCGGGCAGGTACAGTGGTAATAATGGGAGATTTTAACTATCCAGATATAGATTGGGGTCCGGGGTTGGCTAAAACTACAAAGGGGCGACAATTCCTAAATTTATTGCAGGATAATTTTATGGGCCAGTTTGTGGAGGACCCAACAAGAAGTGATGCCTTGTTGGATCTGATCATTTCCAACAACGCAGAGCTGGTTGGTAATGTAACTGTGCGGGAAAACCTTGGTAATAGCGACCACAATATAGTTACTTTTGACTTAAAATGTAGAAAACAAAGACAGGCGGGGAAGGCAAAAACATATAACTTTAAAAAGGCAAATTTCCCTGGGCTGAGGGCTGCACTACAGGACATAGACTGGGGGGAGGTGTTCTCAAATACTGATACAGAAGGTAAATGGGACATCTTTAAATTAACTCTAAATAACTATACAGCTAAATATATACCAAAGGGGAACAAATATAAACGATTGAAACTAAATCCTACATGGCTGACACATGATGTTAAAAGAGCAATAAAGAGCAAAAAAATAGCCTTCAAAAAATACAAATCTGATGGGTCAGCGATAACATTTAAACAGTACAAGGAGCTTAATAAAATCTGTAAAAATGTAATAAAAACAGCAAAAATTCAAAATGAGAGACAGGTGGCCAAAGAAAGCAAAACTAATCCTAAATATTTTTTTAGATATATAAATGCAAAAAAACCAAGGACAGAGCATGTAGGACCCCTTAATAATGATAATGGGGAGGTTGTCACAGGCGATCAAGAGAAGGCGGAGCTACTGAATGGGTTCTTTAGTTCTGTATACACTATGGAAGAAGGAGCTGACATTGGCCAGGTCAGTGCTGGTAACACATCATGTAATGTACTGAACTGGCTTAATGTAGAGATGGTACAAGGTAAGTTAAGTGATATAAATGTAAGCAAATCCCCAGGACCGGATGGACTACACCCAAGAGTTCTTAGAGAGGTAAGTTCAGTAATATCTGTACCCCTGTTCATGATATTTAGAGATTCTCTGGTGTCTGGTATTGTGCCAAGGGACTGGCGCAAGGCGAATGTGGTGCCAATCTTCAAAAAGGGCTCTAGGTCTTCCCCAGGAAACTATAGACCGGTAAGTTTAACGTGCATTGTGGGTAAATTGTTTGAAGGACTTATAAGGGATTACATACAGGAATACATAGGGGATAATTGTATTATAAGTGATAGCCAGCATGGGTTTACTAAGGATAGAAGTTGTCAAACCAATCTAATTTGCTTTTATGAAGAGGTGAGTAGAAGCCTTGACAGAGGAATGGCTGTGGATATAGTGTTTCTGGATTTTGCTAAAGCATTTGATACTGTCCCTCATAGACGTCTGACAGGTAAGTTAAGGTCTTTGGGTTTGGAAATTTTAGTTTGTAACTGGATTGAACACTGGCTCATGGATCGTACCCAGAGAGTGGTGGTCAATGATTCGTACTCTGATTGGTCCCCGGTTATTAGTGGTGTACCCCAAGGTTCAGTACTGGGACCGCTGTTGTTTAATTTATTTATCAATGATATAGAGGATGGTATTAACAGCTCTGTTTCTATCTTTGCAGATGACACCAAGCTTTGTAGCACAGTACAGTCTATAGAGGATGTGCATAAGTTACAAGATGACTTGCATAGACTAAGTGTCTGGGCATCCACTTGGCAAATGAGGTTCAATGTGGATAAATGTAAAGTTATGCATCTGGGTACTAATAACCTGCATGCATCGTATGTCTTAGGGGGGATTAAACTGGCAGAGTCACTGGTAGAGAAGGATCTGGGTGTACTTGTAGATCACAGACTACAGAATAGCAGGCAATGTCAGGCTGCTGCTTCCAAAGCCGGCAGGATATTGTCATGTATCAAAAGAGGCATGGACTCAAGGGACAGGGACATAATACTCCCCCTTTATAAAGCATTGGTACGGCCTCACCTGGAATATGCTGTTCAGTTTTGGTCACCTGTCCATAAAAGGGACACTGCGGAGTTGGAAAGGGTGCAGAGACGCGCGACTAAACTAATATGGGGCATGGAACATCTTAGCTATGAGGAGCGATTAAAGGAGTTACAATTGTTTAGTCTTGAGAAGAGACGTTTAAGGGGGGATATGTTAAACGTATATAAGTATATTAATGGCCCATACAAAAAAGATGGAGAAAAACTGTTCCAGGTTAAACCCCCCCAAAGGACGAGGGGGCACTCCCTCCGTCTGGAGAAAAAAAAGTTTAGTCTCAAGGGGCGACACGCCTTCTTTACCGTGAGGACTGTGAATTTATGGAACGGTCTACCTCAGGAACTGGTCACAGCAGGAACAATTAACAGCTTTAAAACAGGATTAGATACATTCCTGGAACAAAATAAGATTAATGCTTATGAAGAAATCTAAAATCCCATCCCTTCCCCAATATCGCGCCACACCCCTACCCCTTAATTCCCTGGTTGAACTTGATGGACATATGTCTTTTTTCGACCGTACTAACTATGTAACTATGTAACTATGTAACCTGTGCACCATCCGGAGCAGCGGGCGAGGTGAGCCCTGAGACCAGAGCCTGAGGGTCGGACTCAACAGCCGGGGAGAGCAGTGCGGTGTCTGAGGATGATCTGTGCTGCATTGGTGTGGGCAGCGTCCCCGTAGAGCGGTGCCTGCACTGCGACTGTGCCGGAGAGCAGGATCTTTCGCGCACTCTGTCCACGCCATCTTGGTCAGCAGGCGTGAGAGGAACAAAGCTAAATGTTGCCAGTGATCTCCTCTTACCTACTTGGGATATTTTCTGTATGTATACCCCCTAATCTTGCATATATACCTTGTGGTGCTGTTTTTGACTTTTCTTATGGGACACTGGTGCTATATTTTACTATGTAATACTGTTGCACTTTAGTACTGTTTTGCATCATTGCACATATAGGTATCCTGTTACTTGATTTATGCACATGCACTTTACTGGGGACAGCAATATTTCATAATTGTATATTGTTATAAGGGTTACTGGAGGGGCTCGGACTGACAACTTTTTGTTTTTTGCCACTTGTTTCTTCTCCCCTTGGGGATTGTTTCCTCTCTTGTTTTTATGCTACTTAATAAAGAAATATATTATTTATATGAATTGGTGAAATGACTCCTTTTTCTCTTGTGTGTATATAAATTAAGTGTTATACCACACGTTATACACCTGCCAGTGTATTAAAGATTTTTGTTTTTCCTGAGTACAAATACGCTTAACAGTGGCCTTATCATTGCAAAGTGCCTAAATACAAGCAAATAGCGTACCATATACTACCTTTTTTCTGTCTCTGTGCTAAATTCAGTGTTATACCACACGTTATACACCTGCTGGTGTATTAAAGAAAAAAAGTTTTTCCTGAGTAAAAATATGCTTATCAGTGGCCTTTTCATTACAAAGGGCCTAAATACAAGCAAATAGCGTACCATATACTACCTTTTTTTCTGTCTCTGTGCTAAATTCAGTGTTATACCACATTTTATACACCTGCTGGTATATTAAAGAAAAAAAAGGTTTTCCTGCGTAAAAATACGCTTAACAGTGGCCTTATCATTGCAAAGGGCCTACATACAAGCAAATAGCGTACTATTTAGTACCTGTATTTCTGTTTTATACCGCACGTTATACACCTGCCGGTGTATTAAAGAAAAAAAGGTTTTCCTGCGTAAAAATACACTTTTTCAGTGGCCTTATCATTGTAAAGGGCCTAAATTCAAGCAAATAGTGTACCATACACCACCTTTTTTTCTGTCTCTGTGCTAAATTAAGTGTTATACCACACGTTATACACCTGCCGGTGTATTAAAGAAAAAAAGGTTTATCCTGCGTACAAATACGCTTAACAGTGCGCTCATCATTGCAAAGGGCATACATACAACCAAGTAGTGTACTATTTAGTACCTGTATTTCTGTCTCGGTGCTAAATTCAGTGCTATTCCACACATTAGTATACACTGGCTGGTGCAAACAACAAAAAAAGAGTTTTTTTCTGCGTATGAATATGCTTAACAGTGCGCTCATCATTGCAAAGGGCATGCATACAACAAAGGAGTGTGCTATTTAGTAACTGTTCTTCTGTCTAGGGCCTATATACTTTGAAAGGACAGCCGTAAGTAATCGCCTGCTGCTGTTCTATACCCTCATAAACGCACTAAGTATGTCAGGCAGGGAAGTGCCAGGACGTGCACAGAGAAGGGGCAGAGGCCTACATACGTCAGGCAGAGTTAGCAGCAGACTTGGGGCGAGTGGCAGCAGGAGTCGAAGCAATAGGCCTGAGCTCCCTTTAACACCCAGCGGTCGTGTCCTTGACCCATCTCTCCTCGTCAATTGGTTTGCACACTCATCCCCATCATCACAAGCGACATCTGACAACCCCAGCCAACAGTCCGTGGGTTCCTCAGACACAACCCTCAGTAGGCATGGCCCGGGAGCAGTCCCTGTAATCCCATTGCCTTTGTCCTATGCTGTTCCCTCTCCCAAAGAAGTATCTCATGCTTTGGGTTCAGCTACACTATTTAGCGAGGACGATGTAATAGAGGACAGTCAGCATCTAATGGGCAGCCAAGAATGTGAGGAGACATGCGTCTCTTGCTCCGCAAGGAGGCCAAGTAGTGATGCGGAGAGTGACGTCGGAGGCGGTGTTTCAATTGCTCAGGGTCCTGAGGCAGACACTGTTGTGGAACACGAGGAGGACATCAGTGACGTGCACACATCTTTTGATGATGATGAAGCCGATCGCAATTGGGAGCCGGGTGCAGAAGCCGGGGCTTCATCATCATCAGGAGAAGAGATTTGCTCTTTGTCTATAAGGCAGTAAGGCAGTAGCACGGTTGGCAATCAGCGTGATGGTGGCAGTAGTGGAAATTCCGGAGCCAAACGTGCCAGGGGGAGAATACCTGCTTCGCGGCAAGCTACCATTCAGGGAGGTAGTGGAACAGGGGTTCCTGGAGACGGCGCGAATAGCAGTGAAATAGTGCGAACTACGGGTGGGAAAATCAGCTACTCTGTGGTGTGGTTGTTCTTCATAAAGAATTCGGAGGACCTTAGCGTAGTCACATGCAAAATCTGCGGACAGAAAGTGAAGCGTGGCCAGGGTCCCAATCTCGGCACCACATGATTCGCCACCATAAAGCGGCCTGGGATAACCGTGGCTCCGAGGTAGTGGTCCAGCCTGCCGCATCATCCAGTGGCCATCCGCTCCCTCCGTCATGCAGCCATGGCTCCACCACCTCAGCCGAAGTGAGCATTGTGTCAAACCATCCTTCTTGCGCTCCTGCTTCCTCCGCTCGTAGTCAGCCATTCCGCCAACAATCGATCGGCGAAGCCATGTCCAAGAGACAACAGTATGCGCCCACTCATCCAACAGCGCAGAAGTTGAATGTGCTCCTGTCCAAGTTGATGGTGTTGCAGTCCCTCCCTTTCCAACTGGTGGACTCTGCAGCTTTCAGGGAATTGATGGCTTGTGCCGAGCCGAGGTGGAGAGTCCCAAGCCGTCATTTCTTTGCGAAGATGGCAGTACCAGCCCTGCATAAGTTTGTACAAGAGAAGGTGAGCCAGTCCTTGAGCCTGTCAGTGTGTTCAAAAGTGCACGGCAGCGCCGATGTGTGGAGCTGTAACTACGGGCAGGGACAATACATGTCTTTTACGGCCCATTGGGTAAATGTTGTTCCTGCACAGCCACAGCAGCAACTTGGACAGGTCACACTGCTTCCTCCTCCACGCTCTCGCTCCCAGGCAGTTGGTCCTTTTACAGTGTGCACCTCCTCCCCCGTGTCCTCGGCCTCCACTGCACATCCAAATCTCGGTGGACCTTCATCATACCACGTGTGTAGGGCACAGCGGTGTCAAGCCGTCCTTCACATGGTTTGCCTTGGCGAACGGAGTCACACAGGGGAGGAACTGCTGAAGTTCATTAGGGAAGAAATCCGAGTATGGCTTACTCCACGAAATCTGGAAATGGGAACCATGGTGACCGACAATGGGAAGAACATTGTGACCGCGCTGCGACAAGGAAGTGTGAACCATTCGCCCTGCATGGCACACGTGTTGAATCTGGTTGTCAAGAAGTTCATCAAGTCTTAACCCCATTTGCAAGACGTCCTGACAATGGCAAGGAAACTGTGCATGCACTTCAGCCACTCGCACACCGCCAAGCACACTTTACTTGAGATGCAGCATTAGAACGGTATCCCACAACATAGTCTCATTTGTGATGTTGCCACACGTTGGAATTCCACCCTCCATATATTGGACAGACTATACAAACAAAGAAAAGCCATCACGGATTTTTTGATGATACAAGCAGATAGGAGTACTCCCCTGTGTAACTTCAATGTGAACGAGTGGCAACTCATACGTGACACCTGCCGTTTGCTGAGGCCCTTTGTGGAAGCCACATTTTTTGTTAGTCGCTCGAATTACGCCATGAACGACGTAATTTCACTCCTACATTTACTCCAAAAAATGATTGAAAACATGGCTGGTCACGGCAATGGAGATGTTGCGCCTACATCAGAAGGCTACATGAGTCCTGTGGGGAATGAACTGGAGGAGGATGATGAGGGGCAGAGCGGAGCACAGTTTACGGTGGATGAGATGGCCGGTGTTTCTGGTTATTGGACAGGAGGGGAGGAGCAGGAGCAGCCAGAGGAGCTGGAGGGTTATTACGAGGGAGGCGAGACAGAGGACCCAGACACACCGTGGCAGTATGCAGTGGAGATGGAGGCAAGTAGTCCCAGTGAGTCACTGTCACAAATGGCACGATGAATGCTGAGTTGCTTGCGTAGTGACCCCCGAATTGTCAAAATTCGTCAGCGCGATGACTTCTGGATCTCCACCTTATTAGACCCTCGCTACCGGCCCAGAATGGGGGCCTTTTTTACACCCACTGAGAGGGAGGACAAACTGACCTACTTCAGGGAGCTTCTACGTAGTCGGTTGGCCGATGCCTTGCAGGTCTGACTCGGGGGGGCCCTCTGCGCTCACCTTCCACTGCCACGGCTGCTGGGGAGGGGTGGCAGGAGCAGTAACGGCTCAATTAGCAGCAGCCTGAGTCTACAGTCACTGATGAGTAGCTTCCTTCAGTCGCATAGTGAAGCTACTCATCAGCAGTAGGTGGACATGCAGCAGGACCTGAACCAGCAGGTGATGGCTTACCTCGACATGACCCTGCTAACAACCGTTGAAGATTCGCTGGACTTCTGGGCAGCCAAACTCGATTTATGACCGCAACTAGCGGAGTTTGCCCTGGGAAAGCAGTCCTGCCCGGCCAGTAGTGTGCCATCAGAGCGGGTGTTTAGTGCGGCCAGGGCCATAGTCACCCCAAGGCGAACTCGTGTGTCCACTAAAAATGTGGAGAGACTGACATTTGTCAAGATGAATCAGGGATGGGTCAGCCAGGATTTCCAGCCACCAATGACGGATGGGTCTGAGTAGATTGACCATGCTCCTACAACAAAATGTTCTCTATTGTGGTTGGTTATGAAACCCTCTGGGGCAGACCTGGGGATTGTACAGCCCGCTTGACACATACGGCCCTTTGATTGGCTCTGACCGGTCCGCGCTGATTGGGGAACAACTATGCTGCCCAATCTGGGGGACATCTATGCTGCCTAATCTGAGGGACAAGTATGCTCCTAATCTGGGTGACATCTATGCTGCCTAATCTGGGGGACAACTATGGTCCTAATCTGGGGGACAACTATGCTCCTAATATGGGGAAAACTGAAGCTTCTGGCTTTGGGCCTATAATTTTTTGAAGTTTAGCAGTAGCTAAATACATGCTTAATGCAAATGTCAACATTGATCTTTAAATGTAAGGGGTTATGAAAACCTCTTGGGTACTGCAAATGCATGCTCCAGACTCATTCTGAGTCTTTCAGGAACTACTTGCCTCTCTGGTGCCTCAGGCCTTGGGCCTTAAATTTTTGGATGTTTAGCAGTAGCTAAATACATGCTTAATGCAAATTTCAACAATGATCGTTAAATTCTCGGCGCTCTGCCAGGGCCTTCTCCTACCCCACCTGGGCCGATCCGAGGACCTCACTAACCAACTCACTAACTATTCCAATAGCATATAACGACGGGCGGTGTAAACAAAGGGCAGGGACTTAATAAATGCCAGCTTATGACCCTCACTTACTGGTAATTCCTCATTTTAAGATTAAATAATTGCAATCACAGATCCATATCACAAACTGGTTTCAGCGTGCAACACGCACCTGTCCTTGAAAGAAAGAGAGACGCTAATCCGTTCAGTGGAGGGCTAGTGCGGCCCAGGACATCTGAGGCCATAACACAACTGTTATTGCTCGATCTTGCAATTGATCGGGCAAGGTAAGGGGTACTGGGTACTGCTGAGGCCTACTCCTGACTGCTTCTGGTGCAATGTATGGGGTAATTAAAAGGATATTCCAGGAAAACTTTTTTTTTAGATATCAACTGGTTCCAGAAAGTTAAACAGATTTGTAAATTACTTCTATTAAAAAATCTTAATCCTTTCAGTACTTATGAACTTCTGAAGTTAAGGTTGTTCTTTTCTGTCTAAGTAATCTCTGATGACACGTGTCTCGGGAAATGCCCAGTTTAGAAGCAAATTCCCATAGCAAACCTCTTCTAAACTGGGCGGTTCCCGAGACACGTGTCATCAGAGATTACTTAGACAGAAAAGAACAACCTAAACTTCAGAAGCTCATAAGTACTGAAAGGATTAAGATTTTTTAATAGAAGTAATTTATAAATCTGTTTAACTTTCTGGAGCCAGTTAATATATAAAGTTTTTTCCTGGATAACCCCTTTAAACACTCTTGGGTAGTGTTATTGTTAAATTTACTGGTAATTTTATCAGTAATAAAATTGAATTTTGCAGCATGCTAACCGTTACACAACGGAACGCTTGTTGCGTGTGATTTTTTAATGAAAAAAAACAAAAATAGATGGAGAGGGATTAACTCTGCTTAATCATTTTTGGCGAATATAATCCTTTTGCCATCTGATTTTTTGAAGAAAGATGCACTTACACACATGTAGTAATTTTTTTTAAAAATTGCACACATTGTGTGGTTTATTACTTTTGAGAAGAATGTCTTTGGGTGGTCCACCATCCTGCATTATAGAGTCATCTGAACTGCTGTATATGCGCTTGTTTAAAAAAAAAAAAAAGGTATTTTGTCCGACAACTTCGATAAAATTTTGCGGTTTTTTGGGGGTGGATTGTGAAGCCCGGGTGACGGGTGTGTAGTGTGTACTCGTGCATCAGTGAACTCCAGTCTGTGTCCGTTAGGCAATATATGGGTTACTGATGCTGCAGAGGTGGGGCCTTGGTCTTGGAATTTCAATTATTCAAAAAAATTGAACATATTGTGTGGTTTATTATATTATAGAAGAATGTCTTTCGGTGGTCCACCATCCTGCATTATAGAGTCTTCTGAACTGCTGTATATGCTCCTGTTTTAACAAAAATGTATTTTGTCAGACAATTAAAAAAAAAATGTGTTTTTTTGGGGGTGGATTGTGAAGCCCGGGGGTGTATTCGTGCATCAGCCAACTCCAGGCTGTGTCTTTCAAGCAATCTATGGGTTATTGATGCAGCTGATGTGGGGCCTGGGTCTAGGAATTTCAATTTTTTTAAAAAAAAATTCAACAATTATGTGGTTCATTATTTTTGAGAAGAAAGTCTTTGGGTGGTCCACCCTCCTGCCTTATAGAGTCTTCTGAAATGTTGGATATGCGCTTGTGCTTACACAAAGTTGTAAATAAAAAAAAAAATGTATACAATTTTGTTGATTTTTGGGCGGATTGTGAAGCCCTGTGTGTACTGGTGCATCAGCCAACTCCAGGCTTTGTCCTTCAGGCAATAAATGGGTTCCTGATGCCGCAGAGGTGGGGCCTGGGTCTGGGAATTTAAAATTTTTGGATTGCGGGTGCTACAAAAAAAGATGGACACATCTTTCAGTGGAGCGCACCTGCGGCCCCGGACGTCTGAGGGCATAACACACCTGTTATTGCTCGATCTCAGGAGAAGGGGGTTCATCATCGGGAGAAGAGAGTTGCAGGTTGCCCTTCAGTCAGCAAGGCGGTAGCACAGTTGGCAGTCAGCGTGGTGTGGCCGTAGTGGAAATTCTGGAGCCAAACGTGCCCGGGGGAGACCACCTGCTTCGTGGCAGCTTACCTTTCCGGGAGTTAGCGGGTTACCAGCACCGGTCGATGAAAGATAGAGACATGCTAATCCGTTCAGTGGAGCGCGCCTGCGGCCCCCGAAATCAGAGGATATAACACACCTTGTATTGCTTGATCTCGCAATTGATCGTGCAAAGGTAGGGGGTTATGAAAGTCTCTTGGGTACTGCTGAGGCCTACTCTTGACTGCTCCTGGTGCAATGTATGGGGTAATTAAACACTCTTGGGTAGTGTTTTTTTATTTTTTATTTACTGATAATTTTATCAGTAATAAAATTGAATTTTCCAGAATGCTAATCGTTACACAACGGAACGCTTGTTGCGAGTGATTTTTTTATTTAAAATTAAAAAAATAAAAATAAAAAATACGGACAGGGATTAACTCTGCTTCATCATTTTGGGCGAAAAAAGTTGTTTGGTGATTTGATCTTTTGGAGATAGATGCGCTTACACACATATTGAATTAGTTTTTGTAAAAAAACAATTTCAAACATTGTGTGGTTTATTATTTTTGAGAAGAATGTCCTTGGGTGGTCCCCCGTCCTGCATTATAGAGTCTTGTGAACTATTGGATATGTGCTTGTTCTTACACAAAGGTATTTCTTTAAAAAATTTCTAAAATGTTGTTGTTTTTTGGAGGGGATTGTGAAGCCCGGGTGTGTAGTGGTGCATCAGCCAACTCCAGGCTGTGTCCTTCAGGCAATATATGGGTTCCTCCTGATGCCGCAGAGGTGGGGCCTGGGTCTTGAAATTTCAAATTTTTGGATAGCGGGTGCTACCAATGAGAAATCTTTGACAAAAATGTCATATATTGTGTTGGTTTTTTGGGGGGATTGTGAAGCCCTGGTGTGTACTCTTGCATCAGCCAACTCCAGGCTGTGTCATGCAGGCAATATATGGTTTCCTGATGCCACAGAGGTGGGGCCTGGGTCTTGAAATTTCAAATTTTTGGATAGCGGGTGCTACCAATGAGAAATCTTTGTCAAAAATGTCATATATTGGCCCTCATTTACTATTCTAAACCCGACCTCTTTTGTCGGGTTTTTTTGGCGCATCTTTGTCTGCGCCATGTCGCAGACATCGTGCGCCAGTCTGCGACACTATGCGACATTTTTTCCCGACGGACCCGATGTGGATTCTCCCAAACCCGAAAAAGGGGCGTTACCCGACATTTCTGAGCTTTCCCACGTATTTATTAAGGTTTACAACCCGAATTTGTTGAATTGTTGTGGATTTTTTCCCGACAGCTCAGAGGAGTTGGAAACCAAAACCTACAAAACCCACGTGCGACAAACAGGATGCGACATAATAATAAATACCAGGGGAAAAAAGCAGTCGGGTAAGAAAGCAACATAGACTTACAACCCGATTTTCTTAGTAAATGAGGGCCATTGTGTTGTTTTTTTTGGGGGGGATTGTGAAGCCCTGGTGTGTAGTGTACTAGTGCATCAGCCAACTCCACGCTGTGCCATTCAGCCACTAAATGGTCTCCTCTTGCCACGCTATGTCCACGCTATGTCATTCAGTCACTATATGGTCTACTGACACTGATGCCACCACCAGGCTCTGTCATTGTGCTGCTGTGTGGCAGTGATTCTAAGAGCGATGCCGGTAATCTGCATGCTATTCTGAATAACAGTATTACAGCAAAGTGTTCTATACCCCTATAGAGGCTGTATGTAGGCTAGAAATAGCCTTTTTTAACATCGATTCGCCGCGAATAAATTAGGATCGAAACAAACTTTACGGGAAAATTCGGCGAATCGGCCGAATCGAATTTTTTAAAAGTTCGCTCATCTCTAGTAGAGATGGTACAAGGTAAGTTAAGTAATTTAAATGTAAGCAAATCTCCAGGGCCAGATGGATTGCACCCAAGAGTTCTTAGAGAACTAAGTTCAGTAATATCTGTACCCCTGTTCATGATATTTAGAGATTCACTGGTGTCTGGTATTGTGCCAAGGGACTGGCGCAAGGCGAATGTGGTGCCAATCTTCAAAAAGGGCTCTAGGTCTTCCCCAGGAAACTATAGACCGGTAAGTTTAACGTGCATTGTGGGTAAATTGTTTGAAGGACTTATAATGGATTACATACAGGAATACATAGGAGATAATTGTATTATAAGTGCTAGCCAGCATGCCTGTGGATATAGTGTTTCTGGATTTTGCTAAAGCATTTGATACTGTCCCACATAGACGTCTGACAGGTAAGTTAAGGTCTTTGGGTTTGGAAATTTTAGTTTGTAACTGGATTGAACACTGGCTCATGGATCGTACCCAGAGAGTGGTGGTCAATGATTCATACTCTGATTGGTCCCCGGTTATTAGTGGTGTACCCCAAGGTTCTGTACTGGGACCGCTGTTGTTTAATTTATTTATCAATGATATAGAGGATGGCATTAACAGCTCTGTTGCTATCTTTGCAGATGACACCAAGCTTTGTAGCACGGTACAGTCTATAGAGGATGTGTATAGGTTACAAGATGACTTGGATAGACTAAGTGTCTGGGCATCCACTTGGCAAATGAGGTTCAATGTGGATAAATGTAAAGTTATGCATCTGGGTACTAATAACCTGCATGCGTCGTATGTCTTAGGGGGGATTAAACTGGCAGAGTCACTGGTAGAGAAGGATCTGGGTGTACTTGCAGATCACAGACTACAGAATAGCATGCAATGTCAGGCTGCTGCTTCCAAGGCCGGCAGGATATTGTCATGTATAAAAAGAGGCATGGACTCGAGGGACAGGGACATAATACTCCCCCTTTATAAAGCATTGGTACGGCCTCACCTGGAATATGCTGTTCAGTTTTGGTCACCAGTCCATAAAAGGGACACTGTGGAGCTGGAAAGGGTGCAGAGATGCGCGACTAAACTAATATGGGGCATGGAACATCTTAGCTATGAGGAGCGATTAAAGGAATTACAATTGTTTAGTCTTGAGAAGGGGGGTTTAGTCTTAAGGGGGGATATGATAAATGTATGTAAGTACATATGGCCCATACAAAAAATATGGAGAAAAACTGTTCCAGGTTAAACCCCCCCCCCCCAAAGGACGAGGGGGCACTCCCTCTGTCTGGAGAAGAAAAAGTTTAGTCTCAAGGGGCGACACTCCTTCTTTACCATGAGAACTGTGAACTTATGGAACAGTCTACCTCAGGAACTGGTCACAGCAGGAAAAATTAACAGCTTTAAAACAGGATTAGATACATTCCTGGAACAAAATAACATTAATGCTTATGAAGAAATATAAAATCCCATCCCTTCCCCAATATCGCGCCACACCACTACCCTTCAATTCCCTGGTTGAACTTGATGGACATATGTCTTTTTTCAACCGTACTATGTATGTAACAGTTTAGGGCCACATATGGGGTATTTCTGTACTCGGGAGAAATTGCACTACAAATTTTTGGGGGCATTTTCTCCCATTACCCTTTGTAAAAATGAAACATTTGGGGGGAAAAACTGCACTTTAGTGAAATTTTTTTTTTTCATTTACACATCCGACTTTAACGAAAAGTCGCTAAACACCTGTGGGGTGTCAAGGCTCACTGAACCCCTTGTTACATGCCTTGAGGGGTTTAGTTTCAAAATAGTATGCCATGTGGGAGTTTTTTGCTGTTCTGGCACCATAGGGGCTTCCTAAATGTGACATGCCCCCCAAAAACCATTTCAGCAAAATTCACTCTACAAAATCCGACTGTCGCTCCTTCCCTTCTGTGCCCTCTACTGCACCCACCAAACACTTGACATACACATATGAGGTATTTCCTTACTCGAGAGAAATTGGGTTACAAATTTTGGGGGGATTTTTTCTCCCATTACCCCTTGTAAAAAATTCAAAAACTGGGTCTACAAGAACATGCGAGTGTAAAAAATGAAGATTTTGAATTTTCTCCTTTACGTTGCTGCTATTCCTGTGAAACACCTAAAGGGTTAACAAACTTTCTGAATATCATTTTGAATACTGTGAGAGGTGAAGTTTTTATAATCGGGTCAAATATGGGGTATTTCTAAAATGAAGGCCCTTCAAATCCACTTTAAAACTGAACTGGTCCCTTAAAAATTCAGATTTTGAAAATTTTGTGAAAAATTGGAAAATTGCTGCTATACTTTGAAGCCCTCTGATGTCTTCCAAAAGTAAAAAAAAATATCAATGTTATGATGCAAACATAAAGTAGACATATTTTATTTGTGAATATCATTTATTTGGAATGTCTGTTTTCCTTAAAAGCAGAGAGCTTCAAAGATAGAAAAATGCTACATTTTCAAATTTTTCATGAAATTTTGGAATTTTTCACCAAGAAATGATGCAAGTATCGACGAAAATGTACCACTAACATGAAGTAAAAAAAACTGAAAATGTAGCCAGCACCTAAACCCAATACACGGGTGCACGCTGCTGTGGCAAGTACAAAACATGTAAAAAAAGAAAATGGCAGCAGCACACTTGGTCAACAAAATGGAGGCTCTTAGCGCACTTTTTGATCAAAACGTGTCCCCCATCCACCACGCGGAGGTGGCCTCTTATCGGATGGGTCCCTAAACACTCACCTACCTCAGGCTGGGTGACATGTTGGATCCACTAACGATCCAAACCACCTCCTGTGAAAATAGGGGAGGGGATGCACGGCTACAGAGGGAGCCACTCCCCCCAAATTTGCACAGCAAAGAAAAAAAACTGAAAATGTAGCCAGCACCTAAACCCAATACACGGGTGCACGCTGCTGTGGCAAGTACAAAACATGTAAAAAAAGAAAATGGCAGCAGCACACTTGGTCAACAAAATGGAGGCTCTTAGCGCACTTTTTGATCAAAACGTGTCCCCCATCCACCACGCGGAGGTGGCCTCTTATCGGATGGGTCCCTAAACACTCACCTACCTCAGGCTGGGTGACATGTTGGATCCACTAACGATCCAAACCACCTCCTGTGAAAATAGGGGAGGGGATGCACGGCTACAGAGGGAGCCACTCCCCCCAAATTTGCACAGCAAAGAAAAAAAACTGAAAATGTAGCCAGCACCTAAACCCAATACACGGGTGCACGCTGCTGTGGCAAGTACAAAACATGTAAAAAAAGAAAATGGCAGCAGCACACTTGGTCAACAAAATGGAGGCTCTTAGCGCACTTTTTGATCAAAACGTGTCCCCCATCCACCACGCGGAGGTGGCCTCTTATCGGATGGGTCCCTAAACACTCACCTACCTCAGGCTGGGTGACATGTTGGATCCACTAACGATCCAAACCACCTCCTGTGAAAATAGGGGAGGGGATGCACGGCTACAGAGGGAGCCACTCCCCCCAAATTTGCACAGCAAAGAAAAAAAACTGAAAATGTAGCCAGCACCTAAACCCAATACACGGGTGCACGCTGCTGTGGCAAGTACAAAACATGTAAAAAAAGAAAATGGCAGCAGCACACTTGGTCAACAAAATGGAGGCTCTTAGCGCACTTTTTGATCAAAACGTGTCCCCCATCCACCACGCGGAGGTGGCCTCTTATCGGATGGGTCCCTAAACACTCACCTACCTCAGGCTGGGTGACATGTTGGATCCACTAACGATCCAAACCACCTCCTGTGAAAATAGGGGAGGGGATGCACGGCTACAGAGGGAGCCACTCCCCCCAAATTAACATGAAGTAGAATATTTCACGAAAAAACAATCTCAGAATCAGAATGAAAAGTAAAAGCATCCCAGAGTTATTAATGCTTAAAGTGACAGTAGTCAGAATTGCAAAAAATGCTCCCTTCCCTAGGGTTATAATGGGCTCCGTCCCCAAGGAGTTAAAGGGGTACTTTTTTTTTAAATCAACTGGTGCCAGAAAGTTAAACAGATTTGTAAATTACTTCTATTAAAAAATCTTAATCCTTCCTGTACTTATTAGCTGCTAACTACTACAGCGGAAATTATTTTATTTTTGAAACACAGAGCTGTCTGCTGACATCATGAGCACAGTCCTCTCTGTCCATTTTAGGAACTGTCCAGAATAGCATATGTTTGCTATGGGGATTTCCTTTTACTCTGGACAGTTCTTAAAATGGACAGAGATGTCAGCAGGAGAGCACTGTGCTCATGATGTCAGCAGACAGCTCTGTGTTTCAAACGGAAAATAATGTCCACTGTAGTATTCAGCATCTAATAAGTACAGGAAGGATTAAGATTTTTTAATAGAAGTCATTTACAAATCTGTTTAACTTTCTGGCACCAGTTGATTTAAAAAAAAAAAAAAAAAAAAAAGTTTTTCAAGGACTCAGCCCTTTTTTGCAATTCTGACCACGCTCACTTTATGCATTAATAACTCTGAGATGATTTTACATTTTATACTGATTCTAAGATCGTTTTTTCATGACACATTCTACTTTAACATACTAGTAAATTTTCATCGTTACTTGCATCCCTTCTTGGTGAAAAATTGGGAATTTTCCTATCCATTGTGACGGAAAATTTGGATTTTAATAAAGACAAAACGCGAGTATTATGCTTATATGACTTCTTTACTGACACAGCAGCAAACATATATTGTATATAATAAAAGAAAAAACGTTTTACATATGTAATGCATATAACCATGAAACCTAGGACGCAACCTAGTATGCTATATGGATCCTCCAATCAGTCCACAGCCCAGGTAATAAAGGTAATCCACACACAGGTATCTTCCTCTTCTTTGCTGTGAACTGGATAATCTGTAGAAGAAGTAACTTAGACACGAAAGATAGAACTGAAGACGATGAACATGAAAACTTCTGAAAACAACGAGGGAACGAAGTTCGGAGGCGTTGAAGACGTAGTCTCATCAAATCCACCATACGAAGAGGTTGCAGATGAAGAAAACTGATGGGTTATTGTTGTACTATTGGAAATAAAGAACAAAATAGTTATAGGGATGGGTGTATTACACAAAGGGAGGGATAATACTCGCGTTTTGTCTTTATTAAAATCCAAATTTTCCGTCACAATGGATAGGAAAATTCCCAATTTTAAGGCAAGACAAAACGCTCCTATTATGCTAGTTTAAAGCTAGATATAAAATACAATCATGTGTCTAAAAACATATAAATATGCATAATAATAACATTATAATAATACCATAGAAACATGAGATTCGGGTCTGAAATAAAAAGTTTTAAAAGTAGACTCGGAGGACCAATTGGCAGCTTTTAGTAAATCTGAAAGGGATGCTCCTGATTGAAAAATTTTTGTAGATACTGCTCCTCTAGTAGAATGAGCACCAAATTTGGTGATGTCAATACCCGCCATTTGCATGGTCTGTCTAACCCATCTAGCAAGTGTGGTTGAGGTAACTGGAGCGTGGGGTTTACAAAAAGAGATAAGTAATTGAGATGAAGAAGAAAGTCTAAGAGATTCCGTTTTAGATTCGTAAGAGTGCAGACAACGGACAACGCATAGTTTATCTTGATATGGAAAAGAGGGGTAGAACACAGATTGAAGGTTGGTTTTTGTACGACGAAAAATAGAGAAAAGAACCCCTTGAGGAGTAAATTGTCTACGTGTTATGTCTAAAGCACGAACGTCGGAAATGCGTTTGATTGAGATAAGGCAAAGGAGAACTGTTAATTTGAAAGATAGGAGTTTAAGAGAAAGAGAATCATTATCCTCCCAGGTGGTGAACATTTGTAGGATAAGATTGACATCCCAAGTTGTTGAATATTTGGGTAAAGGTGGACGTCTGAATCGAATACCCTTAAGTAATTGGCATACTAAAGGATGTTTGCCAATAGGGATGGAGTCAATAGGCGGGTGATTTGATGAGATAGCAGAACGGTAGAGATTTATCGTTCTGTAAGCTTTACCCTCATCAAATGAAAAAGAAAGAAAATTCAAGATATTGGGAATAGATGCATGTAAGGGATCCACATCCCGTTGATTGCACCAACGAATCCATAATCCCCAGGCTGATCTGTAAGCCTTTCTGGTACCCGGGGCCCAGGCATCTGATAATATGTCTTTAGTTGATTGAGAAAAATGGAAGTCAGGTCTGTTTGGCCTGATATCAACCAGGCAACCAGAGGTAGTTGGTTGGATAAGATCAAAGGATGAAAGTTCCCTTGAGGGTCTAGGAGAAGATGAGGGAAAGCTGGTAGAAGACGAGGAAAGTCGATGAGGAGACTTAAAACTTGAGGATACCAGGATTGAGTTGGCCATAGAGGTGTAACTAACACCAGGGTGATTTTCTGAATCAAAACTTGAAATAGAACCCGAGGGATAAGGTTGAAAGGTGGAAAGGCGTAGAGGATCTTCCTCGGCCAAGATTGAAGGAAGGCGTCCACTCCCAGCGCTTCTGGGTCCGGACGCCAACTGAAAAATTGAGGAAGTTGGGTATTGAGTCGAGATGCAAAGAGATCCAGATGTAAAGGACCCCATAAAGAATTGATCCTCTGAAAGACTGGGGGATGAAGTCTCCAGTCGCTGTTGTCTGTAAGATAACGAGAATACCAGTCCGCTATGGAATTGGAAATCCCTGGTATATATTCTGCCTTCAGGACAATATTTTTGTCCAAGCAGAAATGCCAAAAATCTTTGACAAAATCTGCAAGCATTTTGGAATTCGTGCCTCCCAGATGATTGATGTATTGGACAGCAGATATGTTGTCCATCCGAAGGAGGATGCAACAATTTGAGGAATTCTTTGCAAAGCTCTTTAAAGCAAAGAAACCTGCCAGGAGTTCCAGGCAATTTATGTGTAGAGTAGATTCCGAGGGAGACCATTTCCCTCCGGTCGAAAGAGGTCCACAATGAGCGCCCCATCCAGAAAGACTCGCATCGGATTCTATGATTAAATCCGGATTTGGATGGAAGATCGCTTTTCCGTTCCAGGATTCTATGTGGACGAGCCACCAGAGAAGTTCCTCTCTGGCTTCGGAAGATAGACGGATGTCGTCTGAATAACCCAGCCCCTCTCTTAGATGGTGAATTTTCAACCGTTGAAGAGCTCTGTAGTGGAGGGGGGCTGGAAATATAGCTTGAATGGAAGCAGCCAGAAGACCCACTATGCGGGCTATCGTTCTCAGGGAGATCAAGTCCTTGCGAAGAACTTGACGAATCTCCTTTCTGATAGTCTTTAATTTCCTGGATGGAAGACTTAAGGTAGTTGATTGGGTGTTGATCAGAAAACCCAGAAATTCGATTTCTTGTGATGGGATAAGAACTGATTTTTCGAAGTTTATGAGGAAACCCAAATGGGTTAAGAGAGACATAGTCCAATCCGTGTGAAGAGATAGAAGTTCCTTGGATTGAGCCATAAGAAGAATGTCGTCGAGGT
Source organism: Hyla sarda (assembly GCF_029499605.1). NCBI lineage: Eukaryota > Metazoa > Chordata > Amphibia > Anura > Hylidae > Hyla > Hyla sarda. The sequence continues at coordinate 46,287,076 of NC_079198.1, forward strand.
ATATTATAAGGCGAACCCCGCGACCTCTGAGTAATGCAATCACCGGTTTGAGAAGTTTTGTGAAGCACCAAGGTGCTGATGATAGGCCGAATGGGAGGCAAGTGAATTGCCACCTTTGGTTGTTCCATAGGAACTGAAGGAAAATTTGGGATGAAGGATGGATTGGAACCGTAAGGTAAGCGTCCTTCAGATCTATTTTGGCGAGCCAATCGTTTTTCATTAAAATATCTCTTAGGAGGTGAATTCCCTCCATCTTGAAATGACGATATACAACCAGGTTGTTGAGGGATTTCAGATTGATGACCGGTCTGTGACCGCCATCTTTCTTTTTGACTAAAAAGAGATTGCTGAGATAGCCTGTAGAATGATAGGGGATTGGAGTGATTGCACTTTTTGAGAAGAGATCTTTGATTTCTAGATCTATGAGTTCTTTGTCTGTCATGGAGAATTGGATCGGGTGAGGGAGAGACATTTGAATTGGGGGCGAAACAAATTCTATTTGATAACCCCTGACTGTGTTTAGAATCCAGGAGTCTGATGTAATCATACTCCAATTTGTTAAAAAATGTAGAAGTCTCCCTCCTAATGGGATATGAAGGGAAGAACACTGGACATGTCTTACCTGAAGATGGTCTGGATCGTGGGTAACCCCGTTGTCCTCGTGCACGCCAAGGTCTGCCCCTGTATGGGAAGAATGGTGTCGGGGTGGGTGTAGTGAAGGAGGGTTGTGGTGGGTTATATGTGGTTCTATATTGGGGTCTATACTGAGTTGAGCGGCTGGAAGAGCGGCCCCTGCCTCTTCCAGCCTTTCCAAAAATCTTCTGAGAGAAGACCTTCTTCATAGAGACCTGTGCCTTACTTAGAGACGAAAACAGGCCCACGTATTTGTTCATTTCTTTTATGAACTCGTCTCCAAAGAGTAATCCTTTAGTAGGATTAGGTGGCTCCGTAGAGGCCAAATTGGTCAACTGCGGGTCTATTTTCATTAGGATAGACCTCTTTCTCTCTGTAGAGAGAGCGGCATTGGCATTGCCGAATAAGCATATGGCTCTTTGAGCCCATCCCTTCAGAGTTTCGGTATCCACCGAAGTATTTGAGTTAGAAGCCAGTTCTGCCAAATTGAGAATTTTGGTTAATGGACCTAGCAGGTCCATAAGTTTGTCCTGGCAAGCCTTGAAGCTGCGGTCGATCCCTTTCTTTGGGTTCTTTCCCGTCTTAAATAAAAATTTATTGAGTAAAGGGTCCAACTCAGGGGTGGCCGAAGAATTATGCGGGAGAGATGGGCGGGGGCACTCTGACTTTAATTTGCTCCTAGAAGCCTTGTCCAGAGATTTAAATACCCACATAGCCAGGTATTCAGCCACCTTAGGTTCAGGTAACCATTCCCCTGACCGAGGGTGATAAATCAAGGAGGGATCGAAAAAGGGGTCATTAGAATCACCTGTTTTGGTGTCGTCCTGCAGAGCAGGGTCGTCATGGTCTGAGCCACCTTCCTCAGAGATATATAAAATATCGTCCACATCCTCAATGTCTGAGTGATCAGAATCTTCAGATGAGGACTCTCTAAAGGAGTCTGGTTTGGATCTAAAGTCCACTTTTTTCCCTTTAGAGGAGTGAGCCTCTTCTAGGGTGGAAGAAGAATTATCTGACTGGTTAATTCCCCTTATAGGGACGGAGTCATTTGCCTGTGATTTGGAGGGGGCATGAGATTCTAAAGTGTATCTATTAGGTTTGGAATAAGGATCAACAGACAAATGTCGTCTCTTTGATTTGGACTTTCCAGGTCCTTTAAAGCCCTTAGCCAGTTCAGAGACTGATTCTTTGGGCGACCAGTATTGGTCAGATGGAGTTTGGGGTGGTAAATCTGAGGGGTTTTGAAGGGTGGCACGTGCCAAAACCAGGTTCATGGATTTTGTGATTGTGTCTTGCAAGGTAACAATCGCTGCTTGAACCGATTTGGACACAGATGCGTCCACCATTGCTTGAATACGATCCTGTGAAGGATCAGATACAGTTTTATTTTCCTCAGACATGTTGAGAATAAAGAGAATGTAGGTATACAATGAGAGAAATATACTGTGAGAAAAGGTGAAGGAAAAAACAATAATGTTGAATAATATCCACTAGTATATTAATTAATTAAATAAATAATTATCAAGCAGTTGTAAATTGAGAAAAAATTAATTAATTAATATATAAGTATATATATCTATATAAACCTACACACATACATACATATATACATTTGTATTTATGGCAAAGTCAATTGGTTATGGAGGGGTAATACGCTGAGGGAAAAAGTTTTTCCCTCCAGCTTGTAATATATATTACAGCCACTAGATGGCAGTCTAACACAGTAGGTGAGAAACTAGAAAGAAATTTTTAAAATGGAAAGTGAAAAGGATACAAAGTATAATGGCGAACAGTTGTGAGGTAACAATGTAACGTTAAGTCACTGTGCGCTGCTACTCGCTCCGTCGCTCTGAGGAGAATGACGGAAATCTCGTTCACCCTGACAGGAGATCACCTCACTGCCGGGTATCGCGAGACTTCGCGAGAGACGCGCTCGAGCGGCACCTAAGATGGCGGCGGCTATGCGAAGAATAGGAAAGGCGCAAGCCGAGGGAACGAACAGGGGACAAAGCCGGGATGAAGGTGACCAGGTGTAGAGAACGGGGTTAGTGGAAAAAACCCCCAGCGGTAAGTATATGTATAAATTTAGAAGAAGGCTAATGCTGAAACATTATACTGTTGAGTATAATATGAAAGCAAGGAAGAAAAAATGGCGAAATTACAGTATATGAATCAATTGTCTTGAAAAAGACAATTATATGTATGAACTGAAAGAAGATTATAGCAAAATAAAATGAATGAAATAGATAAATTAAATAAATTAAATTAAATAATAATTAAGTAATAAAATAAATTAAATTAAGAAGTAATGAAAATAATAATTTTTTAATAATGAAATATTAGAGCAAATTTGAAAAAGTGAAGCACAAAATATTTTTTCAAATAACAGAGAGTACTTATCTGAACTGCTGAGCAGCAAAGAAGAGGAAGATACCTGTGTGTGGATTACCTTTATTACCTGGGCTGTGGACTGATTGGAGGATCCATATAGCATACTAGGTTGCGTCCTAGGTTTCATGGTTATATGCATTACATATGTAAAACGTTTTTTCTTTTATTATATACAATATATGTTTGCTGCTGTGTCAGTAAAGAAGTCATATAAGCATAATAGGAGCGTTTTGTCTTGCCTTAAAATCCCAAAATGTTATGAAAATTTAGAAAATGTAGCATTTTTCTAATTTAGAAGCTTTCTGCTTGTAAGGAAAATTGACATTCCAAATAAATTTTATATATTGATTCACAAATACAATGGGGGATATTTATCTAGACTGATTTTTCCTGTCTAAATTTGTCACACAGAAAGTCGCAGTCTAAATATGTGCGACTTTTCTGCGACTTTTGCTTTAGAGGATTTTTAGAACATGATGCATTCTAGTCTATTTGAGACGGAAAAATGCATTGCTGAATTTATCAAAAGCGAGTTTTCAGCGACAAGTCGCATCGGCTGAAAGTATGCCAAAATGTCAGACCATGCCGGAGCAGGTTTAAATACAGTCTAAACTATAGATCCTGAAGTCCGTGCACAGAATTTATCAAGAGTCGTGAGCCTTTTGATAAATTAGGCAAACAATAGACCAGCCTAAAACTCTGTAGTTTGGTCTATATTGATGTGGGACATAGACAACTTTGATAAATCTCCCCCAATATATTTACTTTATGTTGGCATCATAAAGTTGACATGTTTTTTCTTTTTGAAGACATTAGAGGGCTTCAAAGTATAGCAGAAACTGTAAAAAATTTTCACGAAAAATTCTAAATCTGAATTTTTCAGGGACCAGTTAAGTTTGAAGTTTTGAAAGCATTCACAATGACATTCAGAAAGTTTGTTAACCCTTTAGGTGTTTCACAGGAATAGCAGCAAAGTTAAGGAGAAAATTCTAAATCTTCATTTTTTACACGCACATTTTGTTGTAGAGCCATGTAGATGTTAAGTGCTCTGCGGGTGCACTAGGGACCCCTCAAGAAACATAACAAGTGGTACAGTGAGCCTTAACACCCCACAGGTGTTTGACGACTTTTCGTTAAAGTCAGATGTGTAAATTAAAAAAAAAAATGTTTTCACTAAAATGCTGGTTTTTCCCCAAATTAAATTTTTTTTACAAGGGATAATAGGAGAAAATGTACCCCCATTTCATGTAACCCCATTTCTTCTGAGTATTGAAATACCCCATGTGTGGGCATCAAGTACACTGCAGTTGCACTACAATGCTCAGAAGGGAAGGAGTCACATTTGGCTTTTGAAAAGCAAATTTTTCTGAAATGGTTTTTGGGGGGCACGTTGCACTTAGGAAGCCCCTATGGTGCCAGAACAGCAAAAAAAAAAAAAAAACATGGCATACTATTTTAGAAACTACACACCTCAAGGAACGTAACAAGGGGTACAGTGAGCTTTAACACCCCACAGGTGTTTGACGACTTTTTGTTAAAGTGGCATGTGTACAGTGGAGATCAAAAGTTTGGGCACCCCAGGTCAAATTTTGTATTAATGTGCATAAAGAAGCCAAGGAAAGATGGAAAAATCTCCAAAAGGCGTCAAATTACAGATTAGACATTTTTATAATATGTCAACAAAAGTTAGATTTTATTTCCATCATTTACACTTTCAAAATAACAGAAAACAAACAAATGGCATCTGTAAAAGTTTTGGCACCCTGCAGAATTTATAGCATGCACTGCCCCCTTTGCAAAGCTGAGACCTGCCAGTGTCATGGATTTTTCTCAATCATCATCTGGGAAGACCAGGTGATGTCAATCTCAAAGGTTTTAAATGCCCAGACTCATCTGACCTTGCCCCAACAATCAGCACCAGGGGTTCTTCTCAGCAGTTGTCTAGAAATCTGAAACTGAAAAGAGTTGACACTCACAAAGCTGGAGAAGGCTATAAGAAGATAGCAAAACGTTTTCAGATGTCAATATCCTTTGTTCAGAATGTAATCAAGAACTGGCAGTCATCAGGAACAGTGGATGTTAAACCAAGATCTGGAAGACCAAGAAAAATATCAGACAGAACAGCTCGCAGGATTGTGAGAAAAACAATTCAAAACCCATGTTTGACTGCACAATCTCTCCACAAAGATCTGGCAGACACTGGAGTTGTGGTACACTATTCCATTATAAAGAGATAGTTGTACAAATATGGTCTTCATGGAAGAGTCATCAGAAGAAAACCTTTTCTACGTCCTCACTACAAAAATCAGCGTTTGAACTTTGCAAATGAACGTATAGACAAGCCTGATGCATTTTGGAAACAAGTTCTGTGGACCGATGAGGTTAAAATTGAACTTTTTGGCCGGAATGAACAAAGGTACGTTTGGAGAAGAAGAGAACCTCTGTCCAACTGTTAAGCATGGGGGTGGATCAGTCATGCTTTGGGGTTGTATTGCAGCCAGTGGTACAGGGAAATCTCACGAGTAGAAGGAAAAATGGACTCAATAAAATGTCAGCAAATTTTGGATGCTAACTTGATGCCATCTGTGAAAAAGCTGAAGTTAAAGAGAGGATGGCTTAAACAAATGGATAAGGATCCATGGGGGATTACATCAAGAGGCGTAAACTGAAGATTTTGTCATGGACTTCACAATCTCCTGACCTCAACATAATTGAAAATCTATGGATAGACCTTAACCCCTTAAGGACCGGGGGTTTTTCCATTTTTGCATTTTCGTTTTTTGCTCCTTGCCTTTAAAAAATCATAACTCTTTCAATTTTGCACCTAAAAATCCATATGATGGCTTATTTTTTGCACGACCAATTCTACTTTGTAATGACATCAGTCATTTTGCCCAAAAATCTACAGTGAAACGGAAAAAAAATCATTGTGCGACAAAATTGGAAAAAAAAACGCAGTTTTGTAAATTTTGGGGGCTTCCGTTTCTACGTAGTACATTTTTCGGTAAAAATGACACCTTAACTTTATTCTGTAGGTCCATACGATTAAAATGATACCGTACTTATATAGGTTTGATTTTGTCGGACTTCTGGAAAAAATCATAACTACATGCAGAAAAATTAATATGTTTAAAATTGTCATCTTCTGACCCCTATAACTTTTTTATTTTTCCGTGTATGGGGCGGTATGAGGGCTCATTTTTTGCGCCGTGATCTGAAGTTTTTAACGGTACCATTTTTGCATTGATAGGACTTATTGATCACTTTTTATTCATTTTTAAATGATATAAAAAGTTACCAAAAATGCACTATTTTGGACTTTGGAATTTTTTTGCGCGCACACCATTGACAGAGCGGTTTAATTAATGATATATTTTTATAATTCGGCCATTTCCGCACGCGGTGATACCACATATGTTTATTTTTATTTTTATTTACACTGTGTGTTTTTTTTTTTTATTGGAAAAGGGGGGTGATTCAAACTTTTAATAGGGGAGGAGTTAAATGATCTTTATTCACTTTTTTTTCACTTTTTTTGCAGTGTTATAGGTCCCATAGGGACCTATAACACTGCACACACTGATCTTCTATGCTGATCACTGGTTTCTCATAAGAAACCAGTGATCAACGATTCTGCCGCATGACTGCTCAGGCCTGGATCTTAGGCACTGAGCAGTCATTCGGCGATAGGACAGCGAGGAGGCAGGTAGGGGCCCTCCCGCTGTACTGTCAGCTGTTCGGGATGCCGCGATTAGCCGCGGCTATCCCGAACAGCCCGACTGAGCTAGCCGGCCACTTTCGGTTTCACTTTTAGCCGCGCGGCTCAGCTCTGAGCGCGCGGCTAAAGGGTTAATAGCGTGCGGCGCCGCGATCGGCGCTGCGCGCTATTAGAGGCGGGTCCCGGCTTCACTATGACGCCGGGCCCGCCGTGATATGACGCAGGGTTACTGTGTAACCCCACGTTATATCAGGAGAGCAGGACCAAGGGCGTACCTGTACGCCCTTGGTTCTTAAGGGGTTAAAAGAGCAGTGCGTGACAAACAGCCCAGAAATCTCAAAGAACTGGAAGACTTTTGTAAGGAAGAATGGGCAAAGATACCTCAAACAAGAATTGAAAGCCTCTTGGCTGGCTACAAAAAGCGTTTACAAGCTGTGATACTTGCCAAAGGGGGCAGTACAAAATATTAACTCTGCAGGGTGCCCAAACTTTTGCAGACACCATTTGTTTGTTTTCTGTTATTTTGAAACTTTTGTTGACATGTTATAAGAATGTCTAATCTGTAATTTGATGCCTTTTGGAGATTCTTCCATCTTTCCTTGGCTTTTTTATGCACATTAATACACATTTTTCTGGGGTGCTCAAAATTTTGATCCCCACTGTAGATGGGGGAAAAAAAATGTTTTCACTAAAATGCTTTTTTTCCCCACATTTTACATTTTTACAAGGGGTAATTGGAGAAAATGCCCCCCAAAATTTGTAACCCCATCTCTTCTTAGTATGGAAATACCCCATGTGTGGATGTAAAGTGCTCTGCAGGCGCACTACAATGCTCTGAAGAGAAGGAGCGCCATTGAGCTTTTAATGTAAGTCATGGGCCGTGTGCGTTTACAAAGCCTGCATGGTGCCAGAACAGTGGACCCCAGGGCCGGACTGAGACCAAAAATAGGCCCGGGCATTTTAGAATGAGCAGCCCATTTTTTTTGGCGATGTCCAACTGCTGAGACCCTCGACCGATCACCTCAGTTTAGGTGGCTCTCCAGCTGTTGTCCATCATGTCTGGAGAGCCTCAACAATTATGGAAGTTGTAGTTTTGCTACAGCCACAGATTGGGGAACAGTTTAATCCATCATCACTGCAGAACTTAAAATTGACTACAGCTCTGAGACAGGCAGGAAAATACACAATATCAGTGACTAAATTTGATGGGACAGTCAGGAGAATACACCATGATATCAGTGACCTGAGTCATGTCTTCTCTGTTGGTCCAGACGCCAGGACTTCATCCAGCTACATCTTCTCTGCAGATTGTGACTTCCGGACATTGTTGGCTCCTCACTTTATCACCAGATCCGTATCCCCTACATGAAAAGAATAATTAATATAACACTGCAAAAACACTGTGCTCCCTGAAAAGAACCCTGACACACATTGTACCCATTATAATAATACTGTCACACTGTACCTGTAATAATAATTATGCCACACGCTGTTTATTCTCAGATCGGCTGAATCCCACCCTTGTACTGTCTTCCTCCATTCCCCTCTTCAGACCCCTCTGTCCTCCTCCAGACCACTCTGTCCACCTCCTCCAGACCACTCTGTCCTCCTCCTCCAGACCCCTCTGTCCTCCTCCTCCAGACACCTCTGTCCTCCTCCAGACCACTCTGTCCTTCTCCTCCATCCTCCTTTGTCCTCCTCCAGACCCCTCTGTCCTTCTCTTCCATCCTCCTTTGTCCTCTTTCATCCTCCTCCTCCAGACACCTTTGTCCTCCTCCATCCTACTGCTCCAGACCCATGTGTCCTCTTTCTCCAGACTCCTCTTTCCTCATCGACGCTCCTCCCCCAGACCCCTCTGTCATTCTGCATCCTTCTCCTTCAGACCCCTCTTTACTCCTCCATCTTCCTCCTGACCCCTATGCCCTCCTCCTCAATACCATTTTTTCTCTTCTCCTTCAGACCCCTCTGTCCTCCTCCTTTAGACCAATCTTTACTACTCCATCATCTTCCTCCTCCTCCAGGCCCCTGTGTCCTCCTCCAGGCCCCTGTGTCCTCCTCCTTCCTTCACCTCCAGACCTCTCTTTTCCCTTCTCCAACAGACCCCTCTGTTCTCCTCCATCCTCCTTCTTCAGATCCCTCGGTCCTCCTCCAGACCCCTCTGTCCTCCTTTATCCTTCTTCTTCAGAGCCCTCTGTCCTCCTCCAGACCCCTCTGTCCTCCTCCATCCTCTTCCTCGAGACCACTCTGTCCTCCTCCTCCAGACCTCTCTTTTCTCTTCTCTTCCAGACCACTTTGTCCTTCTCCATCCTCCTCCCTCAGACCCCTTTGTCCTCTTCCCCTCTCCTCCTTTAGACTAATCTGTCCTCCTACATCCACCTACTCCAGATCCCTCTGTCCTCCTCCTCCGCCCTCCTGCTCCAGACCCCTTTTGACTCCTTCATCCTCCTCCTCCTCCACCTGACCCCTCTGTCCCCCTCATCCAGATACATCTTTCGCCTTCTCCTGTCCTCCTCTATCCTCCTGCTCCAGACCCCTCTTTCCTCCTCCTCCAGGCCATTCTTTACTCCTCCATCCTCCTTCTCCACCAGACCCCTCTGACCTCCTCTATTCTCTTCCTCCAGACTCCTCTTTCCTCCTCAACCCTCCTCCTCCAGACACATCTTTCCTTCTCCTCCAGACCCCTCTGTCCACCTTTATTCTCCTACTCCAGACCCTTCTTTACTCCTCCATCATCCTCTTGACGTCTCTGTCCTCCATCCTCCTCCTGACCTATTTTTCCTCCTGAATCCTCAATACCTCTTTTCTCTTCTTCTCCAGTCCCTCTGTCCTCTTCAATCCTCCTTCTTCAGACCCCTCTGTTCTCCCCCATCCTTCTCCTCCAGACCCCACTTTACTCCTCCACCCACCTTTGTCCTCCAGACCCCTCTGTCCTCCTCCATCCTCCTCCTGACCCCTCTTTTGCTCCTCCAGACTCCTGTCTTTCTCTGTCCACCACCTCCAGAGCTCTCTGTCCTCTTCCTTCAGAACCTTCTGTCCTACTCCTACAGACCCTTCTGTCATCCTCCTACAGACCCCTCTTTTTTCTACTCCTTCAGACTCCTCTGTCTTTCTCTGTCCACCTCCTCCAGAGCTATCTGTCCACTACAGACCCCTGAGGTTATGTTCAAATGGTGTTAATTGTGCTGAATGTCCACACGTAAAATGCGTGCGGACAATCCGCACATTTGAATAATCTGGCGGGCACTAGGACCACTCGGAAATAAGCCGTTTTATAGACGGCAATGCATTTCTGAGCAAAATCCGCAGGAAAGAATATACATGTCTATTTAGTTTGCAGATGCTGGAAGCCGGATTTCCGCAAAATTCCACTATGCAAACAGTGTAGCAGAATCCCATTGAAATCAATGGGACTCTGCAGCAGCGAAATGTCCATGTGACATACCCTAAGTCTTCCTCCCTGCTCCTCTGGTACACCCTTACCCCTAACCCAAATGTCTGCCAGACTCCTCTGCCCCCCCCCCCAACCCCTAACTGAGTCCTTTCCAGGCTCCTCTGCCCCCCTCCTCCAGACCCCTAAGTATCATAGATGTGTATATGACTGTTGTAAGAATCATAGATGTGTATATGCATGATAGATGTGTTTAAGTATGATAGATGTGTGTATGATACACACACACATCATACATATATGTACGTATCATACATACACACACATGCTACACACTTCATACATACACCCGCTGCTTCTCCCCCACATCATACAATACATACATACACATACACTTCATACCTACACACACAACATACATACACACACATCATACATACATACACACGTACAATACATACACAAATAATTCATAAACGCACACATCAAACATACATCGCACTTACACACATCTATCATAAATACATATATTACATACATACACACATTCTACAGACAACACACATATACGTGCACATCAGATGTACACACACATCATACATACACATCATGCTGCTACACATCATACAAACACACACACAATACATACACATCATACATACACCTGCCGTCACCAACACATCATACATTACATACATACATACTTACACACCCTACACATGTCACACATACACACATAAATTCACCACCATGCATACACACATGCAATAATACATACACACATAATACATAAACTCACATAAAACATACACATACACGTGTGGTGTCCCGGTAAAGTATTGCATACCGTACCTAGTGTAGAGGTCCCCAAAGTCAGAGTAACTACGTTCAGGTAGGGTTCCTCAGGTGGGACAGCCCCTAGTCACCTCTCCTCAAGTATATCTCTAATAATAATATATATGTATATATTTAATAATTAGATATATTTTATAGTAATGTATAGTACTTACCTTGTTCAGCGTTGCATGACCTTCGGTCATGTGACCATGCCAATAACCTCTATGGTATGTTTGAGGACCTTTGGAGGTGCTTGGGTCACGTGTTACCCACAAATCTTTGTAATTGTGATTGACATCAGCCTTGACCAATTAGCAATAGTCAAGCCCCTGTCCATATAAGGGAGCTGCGTCCAATTATCGCTCTCTTGAGCTGCTGCTCTCGTGGATGCCAGACTAACAGGACGGCGCTACGCAACTTTCAAAGACACGCTAGGCCTTAAAACCCTGCCGGGCTCAGCTGAACCAAAACCGTGAGTTCAAATCTAAATCCCCGCTAATGCTAGCGTGACTACTGGACCACAACTAAACTCCTAAATCCAGTGGAATAATGCACAGTACTAAAAGACTCTAAATACTAAAGTCCCAATCTTTGTCAATCTCCAAGGAAAGCCGTTGTTATGCTGAGAGACTGTTATGTTATTGAAGCTTGCAGAAAACCTTCAGTAAAAGTTAATACTGTTTCAGAAACTCTCTGGTTGTGGACAATCTATTCTTATTATCTACCTCCCTATCGCTCTTGGGAAGGGTGGTGGTAGGAAAAGCGTTATTGAGGAGCCCTCACCCTGGCATCACGAATAGCAAGGGTTAACAAGCACCCTTTAATTACTGCACAGCTACACTCCCCATACCCTACATCCCCCAGGCTATCACATAGCTTTTTGGCGTCTTATGAACAGGATACGGGTGTGTGCCTCCAGCTGTTGCCACCAAGTGTACTCCCCCTAGGCAAAAGACTTTATTAATGTATTGTGAATCTCCTGCTAAACTACGGAACTGTGTTGCTGGTGCAGTGTGCAGAAAGTGCGCGCGAAAAGTAAGGGCGGAGCCGCAATTCGCAGCGCAAGGGGTTAAGGGCACAGCTAGTCCTTCCTGCTCGCGCCATCCTGAAACTCCGCCCACCGAGGTCTCCGGAGCCACGGCAGCCATTTTGGCAGAGCGTCGGACAGAAAATCTGCTGACAAGCCTAGCTGGTGTGAAAAAGAAACGCAGAGCGGGGCTGAAGACCAAAAGCCTTAAAGAGCCAGTACAGTATAAAACCCTGAGGCACCAGATCGCTAAGCTGAAGTCTTGGCTGAATTCTATTCAACTCCCGATCGTCGCACTCAAGTTCCAGATCAGCGCACTCAAGTTCCAGATCTACCCACTCAAGTTCCAGATCAAAGAAGAGCTACGTCTCTTAAAGGGACCGACGTTCCCGAGCTTCATTGAAGGGGACAATTCCGTTTGCCAACATGTCTGATCCAGCAGTAGCTATACCGCTTCCAGGACCTGCTCCACCACCGGATCCTGCTCCGGTACCTGCCCCAGTGCCACCTGCACCCCCTAGTCAACAAGATGGTGGTGCTCCAGTGGTCTCCTCAGCGGAACCAACACAGCCGGCAGGACGGGTCCAACCGATTTCATCGCCAGCTGCTGCCATAACCTCCAGGACACCTGCTGCCGCACCTGTCTTTCTGGGGAACCCTGTTCTCCCACATTATAGTGGTGATCCGTTTACACTGAGGGACTTCAAAGAGAAGATCTCCAGCCTCTTCACTTTTTATGCTCTCTCCCCTCATCTACAGTTGCAGTTACTTACTGGACGCACATGGCCATCAGTAGAGATGACTGAACTTTTCAAAAATTTGATTCGGCCGGTTCGCTGAATTTTCCGAAAAAGTTTGTTTCGATACTAATTTTTTCACGGCAAATCTATATTAAAAAAGGCTATTTCTAGCCTACATACAGCCTCTATAGGGGTATAGAACACTTTGCTGTGTTCTAAAACGCATATGGAGTGTGCTGGGGTAGTGAAATAATACTGTTATTCAGAATAACATGCAGATTACCGGCATCACTTTTAGAATCACTGCCGCACAGCAGCACAATGACAGAGCCTGGTGGTGGCATCAGTGTCAGGAGACCATATAGTGACTGAATGACATAGTGTGGAGGTGTTGGCAGCATGAGGAGACCATATAGGGGCTGAATGGCACAGCGTGGAGGTGTTGGCAGCATGAGGACTCCATATAGTGGCTGAATGACACAGCTTGGATGAGGTTGAAGCATGAGGACACCATATAGTGGCTGAATAACACAGCATGGAGGTGTTGGCAGCATGAGGAGACCATATAGTGGCTGAATGGCACAGCGCGGAGGTGTTGGCAGCAGGAGGAGACGATATAGTGGATGAATGGCATAGCCCGGAGTTGCCAGCAGCATGAGTAGGCACTAAGCCTTCACAATCCCTAAGATTAAAAGATGAATTAAGAAATGTAAACCGAAGATTTTGGATAGCGGGTGCTACCTATGAGAAAATTTGAAATACCCAGGCCCAGCAGCGCCATCAGTAAACCATATATTGCCTGAATAACACAGCCTGGAGTTGGCTGATGCACAAGTATACACCAGCGCTTCCCATTCCCCCTCAAAAAACACACAATTTTAGAAATTTTTGACAAATATTTTGGATAGAGGGTGCTACCTATGTGAAAATTTGAAATTACCAGACGCAGGTCCAGCAGCACCATCCTTTTTTTTATTTGAAAATTAAAACAAACTTTGAGTGTCCTGGACCCCATCGTGTGGGTACGAAGGACCAAATCCAACAAGCCCCCACAGCAACATCAGTAAAGCATATATTGCCTGGAGTTGGCTGATTCACGAGTACATAGCAGGACTTGACAATTCCCCCCCAAAACACCACAATTTTATAAATTTTTGAAAAAGATTTTGGATAGCGGGTGCTACCTATGAGAAAATTTGAAATTCCAAGACCCAGGCCCCACAGCGGCATCAAGTAACCCATATATTGCCTGAATGACACAGCCTGGAGTTGGCCGATGCACGAGTATACACCAGGGCTTCACAATCCCACCAAAAAAACACAATTTTAGAAATGTTTGAAAAAAGATTTTGGATAGCGGGTGCTACCTATGAGAAAATTTGAAGTTCCCAGACACAGGCCCAGCCGCCCCATCATTCTTTTATATGAAAATTAAAACAAACTTTGAGTGTCCCCGACCCCATCGTGTGGGTAGGAAGGACCAAATCCAACAAGCCCCCACAGCAACATCAGTAAAGCATATATTGCCTGAATGACAAAGCCTGGAGTTGGCTGATTATGGCGCTGCAGGGCCTGGGTCTTGGAATTTCACATTTTCTCATAGGTAGCACCCGCTATCCAAAATCTTTTTAAAACCTTTCTAAAATTGTGGTGTTTTTTGGGAGGAATTGTGAAGCCCTGCTGTGTACTCACACAGCAGGGCTTCACAATTCCTCCCAAAAAACACCACAATTTTAGAAATGTTTTAAAAAGATTTTGGATAGCGGGTGCTACCTATGAGAAAATGTGAAATTCCAAGACCCAGGCCCTGCAGCGCCATAATTTTTTTATTTGAAATTTAAAACAACCTTTGCGTGTCCCGGACACCAGCGTGTGGGTATGAAGGACCAAATCCAACAAACCCCCACAGGGCTCATGTGGCCGTGAGATGTAGGCGCAACGTCTCCATTGTCCTGACCGGCCATTGTTTCCAAGACTACTCGCGAAGGCAAACCATGTGAAGAACAGCGTGACACCGCCATGACCTGCACACATGGTATGCTGAAGGGCCACTGAGACTTTTCCGGGCAGTGGAGGCTTAAGACACAGTGGAGGATGTGGAGGCGGAGTAGTACACTGTCACAGGACCAACGGGCTGAGAGAGTTTAGCAGGAAGCAGCATTGAGTACACACCAGGGCTTCAGAATCCGTAAGAAAAAGCTACCATGTTAAAAAAAAAAATAAGAATATTTAGGACAGCGGGTGCTACCTATATATTGCCTGAAGGACACAGCCTGTAGTTGACTGATGCATGAGTACACACTAAGGCTTCACAATCCCCCCCCAAAAAACACAACAATTGTAGAAATTTCTGAAGAAGACTTTTGGATAGCGGGGTGCTACCTATGAGAAAATTTGAAATTCCCAGACCCAGGCCCAGCAGCACCATCAGTAAACCATATATTGACTGAATGACACAGGCTGGAGTTGGCTGATGCATGAGTACGCACCAAAGCTTCACAATCCCTAATAAAAAATACAAACATTTTTGACGAAGAATTTTAACGAAAATTTAGGACAGCGAGTGCTCTCTATATATTACCAGAATGACGCAGCCTGGAGTTGGCTGCAGCATGAGGAGACCATTGAAATGTGTGATTTTTAAATTTGAAATTGAAATCAAAATTTGTGTCCTGGACCCCGCCGTGTGGGTACAAAGGACCTAATCTCACAAGCACCCACAGGGCTCATGTGGCCGTAAGATGTAGGCGCAACGTCTCCATAGCCCTGACTGGCCATTTTAGTTTTTTGTACCTTTGTTTAAGAACAAGCGAATATCCAAGAGTCCAGAAGACTCTATAATACAGGATGGTGGACCACCAAAAGACATTCTTCTATAAAATAATTTTTTATTAAATACATTTTTTGGGAAAATTTTTCTTAAAAAATCACACGCAACAAGCGTTCAATAGTGTAATGGTTATTATTCTGGAAAATTCAAGTTTATTACAGTGGTAATTATCGGAAAATTTGAAAAAAACACTACCCAATAGTGTTTAATAATCCCATACATTGTACCATAAATGTTGAAATTTAAATTAAGCATGTATGTATGTATTTCAAAAATACTAAAATTAAAGGCCCAAGCCCAGAAGCATCATGAAGTCAAGTAGTACCTGAAAGACACAGGAGCAGTCAGGAGTAGGCATCCGCAGTACCCAAGAGGCTCCGCTCTCTAGGGCGCGCATGCGCCAGCTTTCTAAGATTTAAAGGGCCAGTGCACCGCTAATTGGTGCCTGGCCCAATCAGCTCACCTGCTCCAGGCCTATATTACCTCCCTTCCCCTTCCCTGCATTGCCGGATCTTGTTGCCCTTGTGCCAGTGAAAGCGTTTCTGTGATTGCCTCACCAGTGTTTGTTACCATACCTTCTGCCGTTACCCTTGACTGGCCTGCCTTGACCTTCCTTGACCTTCCGCCTGCCATGACCTTCTGCTGTGTCTGACCTCGCCTCTGTCTAGTCCTTCTGTCCCACGCCACTCTCAGCAGTCAGCGAGGTTGAGCCGTTACCGGTTGGATACGACCTGGTTGCTACCGCCGCAGCAAGACCATCCCGCTTTGCGGCGGGCTCTGGTGAATACCAGTAGAAATTTAGAACCGGTCCACCGGTACGGTCCACGCCAATCCCTCGCTGACACAGAGGATCCACCTCCAGCCTGCCGAATCATAACAGCAATCCTAAAAAATTATGGAGATACCATTTTTATTAAAATTTCGTAGGGTACCATAAAAAAATATTAATAAAAAAGATTCAGTAGTGATGGAAAAAAGTTGTATCTAACTAAATGTATCTTTTTTATTATGAAATGTTTATTAATTTTTAAACACGGATCAATTTATGTGAGCGGGTAAAGCACTAAAAATGTAGCCAACAATAATAAAAATGTACTGTGTGCGTGTTTTTCACTTTTTTTTTAAAACATTTTTTAGGTATTACTACTACTCCCAGCATGGAACACACTCTTCCATGATGGGAGTAGTAGTTACCTGTACTAATTGACAGATCTCTCTTTACACGAGCATCACCGCGGGTGTCAGGAGTGATACCCGCAGTGATCTTTCCTTTACTACAAGTACTACTACTCCCATCATGGAGTACACTCTGCTCCATGCTGGGAGTTGTATTACCTGCATTAATAGACAGATCGCAGCGGGTGTCAGAAGTTACACTCGCTGCGATATGTCTATTATTGCCGATACTACAGCTCCCAGCATGGAGCAGAGTGTGCTCCATGTTGGGAGTATTAGTACCTGAAGTAAGGGACAGATCCCAGCGGATGTCACTCTTCCTCACACCCGCTGCGATTGTCCTTATGTGAATGTCGGAATCAGCTGTTCTCGGGGCTACAGAGCCGGGAGAACAGCTGACGCTGAGCCGTAGGTATACATCGTATATCTACTGCCCAGCAAGAACTTACAGTGAGCCTGCAATGTGTATACAGTATACACATTGCTGGCTCACTTAACCCCTTGATGAGCTGTGCGCTATGCGCAAGCCCAGCAAGGAAAAAGTTAACTTACACTGCTGGACAGTGTAGGTTAACCCTTTGGGTGGTATACACTATATACAGCTATCTATAGATAGCTGTATATAGTGTATACAGAAGACGAAGTCCGCTTACTTCCCTCGAGTATCGGGCAGGTCCGTGTTGCTCCGCCCCCTAGTGATGACTTCATTAGAGGCTGAGCTACAGCAGGGAACAAGGCTAGTTAATCTGAAGCTCTGTTCACATTGTCCGTTTTGTATAAAGGGAACAGACCCTTCTGGAAGTGGCTACCCAGACAGGGAGACTCCATCTGTTGCTAAACTACAACTCCCAGCATGCCCAGACAGCCAAAGGCTGTCTGGGCATGCTGGGAGTAGTAGTTTTGCACCAATTGGTGGCTCCCTGTTTGGGTAGACATTGCATCATGGGTGCTCTCCCCAGCGGAAAGCGACAAAAGTGTCATAACCAATTTTTTGTGTTTTTTTTTCTTCTCGTTTCAGATCCTTGTATGCAGAGGATTACTGCGGATTGGATGGATTACGGCGGATTATTTTTTTTTTCTTTTAATAAAGTGGTTAACGAGGGCTGTGGGGGAGTGTTTTTTTAAATAAAATAATTTTTCCAATGTGTTGTGTTTTTTTTTTTTATTGAATTTTCAGGCTTAGTAGTGGAAGCTGGTCTTATTGTCTGAATCCATTACTAAGCCAGGGCTTAGCACTAGCCCCAAAAACAGCTAGCGCTAACCCCCAATTATTATCCCAGTACCCACAGGTACAGGGGTGCCGAGAATACGGGGAACCCTATGTGTTTTTATTTATTTATTTAAATTAAAAAAAATTAAAAAAAACGTATAGGGTTCCCCGTAATTTCATTCTCAGTACAATACCAACTAGACTTGTGCACGACCAAAAAATTCGTCTATTTTCGTTTCGTACATTTTCGTATTAAAAAAAATTCAGTTCTGTTGCACATTCGTTATAGAGTAATTCGTTTCATTCTGTTTTCGGATGCATCCGTACATTTTCGGATCCATCCGAAATATAGCTCGGATACATTCGTTATATCACACCCGTCCATTATTTCGTACACATTTGTTACATTTGGCCCTTTCGTTACTTCGAACGTATTCGTTATTTCGGTCGCATTCGTTATTTCGTCCGCATTCGTTTTACTTTCGAATTCGGCAGATTACATTATTCGTTTTATGTTGCTGTATTTCTAACGATTAACGAAAACAGCCGAAGTAAAGTTAGGCCAGGTCAGTCAGGGGCTCAGAGTTTTCACCCAGTGGCCCAGATTTATCAAACTGTGTGAGAGAAAGAGTGGAGTGGTCTGGTCTCCCATAGCAACCAATCACAGTTCAGCTTTCACTTTACCAGAGTTCATTATCTGACATGTGATTGGCTGTTGTGGTCACTCCCCTTTTTCTCTCACACAGATTGATAAATCTTGCTAGCGTGTATTGAGAGTGAGAAATTGATTGTATTGTGCGTAAATTGTGTGAAAAAAACAATGTCTGGAATGAGAGAAATTGTGTCTGTGGTGTCTGGGAGAGAGGATGGTGACGGTGAGCGTGCTGTTGTGGATGTGAGTGATAGAGCATGTGTGAGTGAGTGTGCGGATGATATGTCTGAGTGTAGTGGTGGCGTGGAGAGGAGAGGAGAGAAGAGGAGGCGTAAAGTCCGAGCAGGTCCAATCGCAAGACAAAGTGGTTGGACAATATCGGACTCTGGCAGTGGCAGAGTCTGAGAGTCTGCACTCAGTGGGAGTCCCACCAGCCAAAAAACAAAGAGGGCCGAAATTCACGGAGGCAGAGAACGTAGTACTGGTGGCTGCTGTTAGCACAGAAAAATCTGTGTTATTCAACATGACAGTGGGCACCCAGGAGAAGATGGCCGCCTGGAGCCGGGTGTGGGAGAAAGTGTCCCAAGTTGCAAGTGGCACAGTGGACAGGACAGTTCTCAGCATCAGGCATCGGTGAGTAAATATTTCAGTATGATATCATCATCAATGTGTTGGCAAAGACATATTGCAAAGCATAAACTATGCTGGTCTTGGTCTATGACAATACCATTCTATAACCTTTATTGTTTGTTACACATTTGTCCTTTACATCCTAGATTTGTAATTACATCTAGTGTATACCGATGTATCCGTGGTTTCGCCCCTAAAGCAAATGCTCCATAAGTGGGGAACCACCTTTCTTGCAAAAAAAATAGTGGACTTGTTCATCTGCATAACTACCGGTAATTATGTATGCGTGACATGAGGATCCACATATGAGGGGGCAATTTTTTGTATTCTGACCCCTATAACTTTCTTAGTTCTCCTTATACAGTCCTGTATGATGCACCCCGGTCTGTAGTTTTTGACAGTACCATTTTTGTTTTAAATGGGTACTCTGGTTGAAAACTTTTTTTTTTTTCTTAAATCAACTGGTGCCAGAAAGTTGATCAGATTCCATAAACCTTACAGTACGTATTAAGTTGCTGCTGAATTCTACATAGGAAATTCATTACTATTTGTAACCCAGAGCTCTCTGCTGATATCACGAGCACAGTGCTCTCCGCTGACATCTCTTTCCATTTTAAGAACTGTCCAGAGTAGGAGAAAATCTTCATAGCAAACATATGCTGTTCTGGACAGTTCTTAAAATGGACAGAGATGTCAGCAGAGAGCACTGTGCTTGTGATGTTAGCAGAGAGCTCTGTGTTTGAAAAAGAAAATAATTTCCTCTTTAGCAGCTAATAAGTACTGGAAGCAATATTTTTTTTTTATTAAAATGTACACATCTGCCTAATTTTCTGGCACCAGTTGATTTAAAAAAAAAAGTACCCTTTTAATGTGACATTTTTTATGTATTTTTTATTTTTTTAAGTCAGGAGTTGCAGTTAGTTACTACAACTACCATCATGCCCTCATACATGTGGCTCATCAGCTGATCCAAATGAAATTCCAACTCCCAGCATGTTGGACTATACTAGTATATAGTCCATAGGTCAGTGTTTCCCAACCAGGGGTGCCTCCAGCTGTTGCAAAACTACAACTCCCAGCATGTTGGGAGTTGTAGTTTTGCAACAGCTGGAGGCACCCCTGGTTGGGAAACACTGACCTATGGACTATATACTAGTATAGTCCAACATGCTCAGATTTGTAGTTTTAAAACAGCTGGAGGCACCCCTGGTTGGTAAACACTGCTATAGTATATTTTGCCATTTTCCGGGACTTGAAGGATTGGTTTGATAAACTAGTAAAGATAAAGAGGATAAGTCTGACTATATCTGTGTAGTGTGGTATAAATGCAGAAATATGAGCATTCAAGCAAAAGAACAAAATTGTTTCTCAACAAAACTGTTTATTGTCATAAAACGGAAATGGTATGATAAACTTGAATAAACTATTTTATGTAAAACACAAACGGGTACTATGACTGCAGGGCATCAATCCTCAAAAAAATAAAAAAGCAGCAGCAGAGGAGGAACATCAACTTCAAGAACTGGGAGCTGGAGTTGAAGAAGCACCTCCTGCCAGAGGCTCAGACATCCGAGGCAGAGAGATCTGGTGAGTAAAATGATATATATATATATATATATATATATATATATATATATATATATGATTAATTACAGACAAGGTAAGGCCGCTCACCACTCTCGCGTGTGCTGCACGACCCCGTGCCACGGACACCGGCACCGCTCCCGGCTTAATAGAAGTCACACAAGAAGACGTCCGGCACTCGGGAAGATGCAGGTAAAACTTGTCAATGGCTTTATTCACACGCTTAAAGGCAGGACACAATCTGACGCGTTTTGCACGCTCGGGTGCTTAGTCGTAGATAGACATACATTCAATGGTACGGATTAAAATACACATGACTTTGGTCACATGATCACATGAATCTTAATTAAAAACAGTTGGTTACAAAACATGGCATTGGGAATCATGATTACATTTAGTCATTCGGAGAGAGTTCACAAAAGGGTGCAAATGCTGCGGTTTTAGTTTCAATTTCGAATAATCAAAAAACTGGTTATTAGATACTACTCCTAGATATTCCATCACCAAAAATTTTTACATACTCATTTGGAGTCCGTATCTACCGGACTGAATAATTTAGACTATACATATAAATCAAGATATAAGATATTTATGTGTTGACTATTAGCCGCATAGCATGTATCTCCCTGTGTGAACACCCCCCTATAAATATTTACGACACTCCGAAGATTTTAATATATATGGGAACAGGGGGTATTGGACCGAGGACTAAACACACACAGTTGACAGTAAATTGTATACATCAGATATATTCTCTTATTCCATTTATGCACACGTCCACATTAAATCCAATCTTTTATTTAACCCTTGCAAGTATCTTGTTCCCAAGAGGAACATCCAATGTGCCTCTCTATTGTATAGTTTCTTTCTGAGATCGCCTCCCCTAGGTCCTAAGGTGACTTTTTCCACTCCTAATACTCGTAAATGGGTGGTATCCCCTAAATGGGACTCTCTAAAATGACGTGACAGCATGGAGATGCTTGTTAGAGTACTTTTAGCATCCGTAATATGTTTCCTAAACCTCATTTTTAATGAATTCCCTGAGCATCCTACATACTGCAAATTGCAAGCTATACATGTTGCTACGTATATAATGGATTTGGTGTTGCAATTAATGTACTGGTGTATGTTATGTGTCCTGCTCGTTGTGCAAGACGTTACAGTATTCGAATTCACCATATGTGCACAAGTGATACATCTGGTATGACCGCATTTGCGATTACCTGTGTTCCTCAACCAGTCCCGGTCCTTTACACTTTCCCTTTGACTGATAAATAGACTAGGTGAGACTCTGGTTCCAATAGTGGGGCCTCTCCTGGACACAATGGAAATAACTTCTGATAATATATCTCTTAATATTGGATCTGTTTCCAATACTGGAATATATCTATTTATTATTTTCTTAATCTGTCCAAATTGGGTACTATATGATGTCACGAAAAATGGTTGTCTATCCTTATTCTTATTTTTGTTTTCGTTTTCATTTTTATTTTTGGCTATTTTTCCTCCAGCCTTGTATGAGTCCCTTCTATTTTGATGTCTTCTAGAATAGGATACTAGTTCCTCGCGCCCCAGTCCCTCCATTCTTTTCTGTGCTTTTTTTAGTATTTTTTCGCTGTACCCCCTCTGCTCAAATCTAGTATGAAGTTCTTTAGCTGCAATTTTAAATTGTTTATCGCAAGAACAGTTGCGTTTTATTCTACATAATTCCCCGAAGGGAATATTATCCAAGATGTGTCGTGGATGGCAGGAGGAGGCCAATAAAATGGAATTAGAGGCTGTATCTTTTCTATAAGGACGAATTTCTATACCTTCACTCCCGCCAATCAACGAAATGTCTAAAAAATTAATTGTATTTTTATCAAAATGTGAGGTGAACCCCAAATTTAAATTGTTGTTCCCAATGTACCTAACGAATTCCGAAAAGTGTGTCTCCGTACCCCTCCAGATTATCAATAAATCATCTATATAGCGACTGATCCAATGTATATTGTCATGATATGGGTTATTATCACTGAAAATGAAGAGCTGCTCCCAATGGAACATATAAATGTTTGCAAAAGATGGGGAATATTTTGCCCCCATTGATGCTCCCCTGGTCTGCAGGTAGAAACCACCATCAAACACGAAGTAGTTGTGTTTAAGCAAAAACTCCGTGGCGATGGTGATGAATTCCCGCAGACCAGGGGAGTATGTGCTGAACTTTTCCATATGGGCAGACAGAGCTTCTAAGCCCTTAGACCAGGGAATGCATGGATATAAGCCTATGACATCACAGGTTGCCCATGACAACTGCTCATCCCAAACAATTTATTGATAACATGCTTAGTGTCTTGTATGAACGTGGGGGTGGTTTTAGTCAAGGGTTGGAGATAGTGGTCCACCCACTCCCCAAGGCGCTCACCCAGCGATCCAATGCCAGCGACTATGGGTCGAAGGGGAGGTGGGAAAACCCCTTTGTGAACCTTGGGGAGTGAGTGGAACACTGGGGTGACTGGATTCTCTACAAACAGGTACTCCTCCAGTTTTTTGTTAATTGCCCCCAGGGCTACACCCTCCTCCAATATTTTCTTAAGTTCCGCTTGGAACATTCTAGTGGGGTCACTTTTTAATTTACAGTAAGTTGATGTGTCTGATAACATATCTTCATTAAGTTTTTTATGTAACCCAGAATCCAAAACAATAATATTTCCACCTTTGTCGGCATTACGTATCACGATAGATTTATTCTCAGATATTTCTTTCAATGCTACACGTTCATTTTTATTCAGATTATCATAAGCATTACCGAGAGACACCTGTTCATTAAGTTTAATTACGTATTACAAAAATATTAATTGATAAAACAACAAGAAAATTAAAATTAAAAATAACTATTACAACTTATACAATAACTGTATTACTATATATTTGTATTTTCCCCCCCCCTAGCTCAATAATGATTCTTAAAGGTGAAAACCTAAACCTTTTTTCTTTTAAATCAACTGGAGGCAGAAAGTTAAACACATTTGTAAATTACTTCTATTAAAAAATCTCAATCCTTCCAGTACTTATTAGCTGCTGAATGCTACAGAGGAAACTCCTTTCTTTTTGGAACGCTGATGACATCACGAACACAGTGCTCTCTGCAGACATCTCTGTCCATTTTAGCAACCATGCATAGCAGATGTATGCTAAGGGCAGCATGGTGGCTCAGTGGTTAGCACTGCTGCTTTGCAGTGCTGGGGCCTTGGGTTCAAATCCCACTAAGGACAAAAATAAATAAAGTGTTATAAGTGATAAGTGTTATAATAACGTCAGCAGAGAGAACTGTGGTCGTGATGTCATCAGAGAGCATTCCCAAAAGAAAAGAATTTCCTCTGTAGTATTTAGCAGCTAATAAGTACTGGAAGGATTAAGATTTTTTAATAGAAGTAATTTACAAATATGTTTAACTTTCTGCCACCAGTTGATTTAAAAGAAAAAAGGTTTTCACCGGAGTACCCCTTTAAAGAATTTATGCTATTTGTAATGTTGGGGCATGCAGATTTCAGGGAATCTAGTCTACCCCGTTGTTGTCCTATACAGTAACCCCCCGACATGCGATGGCCCCGACATATCATCAAATCGACATATGATGGCCTCTTAGAGGCCATCGCATGTCGATGTCAGCATCGACATACGATGCTTTTATATGTCGGGGCCATCGCATTAACTGCTATCCGACAGCGCAAAATGCTTAAGCTGCTGTCGGATAGCAGTTTAAGCATCCCGGACAGGATCACTTGCCTATCCCCGCTGCTCTGGGTCCACTTCACGATCCTCCGGCGTCTTCTGTATCTTCTCCAGGGTCCGGGCCCCGCTTTCCGGCGTCGCTATTACGTTGTTATGAACGCCGTCTTGGCGCAGCAACGTAATAAGGTCACCAGAAAGCGAGGCCCGGACCCTGCAGAAGATGCGGAAGAAGCCGGAGGATCGTGAAGTGGACCCGGAGCAGCGGGACAGCATCGGGAGCCCCTGGGACAGCATCGGGAGTGGTGAGGACGCGGTCCGGAGCGGCGGGGACAGGTGAGTACAGCTTCCTATACTTTACATTGCACGGATCCCTCAACATACGATGGATTCGACAAACGATGGGTGGTTTCGAAAGAATTACCTTCATATGTTGAGGGACCACTGCACTATCAGACCAAATAACGAAGTAGAGCAGGCCCCCATAGAGATTAATTAAATAATTAACATAGAGCATATCAGACAAAATGGCTGAACTGAACAGCATATACAGTGGTCCCTCAACATACGATGGTAATCCGTTCCAAATGAACCATTGTTTTTTAAAACCATCGTATGTTGAGGGATCCGTGCAATGTAAAGTATAGGACAGTGGTCTACAACCTGCGGACCTCCAGATGTTGCAAAACTACAACACCCAGCATGCCCTGACAGCCAACTGTTGTCCGGGCACTGCAGGGAGTTGTAGTCTTGCAACATCTGGAGATCCGCAGGTTGAAGACCACTGGTATTGGAGGTTATACTTACCTTTACCCGCCACTACGGACCGTCACGGCTTTTCATCGCTGCCCTGGATGTCACGTGCCATCGCTGTCGCTGTGTCCCCGACGCTCCGGCAAGGCCTCTGCTTCCTCGGCATCCTCGCTCTCCGTCGTCGCCATTACGCCGCTATGCAAGCCACTCCTATTGGATGACAGGATGGCGTGCACAGCGACGTGATGACAACGATGGAGAGCGCTGACGATGCAGGGGATCCTGAAGAGGACGCGCCGGAGCCCCGAGGACAGGTAAGCTATGTTGAGAAATGGTCACATGATTGAAAGCCCGGAAGTAGAGTGATCTACGGCCACCCCTTTCCTTAAGAATAAGATGGCAGCGAGTCAAAGGAATGAGTCACACTGTAATGTCATCTTTTGACATGTCCACACAACTCGTAAATTTGTACTTTCTAATTCTATATTGATAACAATGTGGATATTATGTAAATTACTCAGCTAAATTGCCTATTGTGATAAAAAGCATGGTGAGCTATTTGCAATGGTGTATATTTGTGGTGTATAATGGTGTATAACATTTATAGGGTTAGATGACAAATATACACCAGTACAATAACTTAATTATTATATTGTTAAGCCTTAGGGAGAGTATGTTGTGTATCATGTAATGATCAACAACACAACTGTTTTCAGTCACTTGATTTTTATTTTAAAATACCTTTTTTTTATTTTTTTTATCATTATTATTTTTTTTTCGATCAACAAGGCCAGGCTTTATTAAGGAGTCACCATGACAGTTCCCCACCATCACCTGTCCTGTCACAATTGGAGAGCTGGAGGGAGGTTGAGGCAGATGATAATGTGCCAATACCTGAGGAGGACATGGGCCAACCCTTGAGCTCAGCTGCCTGTTCACCAGCTATCCACAGTCCACCCAGTCCACTATCTCCAACCCCAGCACCCGCATCTGTCCCAATGGACACGTACCTTAGGGTACTCCAAGAAAGGGACAGGTTGTCCAGGGAGACGAGGCACCTTGCATGGGAGATGCAACGCTTGAATAGGACCATGCACCGACTTCACCGTCGGCAGGTTGACGACTTCCAAGTGATGTTGGCCCGGGTCAGCCAGCAGCACCTTCAGGCCACAGCACAGCTAAGGGTGGACCTCCTGACGGCAATATCAAGAATCAGCCAATCACCTCCATGGGCTGACAGCCGCAGCAGCAACAACGGGGCACCTTCACAAACCTAAAAGATTAAAGAATTATTATTTTTAGGCTGGTTGACAGTTTTGTTATGTTAGAAATATTGGCAATGTTCAGGTTTATTGTTTTACCTCTGTATTCTATTACCAAAGTTTCATGTTGACTTGTATTTTGTAACCTCATACAAAATGGTGCCAAATCCTTCCTACATTATAAACATGCAATTGGTATGATTATGCTGGCTGATTGTAGACAGCAGGCATGCAAGGCAAAAAATGATGATTACAGTTGTTATGTATTGCTACATTTGCATTCAAGGCCTTTGCCATCAAAATATATAAAAAAAATTGTAGGTAAGAAAAAATTGATCTCCTGTTGTGGTGTCTACATGATTGATGATAACTTTGATAGCAGAGCACAGATTCCACCAGTGCATGAAATGTGTATTGCAATAGTACCTCTAATTTATTATTATTATTTACCTCAACAGTTGGAGAGGTGGGGTCCTGAGGCATTGTGAACCTGGGTGTAATGTCCGTTTATTTGTTTTTGCATTTTCCCGTTTCAGGCCCTGTTCAGACATTGTTTTTCATGCATTATATGTTTTCTGTGCTTTTCTTCCAGGCGTGGAAGAGTTAAGCCTTTCACACATGTGTTAGGCGAGTGTGTTAGGCGAGGATAGGGGATAAGATGTCTGATCGCTGGGGGTCCCAGCAGTGGGCCCCCGCGATCAGACATCTTATTCCCTATCCTTTGGATAGGGGATCAAATGTTTTTGCCCAGAATACCCCTTTAAGGTACTAAAGCTATACATTTATTACGCTGTGACTTTTAATATGCTGCTGGGATCTGTGCTCCATTTAATAGAGGTCACTTAAGTGTCAGATGCATTGTAAAGCACTACTGTCATTTAAGGGGTACTCCGGCGCTTAGACATCTTATTCCCTATCCAAAGGATAGGGGATAAGATGCCTGATAGCGGGGGTCCTGCCGCTGGGGACCCCTGTGATCTTGCACGTTGCACCCCAGTTAAAATCAGTCCCCAGAGACTGATTTTAACTGGGGTGCCGCATGCAAGATGAGGGGGGTCCCCAGCGGCGGGACCCTCATGATCAGGCATCTTATCCCCTATCCTTTGGATAGGGGATAAGATGTCTAAGTGCCGGAGTACCCCTTTAAGAAAAAAAAATTGTCATTTACTTACCACTGATTTGCTGATCTCCTTTACCACATAAATGGATGTCCTTGTTGTATCCTCAAAAATGTCCACTAAATGTCCACTAAATCCTAAAAGAAGGAGGGAAAGATATAAATTAAATAGAAATTATTAGCATTCTAAATGTAATGTTAGGAGGCTAAGGGGAAAATTGACAGACCACTAACCTGTTTGATGGTGCTGTTCACTTTCTTAACTTTTTCAAACGACTGATAACACAACGGGATCCAACATTCCAACTTGTAACCAAGAACTTCAACTTTTAACTTGAACTGTAGAACTCATAACTAATTGGTGTCAAAGCTTAGGGCAGGGTATCCCAGCTTGGGCATGTTTACTTTAAGAAAAGTCATCTGCTCCATGAGCTGAGGGGCCAGCTGTGAACGCTTTAGGCAGACAATATTGCCAGTGACTGAAAATACCCGTTCACTTTGCACAGAGGTTGGGGGGCAGGATAGGAGCTCCTGGGCCACCATGGGGAGAGCAGGCCAAATTGCCCTCCTTTCATCCCAGTACTATCCGCTGTAGGTGCCAGATGGGGTTCAGACAAATAACTTTTTACAGTCTCTGCAACCTTATCTCTGGGTATCCTTGAGGGTTGTCTGGTGTGTCCGACCAAGGTTTGCAAAGTTTCTGCTCAAAAGTCAGCAGCTCTTGATGAATGTCCAGCAGTGTTTGTGATGGATGATGATGAGGACATAGCAGGCTCATCCTCCTCTTCTTCTTCATCATCATCATCCTCATCGTTCCTCTCTGACGGCACAACCAAGTGTCTTTGCCTGTCACACACCCTGTTGATTAATTTCTCTCTCCAGCTTGTTAGGGAATTGGCTTGGAGTGCCATTTTGCCCTTAATTCGGGGGTCACACATGGTGGCAAGCATCAATTCAGGGCAAGCATCGGTGAGCTCTGTGATCCTTCGGTTTAATTGTCCATGCAGTCTCCTGACAAGTGTGGCAACATCAGGTACTATGTATCCTCCAGGCAAGTTTTCTGTATGGTTGAGGATGGCATCCATTTTGTTAACAAGATGGGTAAAGAGGGGGATGACTTGAGCAAAGCTTGCATTTTCTTGACTTAGGTTTTCTGTGGCTGCACAAAAGGGGCTTAGTACAGTCACCACCTGAGCTATTATTTTCCACTCCTCCCTGCTAAGTGGTCTGGTCACACCGATGACATGCTCATGTGACATTGCATGTATAGCTTTTTGTTGCTCCAGAATTCTTTCAAGCATGTCCAATGTAGAATTCCACCTGGTGCTTACATCCTGCTTCAGGTGGTGTTGAGGAAGACCTGCCTTAATCTGCTCCTGCCTGAAAATGTGACTGTCCTTGACACTTCTATGAAAATGGCCTGCAATTTTCCTACAGGAGTCTAACACTTCAGAGAGCTTTGTATTGCTCTCAGTGGTGTCATCTATACCTGCCTTTACTACAAGATGGAGGACATGGGCGGAGCATCGGACACCAACAAATTTGCCATCCCACAGTGCTTTTAACATATTGGCTGCCCCATCAGTGACCACAAACCCCATCTTTGCCTGTGTATTTGCCTGCTCCCCAAGCCACTCTGCCACAATTTTCTGTAATGCACGGGTTATGTTATGCGAGCTGTGCTGCTCATCTAAAACCTCTGCATGCAGTAGGAATGAGCAGTGCCCCTGATTTAGTTTTTCTACAACACCAGCTCCTGTGCTTCTTGGCCCTGATGTAATTTGGGCTGGTTCCATTACAATGGGCTGCCACCAGTGTGCTGTTAGTGATAAGAAGGCATGCTGCCCACTGGGAGCACTCCACAAGTCTGTGGTGAAATGTACAGACTGTCGTGTGGCTTTGCCTAGCTCCTGTTTTATTAACTCCACACAAGATTTATGTAAGGAGGGTACTATATTGCGACTAAATGTTGTACGGGATGGAATTACATACTGGGGTGCAACTGCCTGCATTAGACATTTAAACGGTCCCCCTCCACCATGTTAAAGGGAGCTCCCCCGACGGCTATGAGCTCGCCAATGAGGCGGGTAATTTTTCGGGACTGCTGTCTTGAAATCCCCCTGGAATGAAATCCCCTAAATTGATCCAAGGTGGGCTGTTTTGCTTGACTGGGGTCAACAGCTTCACCTCTGTGCCCCTTGTCCAGGTTATCTGAGCTGATGGTAGCACTGGAACTAGCACTTGCCCTTTTTTTACTGGGTGGAGGTGACAACAACCCACGGTCTTCTCTTAACAGGACTGGCTTGTGGTGTGTGCGCAAATGGTGATTTCTGCCAGAATTAGTTAGATGCCCTATAACTCTACCACGACTGACTTCCCTGCCACATAGCTTACATTTAGCTGATCTACCATCACCAACTATTGAAAAATGCTCCCAAACTTTAGATTTCTGGCTGGAACTGGAACCGGGTTGTGCAGATGGGGCATTTTGCGGGAGGGGATTGCTTTTGGAAGCTTGAGGTCTTGTACTGGGGACGGTGGCACTACTTGAATGGGAGGGTGGTGTATCCATTACAACTAAAGAGCCAGAGGATGATGGTGGTGATGATTCTGGAAGGTCAGTTGTAAATAGGAGTGGCGATAAAGGACTTTGATATTGTTCAGGACTGGACACATCATGAATGAAATCAAGGGTTACCTCCTCTTCTATGCTTCCAATGTCTACACCTTGAAGAGGCGTACTTAAATGCATTGTGTCCATGTCTGATTGTGAGCCCTGCTTCTTCTTTCCCTATCCTTCTTGGTGTCTAACAGATTGCGAGACATTAAGGGCGACAGTAGCAGCACTAGTGGTGGCTGTCTTATTTTTTTCTTGGATATGATGATGAGTATGGCCACTTGATGAAGCATGGGACTTTGCTGCAGGCCTTGCTGCTGATCCTCTTTTGTAAAAAAGTGCAGGTGTAACCTTAGCTTGTTTGCCTGTTGTCTCTGTGCCAGAAGCCAAGTTATCATCAGGTAAACCGTCCATTTCTGCGAATCCAGTGACTCACTCCACACACTGCAACTGTAACACCACCAGCCAGTCTCACAGGACTACCTAAAAACTGAATAAAACAGCCTTACTGTCAGCAATACAGTAGGGATTGAATAGAATAAGCTAATTGGCTAAAAGTTATCATATGGTACCATGTAACAATAAACTCTGATCATGTGACCTCCCAAGGACCAATTAAAAGAATGCAGAATTATTACTTTACTTTTTTTTACGGACAACGAATGCATTCGTTATTCCCCGAATGATTCGTTATTTAACGAATGCATTCGTTATTCCCCGAACGATGTTATTCACCGTACGCATTCGTTGTTCACCGAACGCATTCGTTGTTTGCCTGTTCGTATTATCGGAGCTCTTCGGAGATGCTCAAGATATGTTTTCGTTCATTCGGATCGCACCGAATGTACGGAAACGGTAATTTTCGTTAAATATAACATTCGTGCCGAACCGAATTGCACATGTCTAATACCAACCAAACAGCAACAGCCTGACGTTACCAGGGTGGGCGAGGACCATTGTTACTGGCCCTCCCCAGCCTAAATAACGCCAGACTGCTACTGCCTAGGCCCAGGAGCGCCATTTTTGACATTCCGGGCCTGTTGGTACCGGCATCCCTGTGGCGGTGGGTACCGGGGTAATAATTGGGGGTAAGCGCTAGCTGTTTTTGGGGCTAGCGCTAAGCCCTGGCTTAGTAATGGATTCAATCAATAAGACCAGCTTCCACTACTAAGCCTGAAAATTCAATAAAAAAAAACACAACACATTGGTTATTTTATTTTAAAAAACACTTAAATCTAGGTGTTTGCAGATTATCTGCAATCTAGGTGTTTCTGCGTGCTGCGCCTGCCCAAAGAGTGCCTGGGTGAAAATGATGATGCAGGCATGTCGGGTGCCACTGTCTGCACCAGCCCAGCAAGTTTTGAGCAGATATCTCCTTCCGTTCGGCCGGAATTTCAAGAAGTTTGTGCATCTTCTATGTTTGTCGCGGTCAATGGCAAAAGGCGCTTATCTGCAATTTAGGTGTTTCTGCGTGCTGCGCCCGCCCAAAGAGTGCCCGGCGGAAAACTACAACGCAGGCATGTTGGGTGCCACTGTCTGCGCCAGCACAGCAAGTTTTGAACAAATATCTCCTTCCGTTCGGCCGTAATTGCAAGAAATTTGTGCATCTTCTATGTTCGTCACGGTCAATGGGAAAAGGCGCTTATCTGCAATCTAGGTGTTTCTGCGTGCTGCGCCTGCCCAAGGAGTGCCCGGGTGAAAACAACAACGCAGGCATCTCGGGTGCCACAGTCTGCACCAGCACAGCAAGTTTTGAACAAATATCTCCTTCCGTTCGGCCGTAATTGCAAGAAATTTGTGCATCTTCTATGTTCGTTGCGGTCAATGGCAAAAGGCCCTTATCTGCAATCTAGGTGTTTCTGCGTGCTGCGCCAGCCCAAAGAGTGCCCGGCTGAAAACGACAACGCAGGCATGTCGGGTGCCACTGTCTGCACCAGCATAGCAAGTTTTGAGCAGATATCTCCTTCCGTTCGGCCCGAATTGCAAGAAGTTTGTGCATCTTCAATGTTGGTCGCGGTCAATGGCAAAAGGCGCTTATCTGCAATCTAGGTGTTTCAAAGAGTGCCCGGCTGAAAACTACAACGCAGGCATGTCGGGTGCCACTGTCTTGAGTTTTGAGCAGATATCTCCTTCCGTTCGGCCGGAATTGCAAGAGGTTTGTGCATCTTCTATGTACGTCGCAGTCAATGGTAAAAGGCGCTTATCTGCAATCTAGGTGTTTCTGCGTGCTGCGCCTGCCCAAAGAGTGCCCGGGTGAAAAGGACAACATAGGCATGTCGGGTGCCACTGTCTGCATCAGCACAGCAAGTTTTGAGCAAATATCTCCTTCCGTTCGGCCGCAATTGCAAGAAGCTTGTGCATCTTCTATGTTCGTCGCGGTCAATGGGAAAGGGCGCTTATCTGCAATCAAGGTGTTTCTGCGTGCTGCGCCTGCCCAAAGAGTGCCCGGGTAAAAACGATAACGCAGGCATGTCGGGTGCCACAGCAAGTTGTGAGCAAATATCTCCTTCCGTTTGGCCGCCATTGCAAGAAGCTTGTGCATCTTCTATGTTTGTCGCGGTCAAAGGGAAAAAGAAGCTTATCTGCAATCTAGGTGTTTCTGCGTGCTGCGCCTGCCCAACAACGCAGGCATGTCGGGTGCCACTGTCTGCACCAGCACAGCAAGTTTTGACCAAATATCTCCTTCCGTTCGGCCGCAATTGCAAGAAGCTTGTGCATCTTCTATGTTCGTCGCGGACAATGGGAAAAGGCGCTTATCTGCAATCTAGGTGTTTCTGCGTGCTGCGCCTGCCCAAAGAGTGCCCGGGTGAAAAGGACAACGCAGGCATGTCGGGTGCCACTGTCTGCACCAGCACAGCAAGTTTTGAGCAAATATCTCCTTCCGTTCGGCCGCAATTGCAAGAAGCTTGTGCATCTTCTCTGTTCGTCGCGGTCAATGGGAAAAGGCGCTTATCTGCAATCTAGGTGTTTCTGCATGCTGCGCCTGCCCAAAGAGTGCCCGGGTGAAAAGGACAACGCAGGCATGTCGGGTGCCACTGTCTGCACCAGCACAGCAAGTTTTGAGCAAATATCTCCTTCCGTTCGGCCGCAATTGCAAGAAGCTTGTGCATCTTCTATGTTCGTCGCGGTCAATGGGAAAAGGCGCTTATCTGCAATCTAGGTGTTTCTGCGTGCTGCGCCTGCCCAAAGAGTGCCCGGGTGAAAAGGACAACGCAGGCATGTCGGGTGCCACTGTCTGCACCAGCACAGCAAGTTTTGAGCAAATATCTCCTTCCGTTCGGCCGCAATTGCAAGAAGCTTGTGCATCTTCTATGTTCGTCGCGGTCAATGGGAAAAGGCGCTTATCTGCAATCTAGGTGTTTCTGCGTGCTGCGCCAGCCCAAAGAGTGCCCGGGTGAAAAGGACAACGCAGGCATGTCGGGTGCCACTGTCTGCACCAGCACAGCAAGTTTTGAGCAAATAACTCCTTCCGTTCGGCCGCAATTGCAAGAAGCTTGTGCATCTTCTATGTTAGTCGCGGTCAATGGGAAAAGGCGCTTATCTGCAATCTAGGTGTTTCTGCGTGCTGCGCCTGCCCAAAGAGTGCCCGGGTGAAAAGGACAACGCAGGCATGTCGGGTGCCACTGTCTGCACCAGCACAGCAAGTTTTGAGCAAATATCTCCTTCCGTTCGGCCGCAATTGCAAGAAGCTTGTGCATCTTCTATGTTCGTCGCGGTCAATGGGAAAAGGCGCTTATCTGCAATCTAGGTGTTTCTGCGTGCTGCGCCTGCCCCAAGATTGCCCGGGTGAAAAGGACAACGCAGGCATGTCGGGTGCCACTGTCTGCACCAGCACAGCAAGTTTTGAGCAAATATCTCCTTCCGTTCGGCCGTAATTGCAAGAAATTTGTGCATCTTCTATGTTCGTCGCGGTCAATGGGAAAAGGCGCTTATCTGCAATCTAGGTGTTTCTGCGTGCTGCGCCTGCCCAAGAAGTGCCCGGGTGAAAACAACAACGCTGGCATGTCTGGTGCCACTGTCTGCACCAGCACAGCAAGTTTTGAGCAGATATCTCCTTCCGTTCGGCCAAAATTGGAAGAAGTTTGTGCATCTTCTATGTTCGTTGCGGTCAATGGCAAAAGGCGCTTATCTGCAATCTAGGTGTTTCTGCGTGCTGCGCCTGCCCAAAGAGTGCCCGGGTGAAAACGATAACGCAGGCATGTCGGGTGCCACAGCAAGTTTTGAGCAAATATCTCCTTCTGTTTGGCCGCAATTGCGAGAAGCTTGTGCATCTTCTATGTTCGTCGCGGTCAAAGGGAAAAAGAAGCTTATCTGCAATCTAGGTGTTTCTGCGTGCTGCGCCTGCCCAACAACGCAGGCATGTCGGGTGCCACTGTCTGCACCAGCACAGCAAGTATTGAGCAAATATCTCCTTCCGTTCGGCCGGAATTGCAAGAAGTTTGTGCATCTTTTATGTTGGTCGCGGTCAATGGCAAAAGGCGCTTATCTGCAATCTAAGTGTTTCAGCGTGCTGCGCCGGCCCAAAGAGTGCCTGACTGAAAACTACAACGCAGGCATGTCGGGTGCCACTGTCTTGAGTTTTGAGCAGATATCTCCTTCCGTTCGGCCGGAATTGCAAGAGGTTTGTGCATCTTCATTGTTCGTCGCGGTCAATGGCAAAAGGTGCTTATCTGCAATCTAGGTGTTTCTGCGTGCTGCGCCTGCCCAAAGAGTGCCCGGGTGAAAAGGACAACGCAGGCATGTCGGGTGCCACTGTCTGCACCAGCACAGCAAGTTTTGAGCAAATATCTCCTTCCGTTCGGCCGCAATTGCAAGAAGCTTGTGCATCTTCTATGTTCGTCGCGGTCAATGGGAAAAGGCGCTTATCTGCAATCTAGGTGTTTCTGTGTGCTGCGCCTGCCCAAAGAGTGCCCGGGTGAAAAGGACAATGCAGGCATGTCGGGTGCCACTGTCTGCACCAGCACAGCAAGTTTTGAGCAAATATCTCCTTCCGTTCGGCCGCAATTGCAAGAAGCTTGTGCATCTTCTATGTTCGTCGCGGTCAATGGGAAAAGGCGCTTATCTGCAATCTAGGTGTTTCTGCGTGCTGCGCCTGCCCAAAGAGTGCCCGGGTGAAAAGGACAACGCAGGCATGTCGGGTGCCACTGTCTGCATCAGCACAGCAAGTTTTGAGCAAATATCTCCTTCCGTTCGGCCGCAATTGCAAGAAGCTTGTGCATCTTCTATGTTCGTCGCGGTCAATGGGAAAGGGCGCTTATTTGCAATCTAGGTGTTTCTGCGTGCTGCGCCTGCCCAAAGAGTGCCCAAGTAAAAACGATAACGCAGGAATGTCGGGTGCCACAGCAAGTTTTGAGCAAATATCTCCTTCTGTTTGGCCGCAATTGCGAGAAGCTTGTGCATCTTCTATGTTCGTCACGGTCAAAGGGAAAAAGAAGCTTATCTGCAATCTAGGTGTTTCTGCGTGCTGCGCCTGCCCAACAACGCAGGCATGTCGGGTGCCACTGTCTGCACCAGCACAGCAAGTATTGAGCAAATATCTCCTTCCGTTCGGCCGGAATTGCAAGAAGTTTGTGCATCTTCTATGTTCGTTGCGGTCAATGGCAAAAGGTGCTTATCTGCAATCTAGGTGTTTCTGCATGCTGCGCCTGCCCAAAGAGTGCCCGGGTGAAAACGACAACGCAGGCATGTCGGGTGCCACTGTCTGCACCAGCATAGCAAGTTTTGAGCAGATATCTCCTTCCGTTCGGCCGGAATTGCAAGAAGTTTGTGAATCTTTTATGTTGGTCGCGGTCAATGGCAAAAGAAGCTTATCTGCAATCTAAGTGTTTCAGCGTGCTGCGCCGGCCCAAAGAGTGCTCGACTGAAAACTACAACGCAGGCATGTCGGGTGCCACTGTCTTGAGTTTTGAGCAGATATCTCCTTCCGTTCAGCCGGAATTGCAAGAGGTTTGTGCATTTTCATTGTTCGTCGCGGTCAATGGCAAAAGGTGCTTATCTGCAATCTAGGTGTTTCTGCGTGCTGCGCCTGCCCAAAGAGTGCCCGGGTGAAAAGGACAACGCAGGCATGTCGGGTGCCACTGTCTGCACCAGCACAGCAAGTTTTGAGCAAATATCTCCTTCCGTTCGGCCGCAATTGCAAGAAGCTTGTGCATCTTCTATGTTCGTTGCGGTCAATGGGAAAAGGCGCTTATCTGCAATCTAGGTGTTTCTGCGTGCTGCGCCTGCCCAAAGAGTGCCCGGGTGAAAAGGACAACGCAGGCATGTCGGGTGCCACTGTCTGCACCAGCACAGCAAGTTTTGAGCAGATATCTCCTTCCGTTCGGCCAAAATTGGAAGAAGTTTGTGCATCTTCTATGTTCGTTGCGGTCAATGGCAAAAGGCGCTTATCTGCAATCTAGGTGTTTCTGCGTGCTGCGCCTGCCCAGAGTGCCCGGGTGAAAACGATAACGCAGGCATGTCGGGTGCCACAGCAAGTTTTGAGCAAATATCTCCTTCTGTTTGGCTGCAATTGCGAGAAGCTTGTGCATCTTCTATGTTCGTCGCGGTCAAAGGGAAAAAGAAGCTTATCTGCAATCTAGGTGTTTCTGCGTGTTGCGCCTGCCCAACAACGCAGGCATGTCGGGTGCCACTGTCTGCACCAGCACAGCAAGTTTTGAGCAAATATCTCCTTCCGTTCGGCCGCAATTGCAAGAAGCTTGTGCATCTTCTATGTTCGTCGCGGTCAATGGGAAAAGGCGCTTATCTGCAATCTAGGTGTTTCTGCGTGCTGCGCCTGCCCAAAGAGTGCCCGAGTGAAAACGACAACGCAGGCATGTCGGGTGCCACTGTCTGCACCAGCACAGCAAGTTTTGAGCAAATATCTCCTTCCGTTTGGCCGCAATTGCAAGAAGCTTGTGCATCTTCTATGTTCGTTGCGGTCAATGGGAAAAGGCGCTTATCTGCAATCTAGGTGTTTCTGCATGCTGCGCCTGCCCAAAGAGTGCCCGGGTGAAAAGGACAACGCAGGCATGTCGGGTGCCACTGTCTGCACCAGCACAGCAAGTTTTGAGCAAATATCTCCTTCCGTTCGGCCGCAATTGCAAGAAGCTTGTGCATCTTCTATGTTCGTCGCGGTCAATGGGAAAAGGCGCTTATCTGCAATCTAGGTGTTTCTGCGTGCTGCGCCTGCCCAAAGAGTGCCCGGGTGAAAAGGACAACGCAGGCATGTCGGGTGCCACTGTCTGCACCAGCACAGCAAGTTTTGAGCAAATATCTCCTTCCGTTCGGCCGCAATGGCAAGAAGCTTGTGCATCTTCTATGTTCGTCGCGTTCAATGGGAAAAGGCGCTTATCTGCAATCTAGGTGTTTCTGCGTGCTGCGCCTGCCCAAAGAGTGCCCGAGTAAAAACGATAACGCAGGAATGTCGGGTGCCACAGCAAGTTTTGAGCAAATATCTCATTCCGTTCGGCCGCAATTGCAAGAAGCTTGTGCATCTTCTATGTTCGTCGCGGTCAAAGGGAAAAAGAAGCTTATCTGCAATCTAGGTGTTTCTGCGTGCTGCGCCTGCGCAACAACGCAGGCACGTCGGGTGCCACTGTCTGCACCAGCAAAGCAAGTATTGAGCAAATATCTCCTTCCGTTCGGCCGGAATTGCAAGAAGTTTGTGCATCTTCTATGTTCGTTGCGGTCAATGGCAAAAGGCGCTTATCTGCAATCTAGGTGTTTCTGCATGCTGCGCCTGCCCAAAGAGTGCCCGGGTGAAAACGACAACGCAGGCATGTCGGGTGCCACTGTCTGCACCAGCATAGCAAGTTTTGAGCAGATATCTCCTTCCGTTCAGCCGGAATTGCAAGAAGTTTGTGCATCTTTTATGTTGGTCGCGGTCAATGGCAAAAGGCGCTTATCTGCAATCTAAGTGTTTCAGCATGCTGCGCCGGCCCAAAGAGTGCCCGACTGAAAACTACAACGCAGGCATGTTGGGTGCCACTGTCTTGAGTTTTGAGCAGATATCTCCTTCCGTTCGGCCGGAATTGCAAGAGGTTTGTGCATCTTCATTGTTCGTCGCGGTCAATGGCAAAAGGTGCTTATCTGCAATCTAGGTGTTTCTGCGTGCTGCGCCTGCCCAAAGAGTGCCCGGGTGAAAAGGACAACGCAGGCATGTCGGGTGCCACTGTCTGCATCAGCACAGCAAGTTTTGAGCAAATATCTCCTTTCGTTCGCCCGCAATTGCAAGAAGCTTGTGCATCTTCTATGTTCGTCGCGGTCAATGGGAAAGGGCGCTTATTTGCAATCTAGGTGTTTCTGCGTGCTGCGCCTGCCCAAAGAGTGCCCGAGTAAAAACGATAACGCAGGAATGTCGGGTGCCACATCAAGTTTTGAGCAAATATCTCCTTCTGTTTGGCCACAATTGCGAGAAGCTTGTGCATCTTCTATGTTCGTCGCGGTCAAAGGGAAAAAGAAGCTTATCTGCAATCTAGGTGTTTCTGCGTGCTGCGCATGCCCAACAACGCAGGCATGTCGGGTGCCACTGTCTGCACCAGCTCAGCAAGTATTGAGCAAATATCTCCTTCCGTTCGGCCGGAATTGCGAGAAGTTTGTGCATCTTCTATGTTCGTTGCGGTCAATGGCAAAAGGCGCTTATCTGCAATCTAGGTGTTTCTGCATGCTGCGCCTGCCCAAAGAGTGCCCGGGTGAAAACGACAACGCAGGCATGTCGGGTGCCACTGTCTGCACCAGCATAGCAAGTTTTGAGCAGATATCTCCTTCCGTTCGGCCGGAATTGCAAGAAGTTTGTGCATCTTTTATGTTGGTCGCGGTCAATGGCAAAAGGCGCTCATGTGCAATCTAAGTGTTTCAGCGTGCTGCGCCGGCCCAAAGAGTGCCCGACTGAAAACTACAACGCAGGCATGTCGGGTGCCACTGTCTTGAGTTTTGAGCAGATATCTCCTTCCGTTCGGCCGGAATTGCAAGAGGTTTGTACATCTTCATTGTTCGTCGCGGTCAATGGCAAAAGGTGCTTATCTGCAATCTAGGTGTTTCTGCGTGCTGCGCCTGCCCAACGAGTGCCCGGGTGAAAACGACAACGCAGGCATGTCGGGTGCCACTGTCTGCACCAGCACAGCAAGTTTTGAGCAAATATCTCCTTCCGTTCGGCCGCAATTGCAAGAAGCTTGTGCATCTTCTATGTTCGTCGCGGTCAAAGGGAAAAAGAAGCTTATCTGCAATCTAGGTGTTTCTGCGTGCTGCGCCGGCCCAAAGAGTGCCCGGCGGAAAACGACAACGCAGGCATGTCGGGTGCAACTGTCTGCACCAGCACAGCAAGTTTTGAGCAAATATCTCCTTCCGTTCGGCCGTAATTGCAAGAAATTTGTGCATCTTCTATGTTCGTCACGGTCAATGGGAAAAGGCGCTTATCTGCAATCTAGGTGTTTCTGCGTGCTGCGCCTGCCCAAGAAGTGCCCGGGTGAAAACAACAACGCTGGCATGTCGGGTGCCACTGTCTGCACCAGCACAGCAAGTTTTGAGCAGATATCTCCTTCCGTTCGGCCGAAATTGGAAGAAGTTTGTGCATCTTCTATGTTCGTCGCGGTCAATGGCAAAAGGCGCTTATCAGCAATCTAGGTGTTTCTGCGTGCTGCGCCTGCCCAACGAGTGCCCGGGTGAAAACGACAACGCAGGCATGTCGGGTGCCACTGTCTGCACCAGCACAGCAAGTTTTGAGCAAATATCTCCTTCCGTTCGGCCGCAATTGCAAGAAGCTTGTGCATCTTCTATGTTCGTCGCGGTCAAAGGGAAAAAGAAGCTTATCTGCAATCTAGGTGTTTCTGCGTGCTGCGCCTGCCCAACAACGCAGGCATGTCGGGTGCCACTGTCTGCACCAGCACAGCAAGTATTGAGCAAATATCTCCTTCCGTTCGGCCGGAATTGCAAGAAGTTTGTGCATCTTCTATGTTCGTTGCGGTCAATGGCAAAAGGCGCTTATCTGCAATCTAGGTGTTTCTGCATGCTGCGCCTGCCCAAAGAGTGCCCGGGTGAAAACGACAACGCAGGCATGTCAGGTGCCACTGTCTGCACCAGCATAGCAAGTTTTGAGCAGATATCTCCTTCCGTTCGGCCGGAATTGCAAGAAGTTTGTGCATCTTTTATGTTGGTCGCGGTCAATGGCAAAAGGCGCTCATCTGCAATCTAAGTGTTTCAGCGTGCTGCGCCGGCCCAAAGAGTGCCCGACTGAAAACTACAACGCAGGCATGTCGGGTGCCACTGTCTTGAGTTTTGAGCAGATATCTCCTTCCGTTCGGCCGGAATTGCAAGAGGTTTGTGCATCTTCATTGTTCGTCGCGGTCAATGGCAAAAGGTGCTTATCTGCAATCTAGGTGTTTCTGCGTGCTGCGCCTGTCCAAAGAGTGCCCGGGTGAAAAGGACAACGCAGGCATGTCGGGTGCCACTGTCTGCACCAGCACAGCAAGTTTTGAGCAAATATCTCCTTCCGTTCGGCCGCAATTGCAAGAAGCTTGTGCATCTTCTATGTTCGTCGCGGTCAAAGGGAAAAAGAAGCTTATCTGCAATTTAGGTGTTTCTGCGTGCTGCGCCGGCCCAAAGAGTGCCCTGCGGAAAACGACAACGCAGGCATGTCGGGTGCCACTGTCTGCACCAGCACAGCAAGTTTTGAGCAAATATCTCCTTCCGTTCGGCCGTAATTGCAAGAAATTTGTGCATCTTCTATGTTCGTCACGGTCAATGGGAAAAGGCGCTTATCTGCAATCTAGGTGTTTCTGCGTGCTGCGCCTGCCCAAGAAGTGCCCGGGTGAAAACAACAACGCTGGCATGTCGGGTGCCACTGTCTGCACCAGCACAGCAAGTTTTGAGCAGATATCTCCTTCCGTTCGGCCGAAATTGGAAGAAGTTTGTGCATCTTCTATGTTCGTCGCGGTCAATGGCAAAAGGCGCTTATCAGCAATCTAGGTGTTTCTGCGTGCTGCGTCGGCTCAAAGAGTGCCCGGCTGAAAACGACAACGTAGGCATGTCGGGTGCCACTGTCTGCACCAGCACAGCAAGTTTTGAGCAAATATCTCCTTCCGTTCGGCCTCAATGGCAAGAAGCTTGTGCATCTTCTATGTTCGTCGCGGTCAATGGGAAAAGGCGCTTATCTGCAATTTAGGTGTTTCTGCGTGCTGTGCCCGCCCAAAGAGTGCCCGGGTTAAATCGACAACGTAGGCATGTCGGGTGCCACTGTCTGCACCAGCACAGCAAGTTTTGAGCAAATATCTCCTTCCGTTCGGCCTCAATGGTAAGAAGCTTGTGCATCTTCTCTGTTCGTCGCGGTCAATGGGAAAAGGCGCTTATCTGCAATCTAGGTGTTTCTGCGTGCTGCGCCCGCCCAAACAGTGCCCGGGTGAAAACGACAACGCAGGCATGTCGGGTGCCACTGTCTGCACCAGCACAGCAAGTTTTG
Source organism: Hyla sarda (assembly GCF_029499605.1). Lineage (NCBI taxonomy): Eukaryota > Metazoa > Chordata > Amphibia > Anura > Hylidae > Hyla > Hyla sarda. Next base: position 46,328,783 of record NC_079198.1, read on the forward strand.
AGCAAATATCTCCTTCCGTTCGGCCGCAATGGCAAGAAGCTTGTGCATCTTCTATGTTCGTCGCGGTCAATGGGAAAAGGCGCTTATCTGCAATCTAGGTGTTTCTGCATGCTGCGCCCGCCCAAAGAGTGCCCGGGTGAAAACGACAACGCAGGCATGTCGGGTGCCACTGTCTGCACCAGCACAGCAAGTTTTGAGCAAATATCTCCTTCCGTTCGGCCGCAATGGCAAGAAGCTTGTGCATCTTCTCTGTTCGTCGCGGTCAATGGGAAAAGGCGCTTTTCAGCAATTTAGGTGTTTCTGCGTGCTGCGCCCGCCCAAAGAGTGCCCGGGTTAAATCGACAACGTAGGCATGTCGGGTGCCACTGTCTGCACCAGCACAGCAAGTTTTGAGCAAATATCTCCTTCCGTTCGGCCTCAATGGCAAGAAGCTTGTGCATCTTCTATGTTCGTCGCGGTCAATGGGAAAAGGCGCTTATCTGCAATTTAGGTGTTTCTGCGTGCTGTGCCCGCCCAAAGAGTGCCCGGGTTAAATCGACAACGTAGGCATGTCGGGTGCCACTGTCTGCACCAGCACAGCAAGTTTTGAGCAAATATCTCCTTCCGTTCGGCCTCAATGGTAAGAAGCTTGTGCATCCTCTCTGTTCGTCGCGGTCAATGGGAAAAGGCGCTTATCTGCAATCTAGGTGTTTCTGCGTGCTGCACCCGCCCAAAGAGTGCCCGGGTGAAAACGACAACGCAGGCATGTCGGGTGCCACTGTCTGCACCAGCACAGCAAGTTTTGAGCAAATATTTCCTTCCGTTCGGCCGCAATGGCAAGAAGCTTGTGCATCTTCTATGTTCGTCGCGGTCAATGGGAAAAGGCGCTTATCTGCAATCTAGGTGTTTCTGCATGCTGCGCCCGCCCAAAGAGTGCCCGGGTGAAAACGACAACGCAGGCATGTCGGGTGCCACTGTCTGCACCAGCACAGCAAGTTTTGAGCAAATATCTCCTTCCGTTCGGCCGCAATGGCAAGAAGCTTGTGCATCTTCTCTGTTCGTCGCGGTCAATGGGAAAAGGCGCTTTTCAGCAATTTAGGTGTTTCTGCGTGCTGCGCCCGCCCAAAGAGTGCCCGGGTTAAATCGACAACGTAGGCATGTCGGGTGCCACTGTCTGCACCAGCACAGCAAGTTTTGAGCAAATATCTCCTTCCGTTCGGCCTCAATGGCAAGAAGCTTGTGCATCTTCTATGTTCGTCGCGGTCAATGGGAAAAGGCGCTTATCTGCAATTTAGGTGTTTCTGCGTGCTGTGCCCGCCCAAAGAGTGCCCGGGTTAAATCGACAACGTAGGCATGTCGGGTGCCACTGTCTGCACCAGCACAGCAAGTTTTGAGCAAATATCTCCTTCCGTTCGGCCTCAATGGTAAGAAGCTTGTGCATCTTCTCTGTTCGTCGCGGTCAATGGGAAAAGGCGCTTATCTGCAATCTAGGTGTTTCTGCGTGCTGCGCCCGCCCAAAGAGTGCCCGGGTGAAAACGACAACGCAGGCATGTCGGGTGCCCCTGTCTGCACCAGCACAGCAAGTTTTGAGCAAATATCTCCTTCCATTAGGCCGCAATGGCAAGAAGCTTGTGCATCCTCTCTGTTCGTCGCGGTCAATGGGAAAAGGCGCTTATCTGCAATCTAGGTGTTTCTGCGTGCTGCGCCCGCCCAAAGAGTGCCCGGGTGAAAACGACAACGCAGGCATGTCGGGTGCCACTGTCTGCACCAGCACAGCAAGTTTTTAGCAAATATCTCCTTCCGTTCGGCCGCAATGGCAAGAAGCTTGTGCATCTTCTCTGTTCGTCGCGGTCAATGGGAAAAGGCGCTTATCTGCAATCTAGGTGTTTCTGCGTGCTGCACCCGCCCAAAGAGTGCCCGGGTGAAAACGACAACGCAGGCATGTCGGGTGCCACTGTCTGCACCAGCACAGCAAGTTTTGAGCAAATATCTCCTTCCGTTCGGCCGCAATGGCAAGAAGCTTGTGCATCCTCTCTGTTCGTCGCGGTCAATGGGAAAAGGCGCTTATCTGCAATCTAGGTGTTTCTGCGTGCTGCGCCCGCCCAAAGAGTGCCCGGGTGAAAACGACAACGCAGGCATGTCGGGTGCCACTGTCTGCACCAGCACAGCAAGTTTTGAGCAAATATCTCCTTCCGTTCGTCCGCAATGGCAAGAAGCTTGTGCATCCTCTCTGTTCGTCGCGGTCAATGGGAAAAGGCGCTTATCTGCAATCTAGGTGTTTCTGCGTGCTGCGCCCGCCCAAAGAGTGCCCGGGTGAAATCGACAACGCAGGCATGTCGGGTGCCACTGTCTGCACCAGCACAGCAAGTTTTGAGCAAATATCTCCTTCCGTTCGGCCGCAATGGCAAGAAGCTTGTGCATCTTCTCTGTTCGTCGCGGTCAATGGGAAAAGGCGCTTTTCAGCAATTTAGGTGTTTCTGCGTGCTGCGCCCGCCCAAAGAGTGCCCGGGTTAAATCGACAACGTAGGCATGTCGGGTGCCACTGTCTGCACCAGCACAGCAAGTTTTGAGCAAATATCTCCTTCCGTTCGGCCTCAATGGCAAGAAGCTTGTGCATCTTCTATGTTCGTCGCGGTCAATGGGAAAAGGCGCTTATCTGCAATTTAGGTGTTTCTGCGTGCTGTGCCCGCCCAAAGAGTGCCCGGGTTAAATCGACAACGTAGGCATGTCGGGTGCCACTGTCTGCACCAGCACAGCAAGTTTTGAGCAAATATCTCCTTCCGTTCGGCCTCAATGGTAAGAAGCTTGTGCATCTTCTCTGTTCGTCGCGGTCAATGGGAAAAGGCGCTTATCTGCAATCTAGGTGTTTCTGCGTGCTGCGCCCGCCCAAACAGTGCCCGGGTGAAAACGACAACGCAGGCATGTCGGGTGCCACTGTCTGCACCAGCACAGCAAGTTTTGAGCAAATATCTCCTTCCGTTCGGCCGCAATGGCAAGAAGCTTGTGCATCTTCTATGTTCGTCGCGGTCAATGGGAAAAGGCGCTTATCTGCAATCTAGGTGTTTCTGCATGCTGCGCCCGCCCAAAGAGTGCCCGGGTGAAAACGACAACGCAGGCATGTCGGGTGCCACTGTCTGCACCAGCACAGCAAGTTTTGAGCAAATATCTCCTTCCGTTCGGCCGCAATGGCAAGAAGCTTGTGCATCTTCTCTGTTCGTCGCGGTCAATGGGAAAAGGCGCTTTTCAGCAATTTAGGTGTTTCTGCGTGCTGCGCCCGCCCAAAGAGTGCCCGGGTTAAATCGACAACGTAGGCATGTCGGGTGCCACTGTCTGCACCAGCACAGCAAGTTTTGAGCAAATATCTCCTTCCGTTCGGCCTCAATGGCAAGAAGCTTGTGCATCTTCTATGTTCGTCGCGGTCAATGGGAAAAGGCGCTTATCTGCAATTTAGGTGTTTCTGCGTGCTGTGCCCGCCCAAAGAGTGCCCGGGTTAAATCGACAACGTAGGCATGTCGGGTGCCACTGTCTGCACCAGCACAGCAAGTTTTGAGCAAATATCTCCTTCCGTTCGGCCTCAATGGTAAGAAGCTTGTGCATCCTCTCTGTTCGTCGCGGTCAATGGGAAAAGGCGCTTATCTGCAATCTAGGTGTTTCTGCGTGCTGCACCCGCCCAAAGAGTGCCCGGGTGAAAACGACAACGCAGGCATGTCGGGTGCCACTGTCTGCACCAGCACAGCAAGTTTTGAGCAAATATTTCCTTCCGTTCGGCCGCAATGGCAAGAAGCTTGTGCATCTTCTATGTTCGTCGCGGTCAATGGGAAAAGGCGCTTATCTGCAATCTAGGTGTTTCTGCATGCTGCGCCCGCCCAAAGAGTGCCCGGGTGAAAACGACAACGCAGGCATGTCGGGTGCCACTGTCTGCACCAGCACAGCAAGTTTTGAGCAAATATCTCCTTCCGTTCGGCCGCAATGGCAAGAAGCTTGTGCATCTTCTCTGTTCGTCGCGGTCAATGGGAAAAGGCGCTTTTCAGCAATTTAGGTGTTTCTGCGTGCTGCGCCCGCCCAAAGAGTGCCCGGGTTAAATCGACAACGTAGGCATGTCGGGTGCCACTGTCTGCACCAGCACAGCAAGTTTTGAGCAAATATCTCCTTCCGTTCGGCCTCAATGGCAAGAAGCTTGTGCATCTTCTATGTTCGTCGCGGTCAATGGGAAAAGGCGCTTATCTGCAATTTAGGTGTTTCTGCGTGCTGTGCCCGCCCAAAGAGTGCCCGGGTTAAATCGACAACGTAGGCATGTCGGGTGCCACTGTCTGCACCAGCACAGCAAGTTTTGAGCAAATATCTCCTTCCGTTCGGCCTCAATGGTAAGAAGCTTGTGCATCTTCTCTGTTCGTCGCGGTCAATGGGAAAAGGCGCTTATCTGCAATCTAGGTGTTTCTGCGTGCTGCGCCCGCCCAAAGAGTGCCCGGGTGAAAACGACAACGCAGGCATGTCGGGTGCCCCTGTCTGCACCAGCACAGCAAGTTTTGAGCAAATATCTCCTTCCATTAGGCCGCAATGGCAAGAAGCTTGTGCATCCTCTCTGTTCGTCGCGGTCAATGGGAAAAGGCGCTTATCTGCAATCTAGGTGTTTCTGCGTGCTGCGCCCGCCCAAAGAGTGCCCGGGTGAAAACGACAACGCAGGCATGTCGGGTGCCACTGTCTGCACCAGCACAGCAAGTTTTTAGCAAATATCTCCTTCCGTTCGGCCGCAATGGCAAGAAGCTTGTGCATCTTCTCTGTTCGTCGCGGTCAATGGGAAAAGGCGCTTATCTGCAATCTAGGTGTTTCTGCGTGCTGCACCCGCCCAAAGAGTGCCCGGGTGAAAACGACAACGCAGGCATGTCGGGTGCCACTGTCTGCACCAGCACAGCAAGTTTTGAGCAAATATCTCCTTCCGTTCGGCCGCAATGGCAAGAAGCTTGTGCATCCTCTCTGTTCGTCGCGGTCAATGGGAAAAGGCGCTTATCTGCAATCTAGGTGTTTCTGCGTGCTGCGCCCGCCCAAAGAGTGCCCGGGTGAAAACGACAACGCAGGCATGTCGGGTGCCACTGTCTGCACCAGCACAGCAAGTTTTGAGCAAATATCTCCTTCCGTTCGTCCGCAATGGCAAGAAGCTTGTGCATCCTCTCTGTTCGTCGCGGTCAATGGGAAAAGGCGCTTATCTGCAATCTAGGTGTTTCTGCGTGCTGCGCCCGCCCAAAGAGTGCCCGGGTGAAATCGACAACGCAGGCATGTCGGGTGCCACTGTCTGCACCAGCACAGCAAGTTTTGAGCAAATATCTCCTTCCGTTCGGCCGCAATGGCAAGAAGCTTGTGCATCTTCTCTGTTCGTCGCGGTCAATGGGAAAAGGCGCTTATCTGCAATCTAGGTGTTTCTGCGTGCTGCGCCCACCCAAAGAGTGCCCGGGTGAAAACGACAACGCAGGCATGTCGGGTGCCACTGTCTGCACCAGCACAGCAAGTTTTGAGCAAATATCTCCTTCCGTTCGGCCGCAATGGCAAGAAGCTTGTGCATCTTCTCTGTTCGTCGCGGTCAATGGGAAAAGGCGCTTATCTGCAATCTAGGTGTTTCTGCGTGCTGCACCCGCCCAAACAGTGCCCGGGTAAAAACGACAACGCAGGCATGTCGGGTGCCACTGTCTGCACCAGCACAGCAAGTTTTGAGCAAATATCTCCTTCCGTTCGGCCGCAATGGCAAGAAGCTTGTGCATCTTCTCTGTTCGTCGCGGTCAATGGGAAAAGGCGCTTTTCAGCAATTTAGGTGTTTCTGCGTGCTGCGCCCGCCCAAAGAGTGCCCGGGTTAAATCGACAACGTAGGCATGTCGGGTGCCACTGTCTGCACCAGCACAGCAAGTTTTGAGCAAATATCTCCTTCCGTTCGGCCTCAATGGTAAGAAGCTTGTGCATCTTCTCTGTTCGTCGCGGTCAATGGGAAAAGGCGCTTATCTGCAATCTAGGTGTTTCTGCGTGCTGCGCCCGCCCAAAGAGTGCCCGGGTGAAAACGACAACGCAGGCATGTCGGGTGCCCCTGTCTGCACCAGCACAGCAAGTTTTGAGAAAATATCTCCTTCCATTAGGCCGCAATGGCAAGAAGCTTGTGCATCCTCTCTGTTCGTCGCGGTCAATGGGAAAAGGCGCTTATCTGCAATCTAGGTGTTTCTGCGTGCTGCGCCCGCCCAAAGAGTGCCCGGGTAAAAACGACAACGCAGGCATGTCGGGTGCCACTGTCTGCACCAGCACAGCAAGTTTTGAGCAAATATCTCCTTCCGTTTGGCCGCAATGGCAAGAAGCTTGTGCATCCTCTCTGTTCGTCGCGGTCAATGGGAAAAGGCGCTTATCTGCAATCTAGGTGTTTCTGCGTGCTGCACCCGCCCAAAGAGTGCCCGGGTGAAAACGACAACGCAGGCATGTCGGGTGCCACTGTCTGCACCAGCACAGCAAGTTTTGAGCAAATATCTCCTTCCGTTCGGCCGCAATGGCAAGAAGCTTGTGCATCTTCTCTGTTCGTCGCGGTCAATGGGAAAAGGCGCTTATCTGCAATCTAGGTGTTTCTGCGTGCTGCACCCGCCCAAAGAGTGCCCGGGTGAAAACGACAACGCAGGCATGTCGGGTGCCACTGTCTGCACCAGCACAGCAAGTTTTGAGCAAATATCTCCTTCCGTTCGGCCGCAATGGCAAGAAGCTTGTGCATCTCTGTTCGTCGCGGTCAATGGGAAAAGGCGCTTATCTGCAATCTAGGTGTTTCTGCGTGCTGCACCCGCCCAAAGAGTGCCCGGGTGAAAACGACAACGCAGGCATGTCGGGTGCCACTGTCTGCACCGGCACAGCAAGTTTTGAGCAAATATTTCCTTCCGTTCGGCCGCAATGGCAAGAAGCTTGTGCATCTTCTCTGTTCGTCGCGGTCAATGGGAAAAGGCGCTTATCTGCAATCTAGGTGTTTCTGCGTGCTGCGCCCGCCCAAAGAGTGCCCGGGTGAAAACGACAACGCAGGCATGTCGGGTGCCACTATCTGCACCAGCACAGCAAGTTTTGAGCAAATATCTCCTTCCGTTCGGCCGCAATGGCAAGAAGCTTGTGCATCTTCTCTGTTCGTCGCGGTCAATGGGAAAAGGCGCTTATCTGCAATCTAGGTGTTTCTGCGTGCTGCACCCGCCCAAAGAGTGCCCGGGTGAAAACGACAACGCAGGCATGTCGGGTGCCACTGTCTGCACCAGCACAGCAAGTTTTGAGCAAATATCTCCTTCCGTTCGGCCGCAATGGCAAGAAGCTTGTGCATCTCTGTTCTTCGCGGTCAATGGGAAAAGGCGCTTATCTGCAATCTAGGTGTTTCTGCGTGCTGCGCCCGCCCAAAGAGTGCCCGGGTTAAATCGACAACGCAGGAATGTCGGGTGCCACTGTCTGCACCAGCACAGCAAGTTTTGAGCAAATATCTCCTTCCGTTCGGCCTCAATGGTAAGAAGCTTGTAAATCTTCTCTGTTCGTCGCGGTCAATGGGAAAAGGCGCTTATCTGCAATCTAGGTGTTTCTGCGTGCTGCGCCCGCCCAAAGAGTGCCCGGGTGAAAACGACAACGCAGGCATGTCGGGTGCCACTATCTGCACCAGCACAGCAAGTTTTGAGCAAATATCTCCTTCCGTTCGGCCGCAATGGTAAGAAGCTTGTGCATCTTCTCTGTTCGTCGCGGTCAATGGGAAAAGGCGCTTATCTGCAATCTAGGTGTTTCTGCGTGCTGCACCCGCCCAAAGAGTGCCCGGGTGAAAACGACAACGCAGGCATGTCGGGTGCCACTGTCTGCACCAGCACAGCAAGTTTTGAGCAAATATCTCCTTCCGTTCGGCCGCAATGGCAAGAAGCTTGTGCATCTTCTCTGTTCGTCGCGGTCAATGGGAAAAGGCGCTTATCTGCAATCTAGGTGTTTCTGCGTGCTGCACCCGCCCAAAAAGTGCCCGGGTGAAAACGACAACGCAGGCATGTCGGGTGCCACTGTCTGCACCAGCACAGCAAGTTTTGAGCAAATATCTCCTTCCGTTCGGCCGCAATGGCAAGAAGCTTGTGCATCTTCTCTGTTCTTCGCGGTCAATGGGAAAAGGCGCTTATCTGCAATCTAGGTGTTTCTGCGTGCTGCGCCCGCCCAAAGAGTGCCCGGGTTAAATCGACAACGCAGGAATGTCGGGTGCCACTGTCTGCACCAGCACAGCAAGTTTTGAGCAAATATCTCCTTCCGTTCGGCCTCAATGGTAAGAAGCTTGTAAATCTTCTCTGTTCGTCGCGGTCAATGGGAAAAGGCGCTTATCTGCAATCTAGGTGTTTCTGCGTGCTGCGCCCGCCCAAAGAGTGCCCGGGTGAAAACGACAACGCAGGCATGTCGGGTGCCACTGTCTGCACCAGCACAGCAAGTTTTGAGCAAATATCTCCTTCCGTTCGGCCGCAATGGCAAGAAGCTTGTGCATCTCTGTTCGTCGCGGTCAATGGGAAAAGGCGCTTATCTGCAATCTAGGTGTTTCTGCGTGCTGCACCCGCCCAAAGAGTGCCCGGGTGAAAACGACAACGCAGGCATGTCGGGTGCCACTGTCTGCACCGGCACAGCAAGTTTTGAGCAAATATTTCCTTCCGTTCGGCCGCAATGGCAAGAAGCTTGTGCATCTTCTCTGTTCGTCGCGGTCAATGGGAAAAGGCGCTTATCTGCAATCTAGGTGTTTCTGCGTGCTGCGCCCGCCCAAAGAGTGCCCGGGTGAAAACGACAACGCAGGCATGTCGGGTGCCACTATCTGCACCAGCACAGCAAGTTTTGAGCAAATATCTCCTTCCGTTCGGCCGCAATGGCAAGAAGCTTGTGCATCTTCTCTGTTCGTCGCGGTCAATGGGAAAAGGCGCTTATCTGCAATCTAGGTGTTTCTGCGTGCTGCACCCGCCCAAAGAGTGCCCGGGTGAAAACGACAACGCAGGCATGTCGGGTGCCACTGTCTGCACCAGCACAGCAAGTTTTGAGCAAATATCTCCTTCCGTTCGGCCGCAATGGCAAGAAGCTTGTGCATCTTCTCTGTTCTTCGCGGTCAATGGGAAAAGGCGCTTATCTGCAATCTAGGTGTTTCTGCGTGCTGCGCCCGCCCAAAGAGTGCCCGGGTTAAATCGACAACGCAGGAATGTCGGGTGCCACTGTCTGCACCAGCACAGCAAGTTTTGAGCAAATATCTCCTTCCGTTCGGCCTCAATGGTAAGAAGCTTGTAAATCTTCTCTGTTCGTCGCGGTCAATGGGAAAAGGCGCTTATCTGCAATCTAGGTGTTTCTGCGTGCTGCGCCCGCCCAAAGAGTGCCCGGGTGAAAACGACAACGCAGGCATGTCGGGTGCCACTATCTGCACCAGCACAGCAAGTTTTGAGCAAATATCTCCTTCCGTTCGGCCGCAATGGTAAGAAGCTTGTGCATCTTCTCTGTTCGTCGCGGTCAATGGGAAAAGGCGCTTATCTGCAATCTAGGTGTTTCTGCGTGCTGCACCCGCCCAAAGAGTGCCCGGGTGAAAACGACAACGCAGGCATGTCGGGTGCCACTGTCTGCACCAGCACAGCAAGTTTTGAGCAAATATCTCCTTTCGTTCGGCCGCAATGGCAAGAAGCTTGTGCATCTTCTCTGTTCGTCGCGGTCAATGGGAAAAGGCGCTTATCTGCAATCTAGGTGTTTCTGCGTGCTGCACCCGCCCAAAAAGTGCCCGGGTGAAAACGACAACGCAGGCATGTCGGGTGCCACTGTCTGCACCAGCACAGCAAGTTTTGAGCAAATATCTCCTTCCGTTCGGCCGCAATGGCAAGAAGCTTGTGCATCTTCTCTGTTCTTCGCGGTCAATGGGAAAAGGTGCTTATCTGCAATCTAGGTGTTTCTGCGTGCTGCGCCCGCCCAAAGAGTGCCCGGGTGAAAACGACAAAGCAGGCATGTCGGGTGCCACTGTCTGCACCAGCACAGCAAGTTTTGAGCAAATATCTCCTTCCGTTCGGCCGCAATGGCAAGAAGCTTGTGCATCCTCTCTGTTCGTCGCGGTCAATGGGAAAAGGCGCTTATCTGCAATCTAGGTGTTTCTGCGTGCTGCGCCCGCCTTAAGAGTGCCCGGGTGAAAACGACAACGCAGGCATGTCGGGTGCCACTGTCTGCACCAGCACAGCAAGTTTTGAGCACACATCTCCTTCTGTTCGGCCGCAATAGCAAGAAGCTTGTGCATCCTCTCTGTTCGTCGCGGTCAATGGGAAAAGGCGCTTATCTGCAATCTAGGTGTTTCTGCGTGCTGCGCCCGCCCAAAGAGTGCCCGGGTGAAAACGACAACGCAGGCATGTCGGGTGCCCCTGTCTGCACCAGCACAGCAAGTTTTGAGAAAATATCTCCTTCCATTAGGCCGCAATGGCAAGAAGCTTGTGCATCCTCTCTGTTCGTCGCGGTCAATGGGAAAAGGCGCTTATCTGCAATCTAGGTGTTTCTGCGTGCTGCGCCCGCCCAAAGAGTGCCCGGGTAAAAACGACAACGCAGGCATGTCGGGTGCCACTGTCTGCACCAGCACAGCAAGTTTTGAGCAAATATCTCCTTCCGTTTGGCCGCAATGGCAAGAAGCTTGTGCATCCTCTCTGTTCGTCGCGGTCAATGGGAAAAGGCGCTTATCTGCAATCTAGGTGTTTCTGCGTGCTGCACCCGCCCAAAGAGTGCCCGGGTGAAAACGACAACGCAGGCATGTCGGGTGCCACTGTCTGCACCAGCACAGCAAGTTTTGAGCAAATATCTCCTTCCGTTCGGCCGCAATGGCAAGAAGCTTGTGCATCTTCTCTGTTCGTCGCGGTCAATGGGAAAAGGCGCTTATCTGCAATCTAGGTGTTTCTGCGTGCTGCACCCGCCCAAAGAGTGCCCGGGTGAAAACGACAACGCAGGCATGTCGGGTGCCACTGTCTGCACCAGCACAGCAAGTTTTGAGCAAATATCTCCTTCCGTTCGGCCGCAATGGCAAGAAGCTTGTGCATCTTCTCTGTTCGTCGCGGTCAATGGGAAAAGGCGCTTATCTGCAATCTAGGTGTTTCTGCGTGCTGCACCCGCCCAAAAAGTGCCCGGGTGAAAACGACAACGCAGGCATGTCGGGTGCCACTGTCTGCACCAGCACAGCAAGTTTTGAGCAAATATCTCCTTCCGTTCGGCCGCAATGGCAAGAAGCTTGTGCATCTTCTCTGTTCTTCGCGGTCAATGGGAAAAGGCGCTTATCTGCAATCTAGGTGTTTCTGCGTGCTGCGCCCTCCCAAAGAGTGCCCGGGTGAAAACGACAAAGCAGGCATGTCGGGTGCCACTGTCTGCACCAGCACAGCAAGTTTTGAGCAAATATCTCCTTCCGTTCGGCCGCAATGGCAAGAAGCTTGTGCATCCTCTCTGTTCGTCGCGGTCAATGGGAAAAGGCGCTTATCTGCAATCTAGGTGTTTCTGCGTGCTGCGCCCGCCTTAAGAGTGCCCGGGTGAAAACGACAACGCAGGCATGTCGGGTGCCACTGTCTGCACCAGCACAGCAAGTTTTGAGCACACATCTCCTTCTGTTCGGCCGCAATAGCAAGAAGCTTGTGCATCCTCTCTGTTCGTCGCGGTCAATGGGAAAAGGCGCTTATCTGCAATCTAGGTGTTTCTGCGTGCTGCGCCCGCCCAAAGAGTGCCCGGGTGAAAACGACAACGCAGGCATGTCGGTTGCCCCTGTCTGCACCAGCACAGCAAGTTTTGAGCAAATATCTCCTTCCATTAGGCCGCAAAGGCAAGAAGCTTGTGCATCCTCTCTGTTCGTCGCGGTCAATGGGAAAAGGCGCTTATCTGCAATCTAGGTGTTTCTGCGTGCTGCACCCGCTCAAAGAGTACACGGGTGAAAACGACAACGCAGGCATGTCGGGTGCCACTGTCTGCACCAGCACAGCAAGTTTTGAGCAAATATCTCCTTCCGTTCGGCCGCAATGGCAAGAAGCTTGTGCATCTTCTCTGTTCGTCGCGGTCAATGGGAAAAGACGCTTATCTGCAATCTAGGTGTTTCTGCGTGCTGCGCCCGCCCAAAGAGTGCCCGGGTGAAAACGTTAACGCAGGCATGTCGGTTGCCCCTGTCTGCACCAGCACAGCAAGTTTTGAGCAAATATCTCCTTCCATTAGGCCGCAATGGCAAGAAGCTTGTGCATCCTCTCTGTTCGTCGCGGTCAATGGGAAAAGGCGCTTATCTGCAATCTAGGTGTTTCTGCGTGCTGCACCCGCTCAAAGAGTGCACGGGTGAAAACGACAACGCAGGCATGTCGGGTGCCACTGTCTGCACCAGCACAGCAAGTTTTGAGCAAATATCTCCTTCCGTTCGGCCGCAATGGCAAGAAGCTTGTGCATCTTCTCTGTTCGTCGCGGTCAATGGGAAAAGACGCTTATCTGCAATCTAGGTGTTTCTGCGTGCTGCGCCCGCCCAAAGAGTGCCCGGGTGAAAACGTTAACGCAGGCATGTCGGGTGCCACTGTCTGCACCAGCACAGCAAGTTTTGAGCAAATATCTCCTTCCGTTCGGCCGCAATGGCAAGAAGCTTGTGCATCTTCTATGTTCGTCGCGGTCAATGGGAAAAGGCGCTTATCTGCAATCTAGGTGTTTCTGCGTGCTGCGCCCGCCCAAAGAGTGCCTGGGTTAAAGCGACAACGCAGGCATGTCGGGTGCCACTATCTGCACCAGCACAGCAAGTTTTGAGCAAATATCTCCTTCCGTTCGGCCGCAATGGTAAGAAGCTTGTGCATCTTCTCTGTTCGTCGCGGTCAATGGGAAAAGGCGCTTATCTGCAATCTAGGTGTTTCTGCGTGCTGCACCCTCCCAAAGAGTGCCCGGGTGAAAACGACAACGCAGGCATGTCGGGTGCCACTGTCTGCACCAGCACAGCAAGTTTTGAGCAAATATCTCCTTCCGTTCGGCCGCAATGGCAAGAAGCTTGTGCATCTTCTCTGTTCGTCGCGGTCAATGGGAAAAGGCGCTTATCTGCAATCTAGGTGTTTCTGCGTGCTGCGCCCGCCCAAAGAGTGCCCGGGTGAAAACGACAACGCAGGCATGTCGGGTGCCACTGTCTGCACCAGCACAGCAAGTTTTGAGCAAATATCTCCTTCCGTTCGGCCGCAATGGCAAGAAGCTTGTGCATCTTCTCTGTTCTTCGCGGTCAATGGGAAAAGGCGCTTATCTGCAATCTAGGTGTTTCTGCGTGCTGCGCCCGCCCAAAGAGTGCCCGGGTTAAATCGACAACGCAGGAATGTCGGGTGCCACTGTCTGCACCAGCACAGCAAGTTTTGAGCAAATATCTCCTTCCGTTCGGCCTCAATGGTAAGAAGCTTGTAAATCTTCTCTGTTCGTCGCGGTCAATGGGAAAAGGCGCTTATCTGCAATCTAGGTGTTTCTGCGTGCTGCGCCCGCCCAAAGAGTGCCCGGGTGAAAACGACAACGCAGGCATGTCGGGTGCCACTATCTGCACCAGCACAGCAAGTTTTGAGCAAATATCTCCTTCCGTTCGGCCGCAATGGTAAGAAGCTTGTGCATCTTCTCTGTTCGTCGCGGTCAATGGGAAAAGGCGCTTATCTGCAATCTAGGTGTTTCTGCGTGCTGCACCCGCCCAAAGAGTGCCCGGGTGAAAACGACAACGCAGGCATGTCGGGTGCCACTGTCTGCACCAGCACAGCAAGTTTTGAGCAAATATCTCCTTCTGTTCGGCCGCAATGGCAAGAAGCTTGTGCATCTTCTCTGTTCGTCGCGGTCAATGGGAAAAGGCGCTTATCTGCAATCTAGGTGTTTCTGCGTGCTGCACCCGCCCAAAAAGTGCCCGGGTGAAAACGACAACGCAGGCATGTCGGGTGCCACTGTCTGCACCAGCACAGCAAGTTTTGAGCAAATATCTCCTTCCGTTCGGCCGCAATGGCAAGAAGCTTGTGCATCCTCTCTGTTCGTCGCGGTCAATGGGAAAAGGCGCTTATCTGCAATCTAGGTGTTTCTGCGTGCTGCGCCCGCCTTAAGAGTGCCCGGGTGAAAACGACAACGCAGGCATGTCGGGTGCCACTGTCTGCACCAGCACAGCAAGTTTTGAGCACACATCTCCTTCTGTTCGGCCGCAATAGCAAGAAGCTTGTGCATCCTCTCTGTTCGTCGCGGTCAATGGGAAAAGGCGCTTATCTGCAATCTAGGTGTTTCTGCGTGCTGCGCCCGCCCAAAGAGTGCCCGGGTGAAAACGACAACGCAGGCATGTCGGTTGCCCCTGTCTGCACCAGCACAGCAAGTTTTGAGCAAATATCTCCTTCCATTAGGCCGCAATGGCAAGAAGCTTGTGCATCCTCTCTGTTCGTCTCGGTCAATGGGAAAAGGCGCTTATCTGCAATCTAGGTGTTTCTGCGTGCTGCACCCGCTCAAAGAGTGCACGGGTGAAAACGACAACGCAGGCATGTCGGGTGCCACTGTCTGCACCAGCACAGCAAGTTTTGAGCAAATATCTCCTTCCGTTCGGCCGCAATGGCAAGAAGCTTGTGCATCTTCTCTGTTCGTCGCGGTCAATGGGAAAAGACGCTTATCTGCAATCTAGGTGTTTCTGCGTGCTGCGCCCGCCCAAAGAGTGCCCGGGTGAAAACGTTAACGCAGGCATGTCGGTTGCCCCTGTCTGCACCAGCACAGCAAGTTTTGAGCAAATATCTCCTTCCATTAGGCCGCAATGGCAAGAAGCTTGTGCATCCTCTCTGTTCGTCGCGGTCAATGGGAAAAGGCGCTTATCTGCAATCTAGGTGTTTCTGCGTGCTGCACCCGCTCAAAGAGTGCACGGGTGAAAACGACAACGCAGGCATGTCGGGTGCCACTGTCTGCACCAGCACAGCAAGTTTTGAGCAAATATCTCCTTCCGTTCGGCCGCAATGGCAAGAAGCTTGTGCATCTTCTCTGTTCGTCGCGGTCAATGGGAAAAGACGCTTATCTGCAATCTAGGTGTTTCTGCGTGCTGCGCCCGCCCAAAGAGTGCCCGGGTGAAAACGTTAACGCAGGCATGTCGGGTGCCACTGTCTGCACCAGCACAGCAAGTTTTGAGCAAATATCTCCTTCCGTTCGGCCGCAATGGCAAGAAGCTTGTGCATCTTCTATGTTCGTCGCGGTCAATGGGAAAAGGCGCTTATCTGCAATCTAGGTGTTTCTGCGTGCTGCGCCCGCCCAAAGAGTGCCTGGGTTAAAGCGACAACGCAGGCATGTCGGGTGCCACTATCTGCACCAGCACAGCAAGTTTTGAGCAAATATCTCCTTCCGTTCGGCCGCAATGGTAAGAAGCTTGTGCATCTTCTCTGTTCGTCGCGGTCAATGGGAAAAGGCGCTTATCTGCAATCTAGGTGTTTCTGCGTGCTGCACCCTCCCAAAGAGTGCCCGGGTGAAAACGACAACGCAGGCATGTCGGGTGCCACTGTCTGCACCAGCACAGCAAGTTTTGAGCAAATATCTCCTTCCGTTCGGCCGCAATGGCAAGAAGCTTGTGCATCTTCTCTGTTCGTCGCGGTCAATGGGAAAAGGCGCTTATCTGCAATCTAGGTGTTTCTGCGTGCTGCACCCGCCCAAAGAGTGCCCGGGTGAAAACGACAACGCAGGCATGTCGGGTGCCACTGTCTGCACCAGTACAGCAAGTTTTGAGCAAATATCTCCTTCCGTTCGGCCGCAATGGCAAGAAGCTTGTGCATCCTCTCTGTTCGTCGCGGTCAATGGGAAAAGGCGCTTATCTGCAATCTAGGTGTTTCTGCGTGCTGCGCCCGCCCAAAGAGTGCCCGGGTGAAAACGACAACGCAGGCATGTCGGGTGCCACTGTCTGCACCAGCACAGCAAGTTTTGAGCAAATATCTCCTTCCGTTCGGCCGCAATGGCAAGAAGCTTGTGCATCTTCTCTGTTCGTCGCGGTCAATGGGAAAAGGCGCTTATCTGCAATCTAGGTGTTTCTGCGTGCTGCGCCCGCCCAAAGAGTGCCCGGGTGAAAACGACAACGCAGGCATGTCGGGTGCCACTGTCTGCACCAGCACAGCAAGTTTTGAGCAAATATCTCCTTCCGTTCGGCCGCAATGGTAAGAAGCTTGTGCATCTTCTCTGTTCGTCGCGGTCAATGGGAAAAGGCGCTTATCTGCAATCTAGGTGTTTCTGCGTGCTGCGCCCGCCCAAAGAGTGCCCGGGTGAAAACGACAACGCAGGCATGTCGGGTGCCACTGTCTGCACCAGCACAGCAAGTTTTGAGCAAACATCTCCTTCCGTTCGGCCGCAATAGCAAGAAGCTTGTGCATCCTCTCTGTTCGTCGCGGTCAATGGGAAAAGGCGCTTATCTGCAATCTAGGTGTTTCTGCGTGCTGTGCCCGCCCAAAGAGTGCACGGGTGAAAACGACAACACAGGCATGTCGGTTGCCCCTGTCTGCACCAGCACAGCAAGTTTTGAGCAAATATCTCCTTCCGTTCGGCCGCAATGGCAAGAAGCTTGTGCATCTTCTCTGTTCGTCGCGGTCAATGGGAAAAGGCGCTTATCTGCAATCTAGGTGTTTCTGCGTGCTGCGCCCGCCCAAAGAGTGCCCGGGTGAAAACGACAACGCAGGCATGTCGGGTGCCACTGTCTGCACCAGCACAGCAAGTTTTGAGCAAATATCTCCTTCCGTTCGGCCGCAATGGCAAGAAGCTTGTGCATCTTCTCTGTTCGTCGCGGTCAATGGGAAAAGGCGCTTATCTGCAATCTAGGTGTTTCTGCGTGCTGCGCCCGCCCAAAGAGTGCCCGGGTGAAAACGTTAACGCAGGCATGTCGGGTGCCACTGTCTGCACCAGCACAGCAAGTTTTGAGCAAATATCTCCTTCCGTTCGGCCGCAATGGCAAGAAGCTTGTGCATCTCTGTTCGTCGCGGTCAATGGGAAAAGGCGCTTATCTGCAATCTAGGTGTTTCTGCGTGCTGCACCCGCCCAAAGAGTGCCCGGGTGAAAACGACAACGCAGGCATGTCGGGTGCCACTGTCTGCACCGGCACAGCAAGTTTTGAGCAAATATTTCCTTCCGTTCGGCCGCAATGGCAAGAAGCTTGTGCATCTTCTCTGTTCGTCGCGGTCAATGGGAAAAGGCGCTTATCTGCAATCTAGGTGTTTCTGCGTGCTGCGCCCGCCCAAAGAGTGCCCGGGTGAAAACGACAACGCAGGCATGTCGGGTGCCACTATCTGCACCAGCACAGCAAGTTTTGAGCAAATATCTCCTTCCGTTCGGCCGCAATGGCAAGAAGCTTGTGCATCTTCTCTGTTCGTCGCGGTCAATGGGAAAAGGCGCTTATCTGCAATCTAGGTGTTTCTGCGTGCTGCACCCGCCCAAAGAGTGCCCGGGTGAAAACGACAACGCAGGCATGTCGGGTGCCACTGTCTGCACCAGCACAGCAAGTTTTGAGCAAATATCTCCTTCCGTTCGGCCGCAATGGCAAGAAGCTTGTGCATCTTCTCTGTTCTTCGCGGTCAATGGGAAAAGGCGCTTATCTGCAATCTAGGTGTTTCTGCGTGCTGCGCCCGCCCAAAGAGTGCCCGGGTTAAATCGACAACGCAGGAATGTCGGGTGCCACTGTCTGCACCAGCACAGCAAGTTTTGAGCAAATATCTCCTTCCGTTCGGCCTCAATGGTAAGAAGCTTGTAAATCTTCTCTGTTCGTCGCGGTCAATGGGAAAAGGCGCTTATCTGCAATCTAGGTGTTTCTGCGTGCTGCGCCCGCCCAAAGAGTGCCCGGGTGAAAACGACAACGCAGGCATGTCGGGTGCCACTGTCTGCACCAGCACAGCAAGTTTTGAGCAAATATCTCCTTCCGTTCGGCCGCAATGGCAAGAAGCTTGTGCATCTCTGTTCGTCGCGGTCAATGGGAAAAGGCGCTTATCTGCAATCTAGGTGTTTCTGCGTGCTGCACCCGCCCAAAGAGTGCCCGGGTGAAAACGACAACGCAGGCATGTCGGGTGCCACTGTCTGCACCGGCACAGCAAGTTTTGAGCAAATATTTCCTTCCGTTCGGCCGCAATGGCAAGAAGCTTGTGCATCTTCTCTGTTCGTCGCGGTCAATGGGAAAAGGCGCTTATCTGCAATCTAGGTGTTTCTGCGTGCTGCGCCCGCCCAAAGAGTGCCCGGGTGAAAACGACAACGCAGGCATGTCGGGTGCCACTATCTGCACCAGCACAGCAAGTTTTGAGCAAATATCTCCTTCCGTTCGGCCGCAATGGCAAGAAGCTTGTGCATCTTCTCTGTTCGTCGCGGTCAATGGGAAAAGGCGCTTATCTGCAATCTAGGTGTTTCTGCGTGCTGCACCCGCCCAAAGAGTGCCCGGGTGAAAACGACAACGCAGGCATGTCGGGTGCCACTGTCTGCACCAGCACAGCAAGTTTTGAGCAAATATCTCCTTCCGTTCGGCCGCAATGGCAAGAAGCTTGTGCATCTTCTCTGTTCTTCGCGGTCAATGGGAAAAGGCGCTTATCTGCAATCTAGGTGTTTCTGCGTGCTGCGCCCGCCCAAAGAGTGCCCGGGTTAAATCGACAACGCAGGAATGTCGGGTGCCACTGTCTGCACCAGCACAGCAAGTTTTGAGCAAATATCTCCTTCCGTTCGGCCTCAATGGTAAGAAGCTTGTAAATCTTCTCTGTTCGTCGCGGTCAATGGGAAAAGGCGCTTATCTGCAATCTAGGTGTTTCTGCGTGCTGCGCCCGCCCAAAGAGTGCCCGGGTGAAAACGACAACGCAGGCATGTCGGGTGCCACTATCTGCACCAGCACAGCAAGTTTTGAGCAAATATCTCCTTCCGTTCGGCCGCAATGGTAAGAAGCTTGTGCATCTTCTCTGTTCGTCGCGGTCAATGGGAAAAGGCGCTTATCTGCAATCTAGGTGTTTCTGCGTGCTGCACCCGCCCAAAGAGTGCCCGGGTGAAAACGACAACGCAGGCATGTCGGGTGCCACTGTCTGCACCAGCACAGCAAGTTTTGAGCAAATATCTCCTTCCGTTCGGCCGCAATGGCAAGAAGCTTGTGCATCTTCTCTGTTCGTCGCGGTCAATGGGAAAAGGCGCTTATCTGCAATCTAGGTGTTTCTGCGTGCTGCACCCGCCCAAAAAGTGCCCGGGTGAAAACGACAACGCAGGCATGTCGGGTGCCACTGTCTGCACCAGCACAGCAAGTTTTGAGCAAATATCTCCTTCCGTTCGGCCGCAATGGCAAGAAGCTTGTGCATCTTCTCTGTTCTTCGCGGTCAATGGGAAAAGGCGCTTATCTGCAATCTAGGTGTTTCTGCGTGCTGCGCCCGCCCAAAGAGTGCCCGGGTTAAATCGACAACGCAGGAATGTCGGGTGCCACTGTCTGCACCAGCACAGCAAGTTTTGAGCAAATATCTCCTTCCGTTCGGCCTCAATGGTAAGAAGCTTGTAAATCTTCTCTGTTCGTCGCGGTCAATGGGAAAAGGCGCTTATCTGCAATCTAGGTGTTTCTGCGTGCTGCGCCCGCCCAAAGAGTGCCCGGGTGAAAACGACAACGCAGGCATGTCGGGTGCCACTGTCTGCACCAGCACAGCAAGTTTTGAGCAAATATCTCCTTCCGTTCGGCCGCAATGGCAAGAAGCTTGTGCATCTCTGTTCGTCGCGGTCAATGGGAAAAGGCGCTTATCTGCAATCTAGGTGTTTCTGCGTGCTGCACCCGCCCAAAGAGTGCCCGGGTGAAAACGACAACGCAGGCATGTCGGGTGCCACTGTCTGCACCGGCACAGCAAGTTTTGAGCAAATATTTCCTTCCGTTCGGCCGCAATGGCAAGAAGCTTGTGCATCTTCTCTGTTCGTCGCGGTCAATGGGAAAAGGCGCTTATCTGCAATCTAGGTGTTTCTGCGTGCTGCGCCCGCCCAAAGAGTGCCCGGGTGAAAACGACAACGCAGGCATGTCGGGTGCCACTATCTGCACCAGCACAGCAAGTTTTGAGCAAATATCTCCTTCCGTTCGGCCGCAATGGCAAGAAGCTTGTGCATCTTCTCTGTTCGTCGCGGTCAATGGGAAAAGGCGCTTATCTGCAATCTAGGTGTTTCTGCGTGCTGCACCCGCCCAAAGAGTGCCCGGGTGAAAACGACAACGCAGGCATGTCGGGTGCCACTGTCTGCACCAGCACAGCAAGTTTTGAGCAAATATCTCCTTCCGTTCGGCCGCAATGGCAAGAAGCTTGTGCATCTTCTCTGTTCTTCGCGGTCAATGGGAAAAGGCGCTTATCTGCAATCTAGGTGTTTCTGCGTGCTGCGCCCGCCCAAAGAGTGCCCGGGTTAAATCGACAACGCAGGAATGTCGGGTGCCACTGTCTGCACCAGCACAGCAAGTTTTGAGCAAATATCTCCTTCCGTTCGGCCTCAATGGTAAGAAGCTTGTAAATCTTCTCTGTTCGTCGCGGTCAATGGGAAAAGGCGCTTATCTGCAATCTAGGTGTTTCTGCGTGCTGCGCCCGCCCAAAGAGTGCCCGGGTGAAAACGACAACGCAGGCATGTCGGGTGCCACTATCTGCACCAGCACAGCAAGTTTTGAGCAAATATCTCCTTCCGTTCGGCCGCAATGGTAAGAAGCTTGTGCATCTTCTCTGTTCGTCGCGGTCAATGGGAAAAGGCGCTTATCTGCAATCTAGGTGTTTCTGCGTGCTGCACCCGCCCAAAGAGTGCCCGGGTGAAAACGACAACGCAGGCATGTCGGGTGCCACTGTCTGCACCAGCACAGCAAGTTTTGAGCAAATATCTCCTTCCGTTCGGCCGCAATGGCAAGAAGCTTGTGCATCTTCTCTGTTCGTCGCGGTCAATGGGAAAAGGCGCTTATCTGCAATCTAGGTGTTTCTGCGTGCTGCACCCGCCCAAAAAGTGCCCGGGTGAAAACGACAACGCAGGCATGTCGGGTGCCACTGTCTGCACCAGCACAGCAAGTTTTGAGCAAATATCTCCTTCCGTTCGGCCGCAATGGCAAGAAGCTTGTGCATCCTCTCTGTTCGTCGCGGTCAATGGGAAAAGGCGCTTATCTGCAATCTAGGTGTTTCTGCGTGCTGCGCCCGCCTTAAGAGTGCCCGGGTGAAAACGACAACGCAGGCATGTCGGGTGCCACTGTCTGCACCAGCACAGCAAGTTTTGAGCACACATCTCCTTCTGTTCGGCCGCAATAGCAAGAAGCTTGTGCATCCTCTCTGTTCGTCGCGGTCAATGGGAAAAGGCGCTTATCTGCAATCTAGGTGTTTCTGCGTGCTGCGCCCGCCCAAAGAGTGCCCGGGTGAAAACGACAACGCAGGCATGTCGGTTGCCCCTGTCTGCACCAGCACAGCAAGTTTTGAGCAAATATCTCCTTCCATTAGGCCGCAATGGCAAGAAGCTTGTGCATCCTCTCTGTTCGTCTCGGTCAATGGGAAAAGGCGCTTATCTGCAATCTAGGTGTTTCTGCGTGCTGCACCCGCTCAAAGAGTGCACGGGTGAAAACGACAACGCAGGCATGTCGGGTGCCACTGTCTGCACCAGCACAGCAAGTTTTGAGCAAATATCTCCTTCCGTTCGGCCGCAATGGCAAGAAGCTTGTGCATCTTCTCTGTTCGTCGCGGTCAATGGGAAAAGACGCTTATCTGCAATCTAGGTGTTTCTGCGTGCTGCGCCCGCCCAAAGAGTGCCCGGGTGAAAACGTTAACGCAGGCATGTCGGTTGCCCCTGTCTGCACCAGCACAGCAAGTTTTGAGCAAATATCTCCTTCCATTAGGCCGCAATGGCAAGAAGCTTGTGCATCCTCTCTGTTCGTCGCGGTCAATGGGAAAAGGCGCTTATCTGCAATCTAGGTGTTTCTGCGTGCTGCACCCGCTCAAAGAGTGCACGGGTGAAAACGACAACGCAGGCATGTCGGGTGCCACTGTCTGCACCAGCACAGCAAGTTTTGAGCAAATATCTCCTTCCGTTCGGCCGCAATGGCAAGAAGCTTGTGCATCTTCTCTGTTCGTCGCGGTCAATGGGAAAAGACGCTTATCTGCAATCTAGGTGTTTCTGCGTGCTGCGCCCGCCCAAAGAGTGCCCGGGTGAAAACGTTAACGCAGGCATGTCGGGTGCCACTGTCTGCACCAGCACAGCAAGTTTTGAGCAAATATCTCCTTCCGTTCGGCCGCAATGGCAAGAAGCTTGTGCATCTTCTATGTTCGTCGCGGTCAATGGGAAAAGGCGCTTATCTGCAATCTAGGTGTTTCTGCGTGCTGCGCCCGCCCAAAGAGTGCCTGGGTTAAAGCGACAACGCAGGCATGTCGGGTGCCACTATCTGCACCAGCACAGCAAGTTTTGAGCAAATATCTCCTTCCGTTCGGCCGCAATGGTAAGAAGCTTGTGCATCTTCTCTGTTCGTCGCGGTCAATGGGAAAAGGCGCTTATCTGCAATCTAGGTGTTTCTGCGTGCTGCACCCTCCCAAAGAGTGCCCGGGTGAAAACGACAACGCAGGCATGTCGGGTGCCACTGTCTGCACCAGCACAGCAAGTTTTGAGCAAATATCTCCTTCCGTTCGGCCGCAATGGCAAGAAGCTTGTGCATCTTCTCTGTTCGTCGCGGTCAATGGGAAAAGGCGCTTATCTGCAATCTAGGTGTTTCTGCGTGCTGCACCCGCCCAAAGAGTGCCCGGGTGAAAACGACAACGCAGGCATGTCGGGTGCCACTGTCTGCACCAGTACAGCAAGTTTTGAGCAAATATCTCCTTCCGTTCGGCCGCAATGGCAAGAAGCTTGTGCATCCTCTCTGTTCGTCGCGGTCAATGGGAAAAGGCGCTTATCTGCAATCTAGGTGTTTCTGCGTGCTGCGCCCGCCCAAAGAGTGCCCGGGTGAAAACGACAACGCAGGCATGTCGGGTGCCACTGTCTGCACCAGCACAGCAAGTTTTGAGCAAATATCTCCTTCCGTTCGGCCGCAATGGCAAGAAGCTTGTGCATCTTCTCTGTTCGTCGCGGTCAATGGGAAAAGGCGCTTATCTGCAATCTAGGTGTTTCTGCGTGCTGCGCCCGCCCAAAGAGTGCCCGGGTGAAAACGACAACGCAGGCATGTCGGGTGCCACTGTCTGCACCAGCACAGCAAGTTTTGAGCAAATATCTCCTTCCGTTCGGCCGCAATGGTAAGAAGCTTGTGCATCTTCTCTGTTCGTCGCGGTCAATGGGAAAAGGCGCTTATCTGCAATCTAGGTGTTTCTGCGTGCTGCGCCCGCCCAAAGAGTGCCCGGGTGAAAACGACAACGCAGGCATGTCGGGTGCCACTGTCTGCACCAGCACAGCAAGTTTTGAGCAAACATCTCCTTCCGTTCGGCCGCAATAGCAAGAAGCTTGTGCATCCTCTCTGTTCGTCGCGGTCAATGGGAAAAGGCGCTTATCTGCAATCTAGGTGTTTCTGCGTGCTGTGCCCGCCCAAAGAGTGCACGGGTGAAAACGACAACACAGGCATGTCGGTTGCCCCTGTCTGCACCAGCACAGCAAGTTTTGAGCAAATATCTCCTTCCGTTCGGCCGCAATGGCAAGAAGCTTGTGCATCTTCTCTGTTCGTCGCGGTCAATGGGAAAAGGCGCTTATCTGCAATCTAGGTGTTTCTGCGTGCTGCGCCCGCCCAAAGAGTGCCCGGGTGAAAACGACAACGCAGGCATGTCGGGTGCCACTGTCTGCACCAGCACAGCAAGTTTTGAGCAAATATCTCCTTCCGTTCGGCCGCAATGGCAAGAAGCTTGTGCATCTTCTCTGTTCGTCGCGGTCAATGGGAAAAGGCGCTTATCTGCAATCTAGGTGTTTCTGCGTGCTGCGCCCGCCCAAAGAGTGCCCGGGTGAAAACGTTAACGCAGGCATGTCGGGTGCCACTGTCTGCACCAGCACAGCAAGTTTTGAGCAAATATCTCCTTCCGTTCGGCCGCAATGGCAAGAAGCTTGTGCATCTCTGTTCGTCGCGGTCAATGGGAAAAGGCGCTTATCTGCAATCTAGGTGTTTCTGCGTGCTGCACCCGCCCAAAGAGTGCCCGGGTGAAAACGACAACGCAGGCATGTCGGGTGCCACTGTCTGCACCGGCACAGCAAGTTTTGAGCAAATATTTCCTTCCGTTCGGCCGCAATGGCAAGAAGCTTGTGCATCTTCTCTGTTCGTCGCGGTCAATGGGAAAAGGCGCTTATCTGCAATCTAGGTGTTTCTGCGTGCTGCGCCCGCCCAAAGAGTGCCCGGGTGAAAACGACAACGCAGGCATGTCGGGTGCCACTATCTGCACCAGCACAGCAAGTTTTGAGCAAATATCTCCTTCCGTTCGGCCGCAATGGCAAGAAGCTTGTGCATCTTCTCTGTTCGTCGCGGTCAATGGGAAAAGGCGCTTATCTGCAATCTAGGTGTTTCTGCGTGCTGCACCCGCCCAAAGAGTGCCCGGGTGAAAACGACAACGCAGGCATGTCGGGTGCCACTGTCTGCACCAGCACAGCAAGTTTTGAGCAAATATCTCCTTCCGTTCGGCCGCAATGGCAAGAAGCTTGTGCATCTTCTCTGTTCTTCGCGGTCAATGGGAAAAGGCGCTTATCTGCAATCTAGGTGTTTCTGCGTGCTGCGCCCGCCCAAAGAGTGCCCGGGTTAAATCGACAACGCAGGAATGTCGGGTGCCACTGTCTGCACCAGCACAGCAAGTTTTGAGCAAATATCTCCTTCCGTTCGGCCTCAATGGTAAGAAGCTTGTAAATCTTCTCTGTTCGTCGCGGTCAATGGGAAAAGGCGCTTATCTGCAATCTAGGTGTTTCTGCGTGCTGCGCCCGCCCAAAGAGTGCCCGGGTGAAAACGACAACGCAGGCATGTCGGGTGCCACTGTCTGCACCAGCACAGCAAGTTTTGAGCAAATATCTCCTTCCGTTCGGCCGCAATGGCAAGAAGCTTGTGCATCTCTGTTCGTCGCGGTCAATGGGAAAAGGCGCTTATCTGCAATCTAGGTGTTTCTGCGTGCTGCACCCGCCCAAAGAGTGCCCGGGTGAAAACGACAACGCAGGCATGTCGGGTGCCACTGTCTGCACCGGCACAGCAAGTTTTGAGCAAATATTTCCTTCCGTTCGGCCGCAATGGCAAGAAGCTTGTGCATCTTCTCTGTTCGTCGCGGTCAATGGGAAAAGGCGCTTATCTGCAATCTAGGTGTTTCTGCGTGCTGCGCCCGCCCAAAGAGTGCCCGGGTGAAAACGACAACGCAGGCATGTCGGGTGCCACTATCTGCACCAGCACAGCAAGTTTTGAGCAAATATCTCCTTCCGTTCGGCCGCAATGGCAAGAAGCTTGTGCATCTTCTCTGTTCGTCGCGGTCAATGGGAAAAGGCGCTTATCTGCAATCTAGGTGTTTCTGCGTGCTGCACCCGCCCAAAGAGTGCCCGGGTGAAAACGACAACGCAGGCATGTCGGGTGCCACTGTCTGCACCAGCACAGCAAGTTTTGAGCAAATATCTCCTTCCGTTCGGCCGCAATGGCAAGAAGCTTGTGCATCTTCTCTGTTCTTCGCGGTCAATGGGAAAAGGCGCTTATCTGCAATCTAGGTGTTTCTGCGTGCTGCGCCCGCCCAAAGAGTGCCCGGGTTAAATCGACAACACAGGAATGTCGGGTGCCACTGTCTGCACCAGCACAGCAAGTTTTGAGCAAATATCTCCTTCCGTTCGGCCTCAATGGTAAGAAGCTTGTAAATCTTCTCTGTTCGTCGCGGTCAATGGGAAAAGGCGCTTATCTGCAATCTAGGTGTTTCTGCGTGCTGCGCCCGCCCAAAGAGTGCCCGGGTGAAAACGACAACGCAGGCATGTCGGGTGCCACTATCTGCACCAGCACAGCAAGTTTTGAGCAAATATCTCCTTCCGTTCGGCCGCAATGGTAAGAAGCTTGTGCATCTTCTCTGTTCGTCGCGGTCAATGGGAAAAGGCGCTTATCTGCAATCTAGGTGTTTCTGCGTGCTGCACCCGCCCAAAGAGTGCCCGGGTGAAAACGACAACGCAGGCATGTCGGGTGCCACTGTCTGCACCAGCACAGCAAGTTTTGAGCAAATATCTCCTTCCGTTCGGCCGCAATGGCAAGAAGCTTGTGCATCTTCTCTGTTCGTCGCGGTCAATGGGAAAAGGCGCTTATCTGCAATCTAGGTGTTTCTGCGTGCTGCACCCGCCCAAAGAGTGCCCGGGTGAAAACGACAACGCAGGCATGTCGGGTGCCACTGTCTGCACCAGTACAGCAAGTTTTGAGCAAATATCTCCTTCCGTTCGGCCGCAATGGCAAGAAGCTTGTGCATCCTCTCTGTTCGTCGCGGTCAATGGGAAAAGGCGCTTATCTGCAATCTAGGTGTTTCTGCGTGCTGCGCCCGCCCAAAGAGTGCCCGGGTGAAAACGACAACGCAGGCATGTCGGGTGCCACTGTCTGCACCAGCACAGCAAGTTTTGAGCAAATATCTCCTTCCGTTCGGCCGCAATGGCAAGAAGCTTGTGCATCTTCTCTGTTCGTCGCGGTCAATGGGAAAAGGCGCTTATCTGCAATCTAGGTGTTTCTGCGTGCTGCGCCCGCCCAAAGAGTGCCCGGGTGAAAACGACAACGCAGGCATGTCGGGTGCCACTGTCTGCACCAGCACAGCAAGTTTTGAGCAAATATCTCCTTCCGTTCGGCCGCAATGGCAAGAAGCTTGTGCATCTTCTCTGTTCGTCGCGGTCAATGGGAAAAGGCGCTTATCTGCAATCTAGGTGTTTCTGCGTGCTGCGCCCGCCCAAAGAGTGCCCGGGTGAAAACGTTAACGCAGGCATGTCGGGTGCCACTGTCTGCACCAGCACAGCAAGTTTTGAGCAAATATCTCCTTCCGTTCGGCCGCAATGGCAAGAAGCTTGTGCATCTCTGTTCGTCGCGGTCAATGGGAAAAGGCGCTTATCTGCAATCTAGGTGTTTCTGCGTGCTGCACCCGCCCAAAGAGTGCCCGGGTGAAAACGACAACGCAGGCATGTCGGGTGCCACTGTCTGCACCGGCACAGCAAGTTTTGAGCAAATATTTCCTTCCGTTCGGCCGCAATGGCAAGAAGCTTGTGCATCTTCTCTGTTCGTCGCGGTCAATGGGAAAAGGCGCTTATCTGCAATCTAGGTGTTTCTGCGTGCTGCGCCCGCCCAAAGAGTGCCCGGGTGAAAACGACAACGCAGGCATGTCGGGTGCCACTATCTGCACCAGCACAGCAAGTTTTGAGCAAATATCTCCTTCCGTTCGGCCGCAATGGCAAGAAGCTTGTGCATCTTCTCTGTTCGTCGCGGTCAATGGGAAAAGGCGCTTATCTGCAATCTAGGTGTTTCTGCGTGCTGCACCCGCCCAAAGAGTGCCCGGGTGAAAACGACAACGCAGGCATGTCGGGTGCCACTGTCTGCACCAGCACAGCAAGTTTTGAGCAAATATCTCCTTCCGTTCGGCCGCAATGGCAAGAAGCTTGTGCATCTTCTCTGTTCTTCGCGGTCAATGGGAAAAGGCGCTTATCTGCAATCTAGGTGTTTCTGCGTGCTGCGCCCGCCCAAAGAGTGCCCGGGTTAAATCGACAACGCAGGAATGTCGGGTGCCACTGTCTGCACCAGCACAGCAAGTTTTGAGCAAATATCTCCTTCCGTTCGGCCTCAATGGTAAGAAGCTTGTAAATCTTCTCTGTTCGTCGCGGTCAATGGGAAAAGGCGCTTATCTGCAATCTAGGTGTTTCTGCGTGCTGCGCCCGCCCAAAGAGTGCCCGGGTGAAAACGACAACGCAGGCATGTCGGGTGCCACTGTCTGCACCAGCACAGCAAGTTTTGAGCAAATATCTCCTTCCGTTCGGCCGCAATGGCAAGAAGCTTGTGCATCTCTGTTCGTCGCGGTCAATGGGAAAAGGCGCTTATCTGCAATCTAGGTGTTTCTGCGTGCTGCACCCGCCCAAAGAGTGCCCGGGTGAAAACGACAACGCAGGCATGTCGGGTGCCACTGTCTGCACCGGCACAGCAAGTTTTGAGCAAATATTTCCTTCCGTTCGGCCGCAATGGCAAGAAGCTTGTGCATCTTCTCTGTTCGTCGCGGTCAATGGGAAAAGGCGCTTATCTGCAATCTAGGTGTTTCTGCGTGCTGCGCCCGCCCAAAGAGTGCCCGGGTGAAAACGACAACGCAGGCATGTCGGGTGCCACTATCTGCACCAGCACAGCAAGTTTTGAGCAAATATCTCCTTCCGTTCGGCCGCAATGGCAAGAAGCTTGTGCATCTTCTCTGTTCGTCGCGGTCAATGGGAAAAGGCGCTTATCTGCAATCTAGGTGTTTCTGCGTGCTGCACCCGCCCAAAGAGTGCCCGGGTGAAAACGACAACGCAGGCATGTCGGGTGCCACTGTCTGCACCAGCACAGCAAGTTTTGAGCAAATATCTCCTTCCGTTCGGCCGCAATGGCAAGAAGCTTGTGCATCTTCTCTGTTCTTCGCGGTCAATGGGAAAAGGCGCTTATCTGCAATCTAGGTGTTTCTGCGTGCTGCGCCCGCCCAAAGAGTGCCCGGGTTAAATCGACAACGCAGGAATGTCGGGTGCCACTGTCTGCACCAGCACAGCAAGTTTTGAGCAAATATCTCCTTCCGTTCGGCCTCAATGGTAAGAAGCTTGTAAATCTTCTCTGTTCGTCGCGGTCAATGGGAAAAGGCGCTTATCTGCAATCTAGGTGTTTCTGCGTGCTGCGCCCGCCCAAAGAGTGCCCGGGTGAAAACGACAACGCAGGCATGTCGGGTGCCACTATCTGCACCAGCACAGCAAGTTTTGAGCAAATATCTCCTTCCGTTCGGCCGCAATGGTAAGAAGCTTGTGCATCTTCTCTGTTCGTCGCGGTCAATGGGAAAAGGCGCTTATCTGCAATCTAGGTGTTTCTGCGTGCTGCACCCGCCCAAAGAGTGCCCGGGTGAAAACGACAACGCAGGCATGTCGGGTGCCACTGTCTGCACCAGCACAGCAAGTTTTGAGCAAATATCTCCTTCCGTTCGGCCGCAATGGCAAGAAGCTTGTGCATCTTCTCTGTTCGTCGCGGTCAATGGGAAAAGGCGCTTATCTGCAATCTAGGTGTTTCTGCGTGCTGCACCCGCCCAAAAAGTGCCCGGGTGAAAACGACAACGCAGGCATGTCGGGTGCCACTGTCTGCACCAGCACAGCAAGTTTTGAGCAAATATCTCCTTCCGTTCGGCCGCAATGGCAAGAAGCTTGTGCATCTTCTCTGTTCTTCGCGGTCAATGGGAAAAGGCGCTTATCTGCAATCTAGGTGTTTCTGCGTGCTGCGCCCGCCCAAAGAGTGCCCGGGTTAAATCGACAACGCAGGAATGTCGGGTGCCACTGTCTGCACCAGCACAGCAAGTTTTGAGCAAATATCTCCTTCCGTTCGGCCTCAATGGTAAGAAGCTTGTAAATCTTCTCTGTTCGTCGCGGTCAATGGGAAAAGGCGCTTATCTGCAATCTAGGTGTTTCTGCGTGCTGCGCCCGCCCAAAGAGTGCCCGGGTGAAAACGACAACGCAGGCATGTCGGGTGCCACTGTCTGCACCAGCACAGCAAGTTTTGAGCAAATATCTCCTTCCGTTCGGCCGCAATGGCAAGAAGCTTGTGCATCTCTGTTCGTCGCGGTCAATGGGAAAAGGCGCTTATCTGCAATCTAGGTGTTTCTGCGTGCTGCACCCGCCCAAAGAGTGCCCGGGTGAAAACGACAACGCAGGCATGTCGGGTGCCACTGTCTGCACCGGCACAGCAAGTTTTGAGCAAATATTTCCTTCCGTTCGGCCGCAATGGCAAGAAGCTTGTGCATCTTCTCTGTTCGTCGCGGTCAATGGGAAAAGGCGCTTATCTGCAATCTAGGTGTTTCTGCGTGCTGCGCCCGCCCAAAGAGTGCCCGGGTGAAAACGACAACGCAGGCATGTCGGGTGCCACTATCTGCACCAGCACAGCAAGTTTTGAGCAAATATCTCCTTCCGTTCGGCCGCAATGGCAAGAAGCTTGTGCATCTTCTCTGTTCGTCGCGGTCAATGGGAAAAGGCGCTTATCTGCAATCTAGGTGTTTCTGCGTGCTGCACCCGCCCAAAGAGTGCCCGGGTGAAAACGACAACGCAGGCATGTCGGGTGCCACTGTCTGCACCAGCACAGCAAGTTTTGAGCAAATATCTCCTTCCGTTCGGCCGCAATGGCAAGAAGCTTGTGCATCTTCTCTGTTCTTCGCGGTCAATGGGAAAAGGCGCTTATCTGCAATCTAGGTGTTTCTGCGTGCTGCGCCCGCCCAAAGAGTGCCCGGGTTAAATCGACAACGCAGGAATGTCGGGTGCCACTGTCTGCACCAGCACAGCAAGTTTTGAGCAAATATCTCCTTCCGTTCGGCCTCAATGGTAAGAAGCTTGTAAATCTTCTCTGTTCGTCGCGGTCAATGGGAAAAGGCGCTTATCTGCAATCTAGGTGTTTCTGCGTGCTGCGCCCGCCCAAAGAGTGCCCGGGTGAAAACGACAACGCAGGCATGTCGGGTGCCACTATCTGCACCAGCACAGCAAGTTTTGAGCAAATATCTCCTTCCGTTCGGCCGCAATGGTAAGAAGCTTGTGCATCTTCTCTGTTCGTCGCGGTCAATGGGAAAAGGCGCTTATCTGCAATCTAGGTGTTTCTGCGTGCTGCACCCGCCCAAAGAGTGCCCGGGTGAAAACGACAACGCAGGCATGTCGGGTGCCACTGTCTGCACCAGCACAGCAAGTTTTGAGCAAATATCTCCTTCCGTTCGGCCGCAATGGCAAGAAGCTTGTGCATCTTCTCTGTTCGTCGCGGTCAATGGGAAAAGGCGCTTATCTGCAATCTAGGTGTTTCTGCGTGCTGCACCCGCCCAAAAAGTGCCCGGGTGAAAACGACAACGCAGGCATGTCGGGTGCCACTGTCTGCACCAGCACAGCAAGTTTTGAGCAAATATCTCCTTCCGTTCGGCCGCAATGGCAAGAAGCTTGTGCATCCTCTCTGTTCGTCGCGGTCAATGGGAAAAGGCGCTTATCTGCAATCTAGGTGTTTCTGCGTGCTGCGCCCGCCTTAAGAGTGCCCGGGTGAAAACGACAACGCAGGCATGTCGGGTGCCACTGTCTGCACCAGCACAGCAAGTTTTGAGCACACATCTCCTTCTGTTCGGCCGCAATAGCAAGAAGCTTGTGCATCCTCTCTGTTCGTCGCGGTCAATGGGAAAAGGCGCTTATCTGCAATCTAGGTGTTTCTGCGTGCTGCGCCCGCCCAAAGAGTGCCCGGGTGAAAACGACAACGCAGGCATGTCGGTTGCCCCTGTCTGCACCAGCACAGCAAGTTTTGAGCAAATATCTCCTTCCATTAGGCCGCAATGGCAAGAAGCTTGTGCATCCTCTCTGTTCGTCTCGGTCAATGGGAAAAGGCGCTTATCTGCAATCTAGGTGTTTCTGCGTGCTGCACCCGCTCAAAGAGTGCACGGGTGAAAACGACAACGCAGGCATGTCGGGTGCCACTGTCTGCACCAGCACAGCAAGTTTTGAGCAAATATCTCCTTCCGTTCGGCCGCAATGGCAAGAAGCTTGTGCATCTTCTCTGTTCGTCGCGGTCAATGGGAAAAGACGCTTATCTGCAATCTAGGTGTTTCTGCGTGCTGCGCCCGCCCAAAGAGTGCCCGGGTGAAAACGTTAACGCAGGCATGTCGGTTGCCCCTGTCTGCACCAGCACAGCAAGTTTTGAGCAAATATCTCCTTCCATTAGGCCGCAATGGCAAGAAGCTTGTGCATCCTCTCTGTTCGTCGCGGTCAATGGGAAAAGGCGCTTATCTGCAATCTAGGTGTTTCTGCGTGCTGCACCCGCTCAAAGAGTGCACGGGTGAAAACGACAACGCAGGCATGTCGGGTGCCACTGTCTGCACCAGCACAGCAAGTTTTGAGCAAATATCTCCTTCCGTTCGGCCGCAATGGCAAGAAGCTTGTGCATCTTCTCTGTTCGTCGCGGTCAATGGGAAAAGACGCTTATCTGCAATCTAGGTGTTTCTGCGTGCTGCGCCCGCCCAAAGAGTGCCCGGGTGAAAACGTTAACGCAGGCATGTCGGGTGCCACTGTCTGCACCAGCACAGCAAGTTTTGAGCAAATATCTCCTTCCGTTCGGCCGCAATGGCAAGAAGCTTGTGCATCTTCTATGTTCGTCGCGGTCAATGGGAAAAGGCGCTTATCTGCAATCTAGGTGTTTCTGCGTGCTGCGCCCGCCCAAAGAGTGCCTGGGTTAAAGCGACAACGCAGGCATGTCGGGTGCCACTATCTGCACCAGCACAGCAAGTTTTGAGCAAATATCTCCTTCCGTTCGGCCGCAATGGTAAGAAGCTTGTGCATCTTCTCTGTTCGTCGCGGTCAATGGGAAAAGGCGCTTATCTGCAATCTAGGTGTTTCTGCGTGCTGCACCCTCCCAAAGAGTGCCCGGGTGAAAACGACAACGCAGGCATGTCGGGTGCCACTGTCTGCACCAGCACAGCAAGTTTTGAGCAAATATCTCCTTCCGTTCGGCCGCAATGGCAAGAAGCTTGTGCATCTTCTCTGTTCGTCGCGGTCAATGGGAAAAGGCGCTTATCTGCAATCTAGGTGTTTCTGCGTGCTGCACCCGCCCAAAGAGTGCCCGGGTGAAAACGACAACGCAGGCATGTCGGGTGCCACTGTCTGCACCAGTACAGCAAGTTTTGAGCAAATATCTCC
This sequence comes from Hyla sarda, assembly GCF_029499605.1. Taxonomy (NCBI): domain Eukaryota; kingdom Metazoa; phylum Chordata; class Amphibia; order Anura; family Hylidae; genus Hyla; species Hyla sarda. The sequence goes on from NC_079198.1 coordinate 46,361,495, forward strand.
TTCCGTTCGGCCGCAATGGCAAGAAGCTTGTGCATCCTCTCTGTTCGTCGCGGTCAATGGGAAAAGGCGCTTATCTGCAATCTAGGTGTTTCTGCGTGCTGCGCCCGCCCAAAGAGTGCCCGGGTGAAAACGACAACGCAGGCATGTCGGGTGCCACTGTCTGCACCAGCACAGCAAGTTTTGAGCAAATATCTCCTTCCGTTCGGCCGCAATGGCAAGAAGCTTGTGCATCTTCTCTGTTCGTCGCGGTCAATGGGAAAAGGCGCTTATCTGCAATCTAGGTGTTTCTGCGTGCTGCGCCCGCCCAAAGAGTGCCCGGGTGAAAACGACAACGCAGGCATGTCGGGTGCCACTGTCTGCACCAGCACAGCAAGTTTTGAGCAAATATCTCCTTCCGTTCGGCCGCAATGGTAAGAAGCTTGTGCATCTTCTCTGTTCGTCGCGGTCAATGGGAAAAGGCGCTTATCTGCAATCTAGGTGTTTCTGCGTGCTGCGCCCGCCCAAAGAGTGCCCGGGTGAAAACGACAACGCAGGCATGTCGGGTGCCACTGTCTGCACCAGCACAGCAAGTTTTGAGCAAACATCTCCTTCCGTTCGGCCGCAATAGCAAGAAGCTTGTGCATCCTCTCTGTTCGTCGCGGTCAATGGGAAAAGGCGCTTATCTGCAATCTAGGTGTTTCTGCGTGCTGTGCCCGCCCAAAGAGTGCACGGGTGAAAACGACAACACAGGCATGTCGGTTGCCCCTGTCTGCACCAGCACAGCAAGTTTTGAGCAAATATCTCCTTCCGTTCGGCCGCAATGGCAAGAAGCTTGTGCATCTTCTCTGTTCGTCGCGGTCAATGGGAAAAGGCGCTTATCTGCAATCTAGGTGTTTCTGCGTGCTGCGCCCGCCCAAAGAGTGCCCGGGTGAAAACGACAACGCAGGCATGTCGGGTGCCACTGTCTGCACCAGCACAGCAAGTTTTGAGCAAATATCTCCTTCCGTTCGGCCGCAATGGCAAGAAGCTTGTGCATCTTCTCTGTTCGTCGCGGTCAATGGGAAAAGGCGCTTATCTGCAATCTAGGTGTTTCTGCGTGCTGCGCCCGCCCAAAGAGTGCCCGGGTGAAAACGTTAACGCAGGCATGTCGGGTGCCACTGTCTGCACCAGCACAGCAAGTTTTGAGCAAATATCTCCTTCCGTTCGGCCGCAATGGCAAGAAGCTTGTGCATCTCTGTTCGTCGCGGTCAATGGGAAAAGGCGCTTATCTGCAATCTAGGTGTTTCTGCGTGCTGCACCCGCCCAAAGAGTGCCCGGGTGAAAACGACAACGCAGGCATGTCGGGTGCCACTGTCTGCACCGGCACAGCAAGTTTTGAGCAAATATTTCCTTCCGTTCGGCCGCAATGGCAAGAAGCTTGTGCATCTTCTCTGTTCGTCGCGGTCAATGGGAAAAGGCGCTTATCTGCAATCTAGGTGTTTCTGCGTGCTGCGCCCGCCCAAAGAGTGCCCGGGTGAAAACGACAACGCAGGCATGTCGGGTGCCACTATCTGCACCAGCACAGCAAGTTTTGAGCAAATATCTCCTTCCGTTCGGCCGCAATGGCAAGAAGCTTGTGCATCTTCTCTGTTCGTCGCGGTCAATGGGAAAAGGCGCTTATCTGCAATCTAGGTGTTTCTGCGTGCTGCACCCGCCCAAAGAGTGCCCGGGTGAAAACGACAACGCAGGCATGTCGGGTGCCACTGTCTGCACCAGCACAGCAAGTTTTGAGCAAATATCTCCTTCCGTTCGGCCGCAATGGCAAGAAGCTTGTGCATCTTCTCTGTTCTTCGCGGTCAATGGGAAAAGGCGCTTATCTGCAATCTAGGTGTTTCTGCGTGCTGCGCCCGCCCAAAGAGTGCCCGGGTTAAATCGACAACGCAGGAATGTCGGGTGCCACTGTCTGCACCAGCACAGCAAGTTTTGAGCAAATATCTCCTTCCGTTCGGCCTCAATGGTAAGAAGCTTGTAAATCTTCTCTGTTCGTCGCGGTCAATGGGAAAAGGCGCTTATCTGCAATCTAGGTGTTTCTGCGTGCTGCGCCCGCCCAAAGAGTGCCCGGGTGAAAACGACAACGCAGGCATGTCGGGTGCCACTGTCTGCACCAGCACAGCAAGTTTTGAGCAAATATCTCCTTCCGTTCGGCCGCAATGGCAAGAAGCTTGTGCATCTCTGTTCGTCGCGGTCAATGGGAAAAGGCGCTTATCTGCAATCTAGGTGTTTCTGCGTGCTGCACCCGCCCAAAGAGTGCCCGGGTGAAAACGACAACGCAGGCATGTCGGGTGCCACTGTCTGCACCGGCACAGCAAGTTTTGAGCAAATATTTCCTTCCGTTCGGCCGCAATGGCAAGAAGCTTGTGCATCTTCTCTGTTCGTCGCGGTCAATGGGAAAAGGCGCTTATCTGCAATCTAGGTGTTTCTGCGTGCTGCGCCCGCCCAAAGAGTGCCCGGGTGAAAACGACAACGCAGGCATGTCGGGTGCCACTATCTGCACCAGCACAGCAAGTTTTGAGCAAATATCTCCTTCCGTTCGGCCGCAATGGCAAGAAGCTTGTGCATCTTCTCTGTTCGTCGCGGTCAATGGGAAAAGGCGCTTATCTGCAATCTAGGTGTTTCTGCGTGCTGCACCCGCCCAAAGAGTGCCCGGGTGAAAACGACAACGCAGGCATGTCGGGTGCCACTGTCTGCACCAGCACAGCAAGTTTTGAGCAAATATCTCCTTCCGTTCGGCCGCAATGGCAAGAAGCTTGTGCATCTTCTCTGTTCTTCGCGGTCAATGGGAAAAGGCGCTTATCTGCAATCTAGGTGTTTCTGCGTGCTGCGCCCGCCCAAAGAGTGCCCGGGTTAAATCGACAACGCAGGAATGTCGGGTGCCACTGTCTGCACCAGCACAGCAAGTTTTGAGCAAATATCTCCTTCCGTTCGGCCTCAATGGTAAGAAGCTTGTAAATCTTCTCTGTTCGTCGCGGTCAATGGGAAAAGGCGCTTATCTGCAATCTAGGTGTTTCTGCGTGCTGCGCCCGCCCAAAGAGTGCCCGGGTGAAAACGACAACGCAGGCATGTCGGGTGCCACTATCTGCACCAGCACAGCAAGTTTTGAGCAAATATCTCCTTCCGTTCGGCCGCAATGGTAAGAAGCTTGTGCATCTTCTCTGTTCGTCGCGGTCAATGGGAAAAGGCGCTTATCTGCAATCTAGGTGTTTCTGCGTGCTGCACCCGCCCAAAGAGTGCCCGGGTGAAAACGACAACGCAGGCATGTCGGGTGCCACTGTCTGCACCAGCACAGCAAGTTTTGAGCAAATATCTCCTTCCGTTCGGCCGCAATGGCAAGAAGCTTGTGCATCTTCTCTGTTCGTCGCGGTCAATGGGAAAAGGCGCTTATCTGCAATCTAGGTGTTTCTGCGTGCTGCACCCGCCAAAAAAGTGCCCGGGTGAAAACGACAACGCAGGCATGTCGGGTGCCACTGTCTGCACCAGCACAGCAAGTTTTGAGCAAATATCTCCTTCCGTTCGGCCGCAATGGCAAGAAGCTTGTGCATCTTCTCTGTTCTTCGCGGTCAATGGGAAAAGGCGCTTATCTGCAATCTAGGTGTTTCTGCGTGCTGCGCCCGCCCAAAGAGTGCCCGGGTTAAATCGACAACGCAGGAATGTCGGGTGCCACTGTCTGCACCAGCACAGCAAGTTTTGAGCAAATATCTCCTTCCGTTCGGCCTCAATGGTAAGAAGCTTGTAAATCTTCTCTGTTCGTCGCGGTCAATGGGAAAAGGCGCTTATCTGCAATCTAGGTGTTTCTGCGTGCTGCGCCCGCCCAAAGAGTGCCCGGGTGAAAACGACAACGCAGGCATGTCGGGTGCCACTGTCTGCACCAGCACAGCAAGTTTTGAGCAAATATCTCCTTCCGTTCGGCCGCAATGGCAAGAAGCTTGTGCATCTCTGTTCGTCGCGGTCAATGGGAAAAGGCGCTTATCTGCAATCTAGGTGTTTCTGCGTGCTGCACCCGCCCAAAGAGTGCCCGGGTGAAAACGACAACGCAGGCATGTCGGGTGCCACTGTCTGCACCGGCACAGCAAGTTTTGAGCAAATATTTCCTTCCGTTCGGCCGCAATGGCAAGAAGCTTGTGCATCTTCTCTGTTCGTCGCGGTCAATGGGAAAAGGCGCTTATCTGCAATCTAGGTGTTTCTGCGTGCTGCGCCCGCCCAAAGAGTGCCCGGGTGAAAACGACAACGCAGGCATGTCGGGTGCCACTATCTGCACCAGCACAGCAAGTTTTGAGCAAATATCTCCTTCCGTTCGGCCGCAATGGCAAGAAGCTTGTGCATCTTCTCTGTTCGTCGCGGTCAATGGGAAAAGGCGCTTATCTGCAATCTAGGTGTTTCTGCGTGCTGCACCCGCCCAAAGAGTGCCCGGGTGAAAACGACAACGCAGGCATGTCGGGTGCCACTGTCTGCACCAGCACAGCAAGTTTTGAGCAAATATCTCCTTCCGTTCGGCCGCAATGGCAAGAAGCTTGTGCATCTTCTCTGTTCTTCGCGGTCAATGGGAAAAGGCGCTTATCTGCAATCTAGGTGTTTCTGCGTGCTGCGCCCGCCCAAAGAGTGCCCGGGTTAAATCGACAACGCAGGAATGTCGGGTGCCACTGTCTGCACCAGCACAGCAAGTTTTGAGCAAATATCTCCTTCCGTTCGGCCTCAATGGTAAGAAGCTTGTAAATCTTCTCTGTTCGTCGCGGTCAATGGGAAAAGGCGCTTATCTGCAATCTAGGTGTTTCTGCGTGCTGCGCCCGCCCAAAGAGTGCCCGGGTGAAAACGACAACGCAGGCATGTCGGGTGCCACTATCTGCACCAGCACAGCAAGTTTTGAGCAAATATCTCCTTCCGTTCGGCCGCAATGGTAAGAAGCTTGTGCATCTTCTCTGTTCGTCGCGGTCAATGGGAAAAGGCGCTTATCTGCAATCTAGGTGTTTCTGCGTGCTGCACCCGCCCAAAGAGTGCCCGGGTGAAAACGACAACGCAGGCATGTCGGGTGCCACTGTCTGCACCAGCACAGCAAGTTTTGAGCAAATATCTCCTTCCGTTCGGCCGCAATGGCAAGAAGCTTGTGCATCTTCTCTGTTCGTCGCGGTCAATGGGAAAAGGCGCTTATCTGCAATCTAGGTGTTTCTGCGTGCTGCACCCGCCCAAAAAGTGCCCGGGTGAAAACGACAACGCAGGCATGTCGGGTGCCACTGTCTGCACCAGCACAGCAAGTTTTGAGCAAATATCTCCTTCCGTTCGGCCGCAATGGCAAGAAGCTTGTGCATCTTCTCTGTTCTTCGCGGTCAATGGGAAAAGGTGCTTATCTGCAATCTAGGTGTTTCTGCGTGCTGCGCCCGCCCAAAGAGTGCCCGGGTGAAAACGACAAAGCAGGCATGTCGGGTGCCACTGTCTGCACCAGCACAGCAAGTTTTGAGCAAATATCTCCTTCCGTTCGGCCGCAATGGCAAGAAGCTTGTGCATCCTCTCTGTTCGTCGCGGTCAATGGGAAAAGGCGCTTATCTGCAATCTAGGTGTTTCTGCGTGCTGCGCCCGCCTTAAGAGTGCCCGGGTGAAAACGACAACGCAGGCATGTCGGGTGCCACTGTCTGCACCAGCACAGCAAGTTTTGAGCACACATCTCCTTCTGTTCGGCCGCAATAGCAAGAAGCTTGTGCATCCTCTCTGTTCGTCGCGGTCAATGGGAAAAGGCGCTTATCTGCAATCTAGGTGTTTCTGCGTGCTGCGCCCGCCCAAAGAGTGCCCGGGTGAAAACGACAACGCAGGCATGTCGGTTGCCCCTGTCTGCACCAGCACAGCAAGTTTTGAGCAAATATCTCCTTCCATTAGGCCGCAATGGCAAGAAGCTTGTGCATCCTCTCTGTTCGTCGCGGTCAATGGGAAAAGGCGCTTATCTGCAATCTAGGTGTTTCTGCGTGCTGCACCCGCTCAAAGAGTGCACGGGTGAAAACGACAACGCAGGCATGTCGGGTGCCACTGTCTGCACCAGCACAGCAAGTTTTGAGCAAATATCTCCTTCCGTTCGGCCGCAATGGCAAGAAGCTTGTGCATCTTCTCTGTTCGTCGCGGTCAATGGGAAAAGACGCTTATCTGCAATCTAGGTGTTTCTGCGTGCTGCGCCCGCCCAAAGAGTGCCCGGGTGAAAACGTTAACGCAGGCATGTCGGTTGCCCCTGTCTGCACCAGCACAGCAAGTTTTGAGCAAATATCTCCTTCCATTAGGCCGCAATGGCAAGAAGCTTGTGCATCCTCTCTGTTCGTCGCGGTCAATGGGAAAAGGCGCTTATCTGCAATCTAGGTGTTTCTGCGTGCTGCACCCGCTCAAAGAGTGCACGGGTGAAAACGACAACGCAGGCATGTCGGGTTTCACTGTCTGCACCAGCACAGCAAGTTTTGAGCAAATATCTCCTTCCGTTCGGCCGCAATGGCAAGAAGCTTGTGCATCTTCTCTGTTCGTCGCGGTCAATGGGAAAAGACGCTTATCTGCAATCTAGGTGTTTCTGCGTGCTGCGCCCGCCCAAAGAGTGCCCGGGTGAAAACGTTAACGCAGGCATGTCGGGTGCCACTGTCTGCACCAGCACAGCAAGTTTTGAGCAAATATCTCCTTCCGTTCGGCCGCAATGGCAAGAAGCTTGTGCATCTTCTATGTTCGTCGCGGTCAATGGGAAAAGGCGCTTATCTGCAATCTAGGTGTTTCTGCGTGCTGCGCCCGCCCAAAGAGTGCCTGGGTTAAAGCGACAACGCAGGCATGTCGGGTGCCACTATCTGCACCAGCACAGCAAGTTTTGAGCAAATATCTCCTTCCGTTCGGCCGCAATGGTAAGAAGCTTGTGCATCTTCTCTGTTCGTCGCGGTCAATGGGAAAAGGCGCTTATCTGCAATCTAGGTGTTTCTGCGTGCTGCACCCTCCCAAAGAGTGCCCGGGTGAAAACGACAACGCAGGCATGTCGGGTGCCACTGTCTGCACCAGCACAGCAAGTTTTGAGCAAATATCTCCTTCCGTTCGGCCGCAATGGCAAGAAGCTTGTGCATCTTCTCTGTTCGTCGCGGTCAATGGGAAAAGGCGCTTATCTGCAATCTAGGTGTTTCTGCGTGCTGCGCCCGCCCAAAGAGTGCCCGGGTGAAAACGACAACGCAGGCATGTCGGGTGCCACTGTCTGCACCAGCACAGCAAGTTTTGAGCAAATATCTCCTTCCGTTCGGCCGCAATGGCAAGAAGCTTGTGCATCTTCTCTGTTCGTCGCGGTCAATGGGAAAAGGCGCTTATCTGCAATCTAGGTGTTTCTGCGTGCTGCACCCGCCCAAAGAGTGCCCGGGTGAAAACGACAAAGCAGGCATGTCGGGTGCCACTGTCTGCACCGGCACAGCAAGTTTTGAGCAAATATCTCCTTCCGTTCGGCCGCAATGGCAAGAAGCTTGTGCATCTTCTCTGTTCGTCGCGGTCAATGGGAAAAGGCGCTTATCTGCAATCTAGGTGTTTCTGCGTGCTGCGCCCGCCCAAAGAGTGCCCGGGTGAAAACGACAACGCAGGCATGTCGGGTGCCACTATCTGCACCAGCACAGCAAGTTTTGAGCAAATATCTCCTTCCGTTCGGCCGCAATGGCAAGAAGCTTGTGCATCTTCTCTGTTCGTCGCGGTCAATGGGAAAAGGCGCTTATCTGCAATCTAGGTGTTTCTGCGTGCTGCACCCGCCCAAAGAGTGCCCGGCTGAAAACGACAACGCAGGCATGTCGGGTGCCACTGTCTGCACCAGCACAGCAAGTTTTGAGCAAATATCTCCTTCCGTTCGGCCTCAATGGTAAGAAGCTTGTGCATCTTCTCTGTTCGTCGCGGTCAATGGGAAAAGGCGCTTATCTGCAATCTAGGTGTTTCTGCGTGCTGCGCCCGCCCAAAGAGTGCCCGGGTGAAAACGACAACGCAGGCATGTCGGGTGCCACTGTCTGCACCAGCACAGCAAGTTTTGAGCAAATATCTCCTTCCGTTCGGCCGCAATGGCAAGAAGCTTGTGCATCTTCTCTGTTCGTCGCGGTCAATGGGAAAAGGCGCTTATCTGCAATCTAGGTGTTTCTGCGTGCTGCACCCGCCCAAAGAGTGCCCGGGTGAAAACGACAACGCAGGCATGTCGGGTGCCACTGTCTGCACCGGCACAGCAAGTTTTGAGCAAATATCTCCTTCCGTTCGGCCGCAATGGCAAGAAGCTTGTGCATCTTCTCTGTTCGTCGCGGTCAATGGGAAAAGGCGCTTATCTGCAATCTAGGTGTTTCTGCGTGCTGCACCCGCCCAAAGAGTGCCCGGGTGAAAACGACAACGCAGGCATGTCGGGTGCCACTGTCTGCACCGGCACAGCAAGTTTTGAGCAAATATTTCCTTCCGTTCGGCCGCAATGGCAAGAAGCTTGTGCATCTTCTCTGTTCGTCGCGGTCAATGGGAAAAGGCGCTTATCTGCAATCTAGGTGTTTCTGCGTGCTGCGCCCGCCCAAAGAGTGCCCGGGTGAAAACGACAACGCAGGCATGTCGGGTGCCACTATCTGCACCAGCACAGCAAGTTTTGAGCAAATATCTCCTTCCGTTCGGCCGCAATGGCAAGAAGCTTGTGCATCTTCTCTGTTCGTCGCGGTCAATGGGAAAAGGCGCTTATCTGCAATCTAGGTGTTTCTGCGTGCTGCACCCGCCCAAAGAGTGCCCGGGTGAAAACGACAACGCAGGCATGTCGGGTGCCACTGTCTGCACCAGCACAGCAAGTTTTGAGCAAATATCTCCTTCCGTTCGGCCGCAATGGCAAGAAGCTTGTGCATCTTCTCTGTTCTTCGCGGTCAATGGGAAAAGGCGCTTATCTGCAATCTAGGTGTTTCTGCGTGCTGCGCCCGCCCAAAGAGTGCCCGGGTTAAATCGACAACGCAGGAATGTCGGGTGCCACTGTCTGCACCAGCACAGCAAGTTTTGAGCAAATATCTCCTTCCGTTCGGCCTCAATGGTAAGAAGCTTGTAAATCTTCTCTGTTCGTCGCGGTCAATGGGAAAAGGCGCTTATCTGCAATCTAGGTGTTTCTGCGTGCTGCGCCCGCCCAAAGAGTGCCCGGGTGAAAACGACAACGCAGGCATGTCGGGTGCCACTGTCTGCACCAGCACAGCAAGTTTTGAGCAAATATCTCCTTCCGTTCGGCCGCAATGGCAAGAAGCTTGTGCATCTCTGTTCGTCGCGGTCAATGGGAAAAGGCGCTTATCTGCAATCTAGGTGTTTCTGCGTGCTGCACCCGCCCAAAGAGTGCCCGGGTGAAAACGACAACGCAGGCATGTCGGGTGCCACTGTCTGCACCGGCACAGCAAGTTTTGAGCAAATATTTCCTTCCGTTCGGCCGCAATGGCAAGAAGCTTGTGCATCTTCTCTGTTCGTCGCGGTCAATGGGAAAAGGCGCTTATCTGCAATCTAGGTGTTTCTGCGTGCTGCGCCCGCCCAAAGAGTGCCCGGGTGAAAACGACAACGCAGGCATGTCGGGTGCCACTATCTGCACCAGCACAGCAAGTTTTGAGCAAATATCTCCTTCCGTTCGGCCGCAATGGCAAGAAGCTTGTGCATCTTCTCTGTTCGTCGCGGTCAATGGGAAAAGGCGCTTATCTGCAATCTAGGTGTTTCTGCGTGCTGCACCCGCCCAAAGAGTGCCCGGGTGAAAACGACAACGCAGGCATGTCGGGTGCCACTGTCTGCACCAGCACAGCAAGTTTTGAGCAAATATCTCCTTCCGTTCGGCCGCAATGGCAAGAAGCTTGTGCATCTTCTCTGTTCTTCGCGGTCAATGGGAAAAGGCGCTTATCTGCAATCTAGGTGTTTCTGCGTGCTGCGCCCGCCCAAAGAGTGCCCGGGTTAAATCGACAACGCAGGAATGTCGGGTGCCACTGTCTGCACCAGCACAGCAAGTTTTGAGCAAATATCTCCTTCCGTTCGGCCTCAATGGTAAGAAGCTTGTAAATCTTCTCTGTTCGTCGCGGTCAATGGGAAAAGGCGCTTATCTGCAATCTAGGTGTTTCTGCGTGCTGCGCCCGCCCAAAGAGTGCCCGGGTGAAAACGACAACGCAGGCATGTCGGGTGCCACTATCTGCACCAGCACAGCAAGTTTTGAGCAAATATCTCCTTCCGTTCGGCCGCAATGGTAAGAAGCTTGTGCATCTTCTCTGTTCGTCGCGGTCAATGGGAAAAGGCGCTTATCTGCAATCTAGGTGTTTCTGCGTGCTGCACCCGCCCAAAGAGTGCCCGGGTGAAAACGACAACGCAGGCATGTCGGGTGCCACTGTCTGCACCAGCACAGCAAGTTTTGAGCAAATATCTCCTTCCGTTCGGCCGCAATGGCAAGAAGCTTGTGCATCTTCTCTGTTCGTCGCGGTCAATGGGAAAAGGCGCTTATCTGCAATCTAGGTGTTTCTGCGTGCTGCACCCGCCCAAAAAGTGCCCGGGTGAAAACGACAACGCAGGCATGTCGGGTGCCACTGTCTGCACCAGCACAGCAAGTTTTGAGCAAATATCTCCTTCCGTTCGGCCGCAATGGCAAGAAGCTTGTGCATCTTCTCTGTTCTTCGCGGTCAATGGGAAAAGGCGCTTATCTGCAATCTAGGTGTTTCTGCGTGCTGCGCCCGCCCAAAGAGTGCCCGGGTTAAATCGACAACGCAGGAATGTCGGGTGCCACTGTCTGCACCAGCACAGCAAGTTTTGAGCAAATATCTCCTTCCGTTCGGCCTCAATGGTAAGAAGCTTGTAAATCTTCTCTGTTCGTCGCGGTCAATGGGAAAAGGCGCTTATCTGCAATCTAGGTGTTTCTGCGTGCTGCGCCCGCCCAAAGAGTGCCCGGGTGAAAACGACAACGCAGGCATGTCGGGTGCCACTGTCTGCACCAGCACAGCAAGTTTTGAGCAAATATCTCCTTCCGTTCGGCCGCAATGGCAAGAAGCTTGTGCATCTCTGTTCGTCGCGGTCAATGGGAAAAGGCGCTTATCTGCAATCTAGGTGTTTCTGCGTGCTGCACCCGCCCAAAGAGTGCCCGGGTGAAAACGACAACGCAGGCATGTCGGGTGCCACTGTCTGCACCGGCACAGCAAGTTTTGAGCAAATATTTCCTTCCGTTCGGCCGCAATGGCAAGAAGCTTGTGCATCTTCTCTGTTCGTCGCGGTCAATGGGAAAAGGCGCTTATCTGCAATCTAGGTGTTTCTGCGTGCTGCGCCCGCCCAAAGAGTGCCCGGGTGAAAACGACAACGCAGGCATGTCGGGTGCCACTATCTGCACCAGCACAGCAAGTTTTGAGCAAATATCTCCTTCCGTTCGGCCGCAATGGCAAGAAGCTTGTGCATCTTCTCTGTTCGTCGCGGTCAATGGGAAAAGGCGCTTATCTGCAATCTAGGTGTTTCTGCGTGCTGCACCCGCCCAAAGAGTGCCCGGGTGAAAACGACAACGCAGGCATGTCGGGTGCCACTGTCTGCACCAGCACAGCAAGTTTTGAGCAAATATCTCCTTCCGTTCGGCCGCAATGGCAAGAAGCTTGTGCATCTTCTCTGTTCTTCGCGGTCAATGGGAAAAGGCGCTTATCTGCAATCTAGGTGTTTCTGCGTGCTGCGCCCGCCCAAAGAGTGCCCGGGTTAAATCGACAACGCAGGAATGTCGGGTGCCACTGTCTGCACCAGCACAGCAAGTTTTGAGCAAATATCTCCTTCCGTTCGGCCTCAATGGTAAGAAGCTTGTAAATCTTCTCTGTTCGTCGCGGTCAATGGGAAAAGGCGCTTATCTGCAATCTAGGTGTTTCTGCGTGCTGCGCCCGCCCAAAGAGTGCCCGGGTGAAAACGACAACGCAGGCATGTCGGGTGCCACTATCTGCACCAGCACAGCAAGTTTTGAGCAAATATCTCCTTCCGTTCGGCCGCAATGGTAAGAAGCTTGTGCATCTTCTCTGTTCGTCGCGGTCAATGGGAAAAGGCGCTTATCTGCAATCTAGGTGTTTCTGCGTGCTGCACCCGCCCAAAGAGTGCCCGGGTGAAAACGACAACGCAGGCATGTCGGGTGCCACTGTCTGCACCAGCACAGCAAGTTTTGAGCAAATATCTCCTTCCGTTCGGCCGCAATGGCAAGAAGCTTGTGCATCTTCTCTGTTCGTCGCGGTCAATGGGAAAAGGCGCTTATCTGCAATCTAGGTGTTTCTGCGTGCTGCACCCGCCCAAAAAGTGCCCGGGTGAAAACGACAACGCAGGCATGTCGGGTGCCACTGTCTGCACCAGCACAGCAAGTTTTGAGCAAATATCTCCTTCCGTTCGGCCGCAATGGCAAGAAGCTTGTGCATCCTCTCTGTTCGTCGCGGTCAATGGGAAAAGGCGCTTATCTGCAATCTAGGTGTTTCTGCGTGCTGCGCCCGCCTTAAGAGTGCCCGGGTGAAAACGACAACGCAGGCATGTCGGGTGCCACTGTCTGCACCAGCACAGCAAGTTTTGAGCACACATCTCCTTCTGTTCGGCCGCAATAGCAAGAAGCTTGTGCATCCTCTCTGTTCGTCGCGGTCAATGGGAAAAGGCGCTTATCTGCAATCTAGGTGTTTCTGCGTGCTGCGCCCGCCCAAAGAGTGCCCGGGTGAAAACGACAACGCAGGCATGTCGGTTGCCCCTGTCTGCACCAGCACAGCAAGTTTTGAGCAAATATCTCCTTCCATTAGGCCGCAATGGCAAGAAGCTTGTGCATCCTCTCTGTTCGTCTCGGTCAATGGGAAAAGGCGCTTATCTGCAATCTAGGTGTTTCTGCGTGCTGCACCCGCTCAAAGAGTGCACGGGTGAAAACGACAACGCAGGCATGTCGGGTGCCACTGTCTGCACCAGCACAGCAAGTTTTGAGCAAATATCTCCTTCCGTTCGGCCGCAATGGCAAGAAGCTTGTGCATCTTCTCTGTTCGTCGCGGTCAATGGGAAAAGACGCTTATCTGCAATCTAGGTGTTTCTGCGTGCTGCGCCCGCCCAAAGAGTGCCCGGGTGAAAACGTTAACGCAGGCATGTCGGTTGCCCCTGTCTGCACCAGCACAGCAAGTTTTGAGCAAATATCTCCTTCCATTAGGCCGCAATGGCAAGAAGCTTGTGCATCCTCTCTGTTCGTCGCGGTCAATGGGAAAAGGCGCTTATCTGCAATCTAGGTGTTTCTGCGTGCTGCACCCGCTCAAAGAGTGCACGGGTGAAAACGACAACGCAGGCATGTCGGGTGCCACTGTCTGCACCAGCACAGCAAGTTTTGAGCAAATATCTCCTTCCGTTCGGCCGCAATGGCAAGAAGCTTGTGCATCTTCTCTGTTCGTCGCGGTCAATGGGAAAAGACGCTTATCTGCAATCTAGGTGTTTCTGCGTGCTGCGCCCGCCCAAAGAGTGCCCGGGTGAAAACGTTAACGCAGGCATGTCGGGTGCCACTGTCTGCACCAGCACAGCAAGTTTTGAGCAAATATCTCCTTCCGTTCGGCCGCAATGGCAAGAAGCTTGTGCATCTTCTATGTTCGTCGCGGTCAATGGGAAAAGGCGCTTATCTGCAATCTAGGTGTTTCTGCGTGCTGCGCCCGCCCAAAGAGTGCCTGGGTTAAAGCGACAACGCAGGCATGTCGGGTGCCACTATCTGCACCAGCACAGCAAGTTTTGAGCAAATATCTCCTTCCGTTCGGCCGCAATGGTAAGAAGCTTGTGCATCTTCTCTGTTCGTCGCGGTCAATGGGAAAAGGCGCTTATCTGCAATCTAGGTGTTTCTGCGTGCTGCACCCTCCCAAAGAGTGCCCGGGTGAAAACGACAACGCAGGCATGTCGGGTGCCACTGTCTGCACCAGCACAGCAAGTTTTGAGCAAATATCTCCTTCCGTTCGGCCGCAATGGCAAGAAGCTTGTGCATCTTCTCTGTTCGTCGCGGTCAATGGGAAAAGGCGCTTATCTGCAATCTAGGTGTTTCTGCGTGCTGCACCCGCCCAAAGAGTGCCCGGGTGAAAACGACAACGCAGGCATGTCGGGTGCCACTGTCTGCACCAGTACAGCAAGTTTTGAGCAAATATCTCCTTCCGTTCGGCCGCAATGGCAAGAAGCTTGTGCATCCTCTCTGTTCGTCGCGGTCAATGGGAAAAGGCGCTTATCTGCAATCTAGGTGTTTCTGCGTGCTGCGCCCGCCCAAAGAGTGCCCGGGTGAAAACGACAACGCAGGCATGTCGGGTGCCACTGTCTGCACCAGCACAGCAAGTTTTGAGCAAATATCTCCTTCCGTTCGGCCGCAATGGCAAGAAGCTTGTGCATCTTCTCTGTTCGTCGCGGTCAATGGGAAAAGGCGCTTATCTGCAATCTAGGTGTTTCTGCGTGCTGCGCCCGCCCAAAGAGTGCCCGGGTGAAAACGACAACGCAGGCATGTCGGGTGCCACTGTCTGCACCAGCACAGCAAGTTTTGAGCAAATATCTCCTTCCGTTCGGCCGCAATGGTAAGAAGCTTGTGCATCTTCTCTGTTCGTCGCGGTCAATGGGAAAAGGCGCTTATCTGCAATCTAGGTGTTTCTGCGTGCTGCGCCCGCCCAAAGAGTGCCCGGGTGAAAACGACAACGCAGGCATGTCGGGTGCCACTGTCTGCACCAGCACAGCAAGTTTTGAGCAAACATCTCCTTCCGTTCGGCCGCAATAGCAAGAAGCTTGTGCATCCTCTCTGTTCGTCGCGGTCAATGGGAAAAGGCGCTTATCTGCAATCTAGGTGTTTCTGCGTGCTGTGCCCGCCCAAAGAGTGCACGGGTGAAAACGACAACACAGGCATGTCGGTTGCCCCTGTCTGCACCAGCACAGCAAGTTTTGAGCAAATATCTCCTTCCGTTCGGCCGCAATGGCAAGAAGCTTGTGCATCTTCTCTGTTCGTCGCGGTCAATGGGAAAAGGCGCTTATCTGCAATCTAGGTGTTTCTGCGTGCTGCGCCCGCCCAAAGAGTGCCCGGGTGAAAACGACAACGCAGGCATGTCGGGTGCCACTGTCTGCACCAGCACAGCAAGTTTTGAGCAAATATCTCCTTCCGTTCGGCCGCAATGGCAAGAAGCTTGTGCATCTTCTCTGTTCGTCGCGGTCAATGGGAAAAGGCGCTTATCTGCAATCTAGGTGTTTCTGCGTGCTGCGCCCGCCCAAAGAGTGCCCGGGTGAAAACGTTAACGCAGGCATGTCGGGTGCCACTGTCTGCACCAGCACAGCAAGTTTTGAGCAAATATCTCCTTCCGTTCGGCCGCAATGGCAAGAAGCTTGTGCATCTCTGTTCGTCGCGGTCAATGGGAAAAGGCGCTTATCTGCAATCTAGGTGTTTCTGCGTGCTGCACCCGCCCAAAGAGTGCCCGGGTGAAAACGACAACGCAGGCATGTCGGGTGCCACTGTCTGCACCGGCACAGCAAGTTTTGAGCAAATATTTCCTTCCGTTCGGCCGCAATGGCAAGAAGCTTGTGCATCTTCTCTGTTCGTCGCGGTCAATGGGAAAAGGCGCTTATCTGCAATCTAGGTGTTTCTGCGTGCTGCGCCCGCCCAAAGAGTGCCCGGGTGAAAACGACAACGCAGGCATGTCGGGTGCCACTATCTGCACCAGCACAGCAAGTTTTGAGCAAATATCTCCTTCCGTTCGGCCGCAATGGCAAGAAGCTTGTGCATCTTCTCTGTTCGTCGCGGTCAATGGGAAAAGGCGCTTATCTGCAATCTAGGTGTTTCTGCGTGCTGCACCCGCCCAAAGAGTGCCCGGGTGAAAACGACAACGCAGGCATGTCGGGTGCCACTGTCTGCACCAGCACAGCAAGTTTTGAGCAAATATCTCCTTCCGTTCGGCCGCAATGGCAAGAAGCTTGTGCATCTTCTCTGTTCTTCGCGGTCAATGGGAAAAGGCGCTTATCTGCAATCTAGGTGTTTCTGCGTGCTGCGCCCGCCCAAAGAGTGCCCGGGTTAAATCGACAACGCAGGAATGTCGGGTGCCACTGTCTGCACCAGCACAGCAAGTTTTGAGCAAATATCTCCTTCCGTTCGGCCTCAATGGTAAGAAGCTTGTAAATCTTCTCTGTTCGTCGCGGTCAATGGGAAAAGGCGCTTATCTGCAATCTAGGTGTTTCTGCGTGCTGCGCCCGCCCAAAGAGTGCCCGGGTGAAAACGACAACGCAGGCATGTCGGGTGCCACTGTCTGCACCAGCACAGCAAGTTTTGAGCAAATATCTCCTTCCGTTCGGCCGCAATGGCAAGAAGCTTGTGCATCTCTGTTCGTCGCGGTCAATGGGAAAAGGCGCTTATCTGCAATCTAGGTGTTTCTGCGTGCTGCACCCGCCCAAAGAGTGCCCGGGTGAAAACGACAACGCAGGCATGTCGGGTGCCACTGTCTGCACCGGCACAGCAAGTTTTGAGCAAATATTTCCTTCCGTTCGGCCGCAATGGCAAGAAGCTTGTGCATCTTCTCTGTTCGTCGCGGTCAATGGGAAAAGGCGCTTATCTGCAATCTAGGTGTTTCTGCGTGCTGCGCCCGCCCAAAGAGTGCCCGGGTGAAAACGACAACGCAGGCATGTCGGGTGCCACTATCTGCACCAGCACAGCAAGTTTTGAGCAAATATCTCCTTCCGTTCGGCCGCAATGGCAAGAAGCTTGTGCATCTTCTCTGTTCGTCGCGGTCAATGGGAAAAGGCGCTTATCTGCAATCTAGGTGTTTCTGCGTGCTGCACCCGCCCAAAGAGTGCCCGGGTGAAAACGACAACGCAGGCATGTCGGGTGCCACTGTCTGCACCAGCACAGCAAGTTTTGAGCAAATATCTCCTTCCGTTCGGCCGCAATGGCAAGAAGCTTGTGCATCTTCTCTGTTCTTCGCGGTCAATGGGAAAAGGCGCTTATCTGCAATCTAGGTGTTTCTGCGTGCTGCGCCCGCCCAAAGAGTGCCCGGGTTAAATCGACAACGCAGGAATGTCGGGTGCCACTGTCTGCACCAGCACAGCAAGTTTTGAGCAAATATCTCCTTCCGTTCGGCCTCAATGGTAAGAAGCTTGTAAATCTTCTCTGTTCGTCGCGGTCAATGGGAAAAGGCGCTTATCTGCAATCTAGGTGTTTCTGCGTGCTGCGCCCGCCCAAAGAGTGCCCGGGTGAAAACGACAACGCAGGCATGTCGGGTGCCACTATCTGCACCAGCACAGCAAGTTTTGAGCAAATATCTCCTTCCGTTCGGCCGCAATGGTAAGAAGCTTGTGCATCTTCTCTGTTCGTCGCGGTCAATGGGAAAAGGCGCTTATCTGCAATCTAGGTGTTTCTGCGTGCTGCACCCGCCCAAAGAGTGCCCGGGTGAAAACGACAACGCAGGCATGTCGGGTGCCACTGTCTGCACCAGCACAGCAAGTTTTGAGCAAATATCTCCTTCCGTTCGGCCGCAATGGCAAGAAGCTTGTGCATCTTCTCTGTTCGTCGCGGTCAATGGGAAAAGGCGCTTATCTGCAATCTAGGTGTTTCTGCGTGCTGCACCCGCCCAAAAAGTGCCCGGGTGAAAACGACAACGCAGGCATGTCGGGTGCCACTGTCTGCACCAGCACAGCAAGTTTTGAGCAAATATCTCCTTCCGTTCGGCCGCAATGGCAAGAAGCTTGTGCATCTTCTCTGTTCTTCGCGGTCAATGGGAAAAGGCGCTTATCTGCAATCTAGGTGTTTCTGCGTGCTGCGCCCGCCCAAAGAGTGCCCGGGTTAAATCGACAACGCAGGAATGTCGGGTGCCACTGTCTGCACCAGCACAGCAAGTTTTGAGCAAATATCTCCTTCCGTTCGGCCTCAATGGTAAGAAGCTTGTAAATCTTCTCTGTTCGTCGCGGTCAATGGGAAAAGGCGCTTATCTGCAATCTAGGTGTTTCTGCGTGCTGCGCCCGCCCAAAGAGTGCCCGGGTGAAAACGACAACGCAGGCATGTCGGGTGCCACTGTCTGCACCAGCACAGCAAGTTTTGAGCAAATATCTCCTTCCGTTCGGCCGCAATGGCAAGAAGCTTGTGCATCTCTGTTCGTCGCGGTCAATGGGAAAAGGCGCTTATCTGCAATCTAGGTGTTTCTGCGTGCTGCACCCGCCCAAAGAGTGCCCGGGTGAAAACGACAACGCAGGCATGTCGGGTGCCACTGTCTGCACCGGCACAGCAAGTTTTGAGCAAATATTTCCTTCCGTTCGGCCGCAATGGCAAGAAGCTTGTGCATCTTCTCTGTTCGTCGCGGTCAATGGGAAAAGGCGCTTATCTGCAATCTAGGTGTTTCTGCGTGCTGCGCCCGCCCAAAGAGTGCCCGGGTGAAAACGACAACGCAGGCATGTCGGGTGCCACTATCTGCACCAGCACAGCAAGTTTTGAGCAAATATCTCCTTCCGTTCGGCCGCAATGGCAAGAAGCTTGTGCATCTTCTCTGTTCGTCGCGGTCAATGGGAAAAGGCGCTTATCTGCAATCTAGGTGTTTCTGCGTGCTGCACCCGCCCAAAGAGTGCCCGGGTGAAAACGACAACGCAGGCATGTCGGGTGCCACTGTCTGCACCAGCACAGCAAGTTTTGAGCAAATATCTCCTTCCGTTCGGCCGCAATGGCAAGAAGCTTGTGCATCTTCTCTGTTCTTCGCGGTCAATGGGAAAAGGCGCTTATCTGCAATCTAGGTGTTTCTGCGTGCTGCGCCCGCCCAAAGAGTGCCCGGGTTAAATCGACAACGCAGGAATGTCGGGTGCCACTGTCTGCACCAGCACAGCAAGTTTTGAGCAAATATCTCCTTCCGTTCGGCCTCAATGGTAAGAAGCTTGTAAATCTTCTCTGTTCGTCGCGGTCAATGGGAAAAGGCGCTTATCTGCAATCTAGGTGTTTCTGCGTGCTGCGCCCGCCCAAAGAGTGCCCGGGTGAAAACGACAACGCAGGCATGTCGGGTGCCACTATCTGCACCAGCACAGCAAGTTTTGAGCAAATATCTCCTTCCGTTCGGCCGCAATGGTAAGAAGCTTGTGCATCTTCTCTGTTCGTCGCGGTCAATGGGAAAAGGCGCTTATCTGCAATCTAGGTGTTTCTGCGTGCTGCACCCGCCCAAAGAGTGCCCGGGTGAAAACGACAACGCAGGCATGTCGGGTGCCACTGTCTGCACCAGCACAGCAAGTTTTGAGCAAATATCTCCTTCCGTTCGGCCGCAATGGCAAGAAGCTTGTGCATCTTCTCTGTTCGTCGCGGTCAATGGGAAAAGGCGCTTATCTGCAATCTAGGTGTTTCTGCGTGCTGCACCCGCCCAAAAAGTGCCCGGGTGAAAACGACAACGCAGGCATGTCGGGTGCCACTGTCTGCACCAGCACAGCAAGTTTTGAGCAAATATCTCCTTCCGTTCGGCCGCAATGGCAAGAAGCTTGTGCATCTTCTCTGTTCTTCGCGGTCAATGGGAAAAGGTGCTTATCTGCAATCTAGGTGTTTCTGCGTGCTGCGCCCGCCCAAAGAGTGCCCGGGTGAAAACGACAAAGCAGGCATGTCGGGTGCCACTGTCTGCACCAGCACAGCAAGTTTTGAGCAAATATCTCCTTCCGTTCGGCCGCAATGGCAAGAAGCTTGTGCATCCTCTCTGTTCGTCGCGGTCAATGGGAAAAGGCGCTTATCTGCAATCTAGGTGTTTCTGCGTGCTGCGCCCGCCTTAAGAGTGCCCGGGTGAAAACGACAACGCAGGCATGTCGGGTGCCACTGTCTGCACCAGCACAGCAAGTTTTGAGCACACATCTCCTTCTGTTCGGCCGCAATAGCAAGAAGCTTGTGCATCCTCTCTGTTCGTCGCGGTCAATGGGAAAAGGCGCTTATCTGCAATCTAGGTGTTTCTGCGTGCTGCGCCCGCCCAAAGAGTGCCCGGGTGAAAACGACAACGCAGGCATGTCGGTTGCCCCTGTCTGCACCAGCACAGCAAGTTTTGAGCAAATATCTCCTTCCATTAGGCCGCAATGGCAAGAAGCTTGTGCATCCTCTCTGTTCGTCGCGGTCAATGGGAAAAGGCGCTTATCTGCAATCTAGGTGTTTCTGCGTGCTGCACCCGCTCAAAGAGTGCACGGGTGAAAACGACAACGCAGGCATGTCGGGTGCCACTGTCTGCACCAGCACAGCAAGTTTTGAGCAAATATCTCCTTCCGTTCGGCCGCAATGGCAAGAAGCTTGTGCATCTTCTCTGTTCGTCGCGGTCAATGGGAAAAGACGCTTATCTGCAATCTAGGTGTTTCTGCGTGCTGCGCCCGCCCAAAGAGTGCCCGGGTGAAAACGTTAACGCAGGCATGTCGGTTGCCCCTGTCTGCACCAGCACAGCAAGTTTTGAGCAAATATCTCCTTCCATTAGGCCGCAATGGCAAGAAGCTTGTGCATCCTCTCTGTTCGTCGCGGTCAATGGGAAAAGGCGCTTATCTGCAATCTAGGTGTTTCTGCGTGCTGCACCCGCTCAAAGAGTGCACGGGTGAAAACGACAACGCAGGCATGTCGGGTTTCACTGTCTGCACCAGCACAGCAAGTTTTGAGCAAATATCTCCTTCCGTTCGGCCGCAATGGCAAGAAGCTTGTGCATCTTCTCTGTTCGTCGCGGTCAATGGGAAAAGACGCTTATCTGCAATCTAGGTGTTTCTGCGTGCTGCGCCCGCCCAAAGAGTGCCCGGGTGAAAACGTTAACGCAGGCATGTCGGGTGCCACTGTCTGCACCAGCACAGCAAGTTTTGAGCAAATATCTCCTTCCGTTCGGCCGCAATGGCAAGAAGCTTGTGCATCTTCTATGTTCGTCGCGGTCAATGGGAAAAGGCGCTTATCTGCAATCTAGGTGTTTCTGCGTGCTGCGCCCGCCCAAAGAGTGCCTGGGTTAAAGCGACAACGCAGGCATGTCGGGTGCCACTATCTGCACCAGCACAGCAAGTTTTGAGCAAATATCTCCTTCCGTTCGGCCGCAATGGTAAGAAGCTTGTGCATCTTCTCTGTTCGTCGCGGTCAATGGGAAAAGGCGCTTATCTGCAATCTAGGTGTTTCTGCGTGCTGCACCCTCCCAAAGAGTGCCCGGGTGAAAACGACAACGCAGGCATGTCGGGTGCCACTGTCTGCACCAGCACAGCAAGTTTTGAGCAAATATCTCCTTCCGTTCGGCCGCAATGGCAAGAAGCTTGTGCATCTTCTCTGTTCGTCGCGGTCAATGGGAAAAGGCGCTTATCTGCAATCTAGGTGTTTCTGCGTGCTGCGCCCGCCCAAAGAGTGCCCGGGTGAAAACGACAACGCAGGCATGTCGGGTGCCACTGTCTGCACCAGCACAGCAAGTTTTGAGCAAATATCTCCTTCCGTTCGGCCGCAATGGCAAGAAGCTTGTGCATCCTCTCTGTTCGTCGCGGTCAATGGGAAAAGGCGCTTATCTGCAATCTAGGTGTTTCTGCGTGCTGCACCCGCTCAAAGAGTGCCCGGGTGAAAACGACAACGCAGGCATGTCGGGTGCCACTGTCTGCACCAGCACAGCAAGTTTTGAGCAAATATCTCCTTCCGTTCGGCCGCAATGGCAAGAAGCTTGTGCATCTTCTCTGTTCGTCGCGGTCAATGGGAAAAGGCGCTTATCTGCAATCTAGGTGTTTCTGCGTGCTGCACCCGCTCAAAGAGTGCCCGGGTGAAAACGACAACGCAGGCATGTCGGGTGCCACTGTCTGCACCAGCACAGCAAGTTTTGAGCAAATATCTCCTTCCGTTCGGCCTCAATGGTAAGAAGCTTGTGCATCTTCTCTGTTCGTCGCGGTCAATGGGAAAAGGCGCTTATCTGCAATCTAGGTGTTTCTGCGTGCTGCGCCCGCCCAAAGAGTGCCCGGGTGAAAACGACAACGCAGGCATGTCGGGTGCCACTGTCTGCACCAGCACAGCAAGTTTTGAGCAAATATCTCCTTCCGTTCGGCCGCAATGGCAAGAAGCTTGTGCATCTTCTCTGTTCGTCGCGGTCAATGGGAAAAGGCGCTTATCTGCAATCTAGGTGTTTCTGCGTGCTGCACCCGCCCAAAGAGTGCCCGGGTGAAAACGACAAAGCAGGCATGTCGGGTGCCACTGTCTGCACCGGCACAGCAAGTTTTGAGCAAATATCTCCTTCCGTTCGGCCGCAATGGCAAGAAGCTTGTGCATCTTCTCTGTTCGTCGCGGTCAATGGGAAAAGGCGCTTATCTGCAATCTAGGTGTTTCTGCGTGCTGCGCCCGCCCAAAGAGTGCCCGGGTGAAAACGACAACGCAGGCATGTCGGGTGCCACTATCTGCACCAGCACAGCAAGTTTTGAGCAAATATCTCCTTCCGTTCGGCCGCAATGGCAAGAAGCTTGTGCATCTTCTCTGTTCGTCGCGGTCAATGGGAAAAGGCGCTTATCTGCAATCTAGGTGTTTCTGCGTGCTGCACCCGCCCAAAGAGTGCCCGGCTGAAAACGACAACGCAGGCATGTCGGGTGCCACTGTCTGCACCAGCACAGCAAGTTTTGAGCAAATATCTCCTTCCGTTCGGCCTCAATGGTAAGAAGCTTGTGCATCTTCTCTGTTCGTCGCGGTCAATGGGAAAAGGCGCTTATCTGCAATCTAGGTGTTTCTGCGTGCTGCGCCCGCCCAAAGAGTGCCCGGGTGAAAACGACAACGCAGGCATGTCGGGTGCCACTGTCTGCACCAGCACAGCAAGTTTTGAGCAAATATCTCCTTCCGTTCGGCCGCAATGGCAAGAAGCTTGTGCATCTTCTCTGTTCGTCGCGGTCAATGGGAAAAGGCGCTTATCTGCAATCTAGGTGTTTCTGCGTGCTGCACCCGCCCAAAGAGTGCCCGGGTGAAAACGACAACGCAGGCATGTCGGGTGCCACTGTCTGCACCGGCACAGCAAGTTTTGAGCAAATATCTCCTTCCGTTCGGCCGCAATGGCAAGAAGCTTGTGCATCTTCTCTGTTCGTCGCGGTCAATGGGAACAGGCGCTTATCTGCAATCTAGGTGTTTCTGCGTGCTGCGCCCGCCCAAAGAGTGCCCGGGTGAAAACGACAACGCAGGCATGTCGGGTGCCACTATCTGCACCAGCACAGCAAGTTTTGAGCAAATATCTCCTTCCGTTCGGCCGCAATGGCAAGAAGCTTGTGCATCTTCTCTGTTCGTCGCGGTCAATGGGAAAAGGCGCTTATCTGCAATCTAGGTGTTTCTGCGTGCTGCACCCGCCCAAAGAGTGCCCGGGTGAAAACGACAACGCAGGCATGTCGGGTGCCACTGTCTGCACCAGCACAGCAAGTTTTGAGCAAATATCTCCTTCCGTTCGGCCGCAATGGTAAGAAGCTTGTGCATCTTCTCTGTTCGTCGCGGTCAATGGGAAAAGGCGCTTATCTGCAATCTAGGTGTTTCTGCGTGCTGCACCCGCCCAAAGAGTGCCCGGGTGAAAACGACAACGCAGGCATGTCGGGTGCCACTGTCTGCACCAGCACAGCAAGTTTTGAGCAAATATCTCCTTCCGTTCGGCCGCAATGGCAAGAAGCTTGTGCATCTTCTCTGTTCGTCGCGGTCAATGGGAAAAGGCGCTTATCTGCAATCTAGGTGTTTCTGCGTGCTGCACCCGCCCAAAAAGTGCCCGGGTGAAAACGACAACGCAGGCATGTCGGGTGCCACTGTCTGCACCAGCACAGCAAGTTTTGAGCAAATATCTCCTTCCGTTCGGCCGCAATGGCAAGAAGCTTGTGCATCTTCTCTGTTCGTCGCGGTCAATGGGAAAAGGCGCTTATCTGCAATCTAGGTGTTTCTGCGTGCTGCGCCCGCCCAAAGAGTGCCCGGGTGAAAACGACAACGCAGGCATGTCGGGTGCCACTGTCTGCACCAGCACAGCAAGTTTTGAGCAAATATCTCCTTCCGTTCGGCCTCAATGGTAAGAAGCTTGTGCATCTTCTCTGTTCGTCGCGGTCAATGGGAAAAGGCGCTTATCTGCAATCTAGGTGTTTCTGCGTGCTGCGCCCGCCCAAAGAGTGCCCGGGTGAAAAGGACAACGCAGGCATGTCGGGTGCCACTGTCTGCACCAGCACAGCAAGTTTTGAGCAAATATCTCCTTCCGTTCGGCCGCAATGGCAAGAAGCTTGTGCATCTTCTCTGTTCGTCGCGGTCAATGGGAAAAGGCGCTTATCTGCAATCTAGGTGTTTCTGCGTGCTGCACCCGCCCAAAGAGTGCCCGGGTGAAAACGACAACGCAGGCATGTCGGGTGCCACTGTCTGCACCGGCACAGCAAGTTTTGAGCAAATATCTCCTTCCGTTCGGCCGCAATGGCAAGAAGCTTGTGCATCTTCTCTGTTCGTCGCGGTCAATGGGAAAAGGCGCTTATCTGCAATCTAGGTGTTTCTGCGTGCTGCGCCCGCCCAAAGAGTGCCCGGGTGAAAACGACAACGCAGGCATGTCGGGTGCCACTATCTGCACCAGCACAGCAAGTTTTGAGCAAATATCTCCTTCCGTTCGGCCGCAATGGCAAGAAGCTTGTGCATCTTCTCTGTTCGTCGCGGTCAATGGGAAAAGGCGCTTATCTGCAATCTAGGTGTTTCTGCGTGCTGCACCCGCCCAAAGAGTGCCCGGGTGAAAACGACAACGCAGGCATGTCGGGTGCCACTGTCTGCACCAGCACAGCAAGTTTTGAGCAAATATCTCCTTCCGTTCGGCCGCAATGGCAAGAAGCTTGTGCATCTTCTCTGTTCTTCGCGGTCAATGGGAAAAGGCGCTTATCTGCAATCTAGGTGTTTCTGCGTGCTGCGCCCGCCCAAAGAGTGCCCGGGTTAAATCGACAACGCAGGAATGTCGGGTGCCACTGTCTGCACCAGCACAGCAAGTTTTGAGCAAATATCTCCTTCCGTTCGGCCTCAATGGTAAGAAGCTTGTAAATCTTCTCTGTTCGTCGCGGTCAATGGGAAAAGGCGCTTATCTGCAATCTAGGTGTTTCTGCGTGCTGCGCCCGCCCAAAGAGTGCCCGGGTGAAAACGACAACGCAGGCATGTCGGGTGCCACTATCTGCACCAGCACAGCAAGTTTTGAGCAAATATCTCCTTCCGTTCGGCCGCAATGGTAAGAAGCTTGTGCATCTTCTCTGTTCGTCGCGGTCAATGGGAAAAGGCGCTTATCTGCAATCTAGGTGTTTCTGCGTGCTGCACCCGCCCAAAGAGTGCCCGGGTGAAAACGACAACGCAGGCATGTCGGGTGCCACTGTCTGCACCAGCACAGCAAGTTTTGAGCAAATATCTCCTTCCGTTCGGCCGCAATGGCAAGAAGCTTGTGCATCTTCTCTGTTCGTCGCGGTCAATGGGAAAAGGCGCTTATCTGCAATCTAGGTGTTTCTGCGTGCTGCACCCGCCCAAAAAGTGCCCGGGTGAAAACGACAACGCAGGCATGTCGGGTGCCACTGTCTGCACCAGCACAGCAAGTTTTGAGCAAATATCTCCTTCCGTTCGGCCGCAATGGCAAGAAGCTTGTGCATCTTCTCTGTTCTTCGCGGTCAATGGGAAAAGGCGCTTATCTGCAATCTAGGTGTTTCTGCGTGCTGCGCCCGCCCAAAGAGTGCCCGGGTGAAAACGACAAAGCAGGCATGTCGGGTGCCACTGTCTGCACCAGCACAGCAAGTTTTGAGCAAATATCTCCTTCCGTTCGGCCGCAATGGCAAGAAGCTTGTGCATCCTCTCTGTTCGTCGCGGTCAATGGGAAAAGGCGCTTATCTGCAATCTAGGTGTTTCTGCGTGCTGCGCCCGCCTTAAGAGTGCCCGGGTGAAAACGACAACGCAGGCATGTCGGGTGCCACTGTCTGCACCAGCACAGCAAGTTTTGAGCACACATCTCCTTCTGTTCGGCCGCAATAGCAAGAAGCTTGTGCATCCTCTCTGTTCGTCGCGGTCAATGGGAAAAGGCGCTTATCTGCAATCTAGGTGTTTCTGCGTGCTGCGCCCGCCCAAAGAGTGCCCGGGTGAAAACGACAACGCAGGCATGTCGGTTGCCCCTGTCTGCACCAGCACAGCAAGTTTTGAGCAAATATCTCCTTCCATTAGGCCGCAATGGCAAGAAGCTTGTGCATCCTCTCTGTTCGTCGCGGTCAATGGGAAAAGGCGCTTATCTGCAATCTAGGTGTTTCTGCGTGCTGCACCCGCTCAAAGAGTGCACGGGTGAAAACGACAACGCAGGCATGTCGGGTGCCACTGTCTGCACCAGCACAGCAAGTTTTGAGCAAATATCTCCTTCCGTTCGGCCGCAATGGCAAGAAGCTTGTGCATCTTCTCTGTTCGTCGCGGTCAATGGGAAAAGACGCTTATCTGCAATCTAGGTGTTTCTGCGTGCTGCGCCCGCCCAAAGAGTGCCCGGGTGAAAACGTTAACGCAGGCATGTCGGTTGCCCCTGTCTGCACCAGCACAGCAAGTTTTGAGCAAATATCTCCTTCCATTAGGCCGCAATGGCAAGAAGCTTGTGCATCCTCTCTGTTCGTCGCGGTCAATGGGAAAAGGCGCTTATCTGCAATCTAGGTGTTTCTGCGTGCTGCACCCGCTCAAAGAGTGCACGGGTGAAAACGACAACGCAGGCATGTCGGGTGCCACTGTCTGCACCAGCACAGCAAGTTTTGAGCAAATATCTCCTTCCGTTCGGCCGCAATGGCAAGAAGCTTGTGCATCTTCTCTGTTCGTCGCGGTCAATGGGAAAAGACGCTTATCTGCAATCTAGGTGTTTCTGCGTGCTGCGCCCGCCCAAAGAGTGCCCGGGTGAAAACGTTAACGCAGGCATGTCGGGTGCCACTGTCTGCACCAGCACAGCAAGTTTTGAGCAAATATCTCCTTCCGTTCGGCCGCAATGGTAAGAAGCTTGTGCATCTTCCCTGTTCGTCGCGGTCAATGGGAAAAGGCGCTTATCTGCAATCTAGGTGTTTCTGCGTGCTGCACCCTCCCAAAGAGTGCCCGGGTGAAAACGACAACGCAGGCATGTCGGGTGCCACTGTCTGCACCAGCACAGCAAGTTTTGAGCAAATATCTCCTTCCGTTCGGCCGCAATGGCAAGAAGCTTGTGCATCTTCTCTGTTCGTCGCGGTCAATGGGAAAAGGCGCTTATCTGCAATCTAGGTGTTTCTGCGTGCTGCGCCCGCCCAAAGAGTGCCCGGGTGAAAACGACAACGCAGGCATGTCGGGTGCCACTGTCTGCACCAGCACAGCAAGTTTTGAGCAAATATCTCCTTCCGTTCGGCCGCAATGGCAAGAAGCTTGTGCATCCTCTCTGTTCGTCGCGGTCAATGGGAAAAGGCGCTTATCTGCAATCTAGGTGTTTCTGCGTGCTGCACCCGCTCAAAGAGTGCCCGGGTGAAAACGACAACGCAGGCATGTCGGGTGCCACTGTCTGCACCAGCACAGCAAGTTTTGAGCAAATATCTCCTTCCGTTCGGCCGCAATGGCAAGAAGCTTGTGCATCTTCTCTGTTCGTCGCGGTCAATGGGAAAAGGCGCTTATCTGCAATCTAGGTGTTTCTGCGTGCTGCACCCGCTCAAAGAGTGCCCGGGTGAAAACGACAACGCAGGCATGTCGGGTGCCACTGTCTGCACCAGCACAGCAAGTTTTGAGCAAATATCTCCTTCCGTTCGGCCTCAATGGTAAGAAGCTTGTGCATCTTCTCTGTTCGTCGCGGTCAATGGGAAAAGGCGCTTATCTGCAATCTAGGTGTTTCTGCGTGCTGCGCCCGCCCAAAGAGTGCCCGGGTGAAAACGACAACGCAGGCATGTCGGGTGCCACTGTCTGCACCAGCACAGCAAGTTTTGAGCAAATATCTCCTTCCGTTCGGCCGCAATGGCAAGAAGCTTGTGCATCTTCTCTGTTCGTCGCGGTCAATGGGAAAAGGCGCTTATCTGCAATCTAGGTGTTTCTGCGTGCTGCACCCGCCCAAAGAGTGCCCGGGTGAAAACGACAAAGCAGGCATGTCGGGTGCCACTGTCTGCACCGGCACAGCAAGTTTTGAGCAAATATCTCCTTCCGTTCGGCCGCAATGGCAAGAAGCTTGTGCATCTTCTCTGTTCGTCGCGGTCAATGGGAAAAGGCGCTTATCTGCAATCTAGGTGTTTCTGCGTGCTGCGCCCGCCCAAAGAGTGCCCGGGTGAAAACGACAACGCAGGCATGTCGGGTGCCACTATCTGCACCAGCACAGCAAGTTTTGAGCAAATATCTCCTTCCGTTCGGCCGCAATGGCAAGAAGCTTGTGCATCTTCTCTGTTCGTCGCGGTCAATGGGAAAAGGCGCTTATCTGCAATCTAGGTGTTTCTGCGTGCTGCACCCGCCCAAAGAGTGCCCGGGTGAAAACGACAACGCAGGCATGTCGGGTGCCACTGTCTGCACCAGCACAGCAAGTTTTGAGCAAATATCTCCTTCCGTTCGGCCGCAATGGCAAGAAGCTTGTGCATCTTCTCTGTTCTTCGCGGTCAATGGGAAAAGGCGCTTATCTGCAATCTAGGTGTTTCTGCGTGCTGCGCCCGCCCAAAGAGTGCCCGGGTTAAATCGACAACGCAGGAATGTCGGGTGCCACTGTCTGCACCAGCACAGCAAGTTTTGAGCAAATATCTCCTTCCGTTCGGCCTCAATGGTAAGAAGCTTGTGCATCTTCTCTGTTCGTCGCGGTCAATGGGAAAAGGCGCTTATCTGCAATCTAGGTGTTTCTGCGTGCTGCGCCCGCCCAAAGAGTGCCCGGGTGAAAAGGACAACGCAGGCATGTCGGGTGCCACTGTCTGCACCAGCACAGCAAGTTTTGAGCAAATATCTCCTTCCGTTCGGCCGCAATGGCAAGAAGCTTGTGCATCTTCTCTGTTCGTCGCGGTCAATGGGAAAAGGCGCTTATCTGCAATCTAGGTGTTTCTGCGTGCTGCACCCGCCCAAAGAGTGCCCGGGTGAAAACGACAACGCAGGCATGTCGGGTGCCACTGTCTGCACCGGCACAGCAAGTTTTGAGCAAATATCTCCTTCCGTTCGGCCGCAATGGCAAGAAGCTTGTGCATCTTCTCTGTTCGTCGCGGTCAATGGGAAAAGGCGCTTATCTGCAATCTAGGTGTTTCTGCGTGCTGCGCCCGCCCAAAGAGTGCCCGGGTGAAAACGACAACGCAGGCATGTCGGGTGCCACTATCTGCACCAGCACAGCAAGTTTTGAGCAAATATCTCCTTCCGTTCGGCCGCAATGGCAAGAAGCTTGTGCATCTTCTCTGTTCGTCGCGGTCAATGGGAAAAGGCGCTTATCTGCAATCTAGGTGTTTCTGCGTGCTGCACCCGCCCAAAGAGTGCCCGGGTGAAAACGACAACGCAGGCATGTCGGGTGCCACTGTCTGCACCAGCACAGCAAGTTTTGAGCAAATATCTCCTTCCGTTCGGCCGCAATGGCAAGAAGCTTGTGCATCTTCTCTGTTCTTCGCGGTCAATGGGAAAAGGCGCTTATCTGCAATCTAGGTGTTTCTGCGTGCTGCGCCCGCCCAAAGAGTGCCCGGGTTAAATCGACAACGCAGGAATGTCGGGTGCCACTGTCTGCACCAGCACAGCAAGTTTTGAGCAAATATCTCCTTCCGTTCGGCCTCAATGGTAAGAAGCTTGTAAATCTTCTCTGTTCGTCGCGGTCAATGGGAAAAGGCGCTTATCTGCAATCTAGGTGTTTCTGCGTGCTGCGCCCGCCCAAAGAGTGCCCGGGTGAAAACGACAACGCAGGCATGTCGGGTGCCACTATCTGCACCAGCACAGCAAGTTTTGAGCAAATATCTCCTTCCGTTCGGCCGCAATGGTAAGAAGCTTGTGCATCTTCTCTGTTCGTCGCGGTCAATGGGAAAAGGCGCTTATCTGCAATCTAGGTGTTTCTGCGTGCTGCACCCGCCCAAAGAGTGCCCGGGTGAAAACGACAACGCAGGCATGTCGGGTGCCACTGTCTGCACCAGCACAGCAAGTTTTGAGCAAATATCTCCTTCCGTTCGGCCGCAATGGCAAGAAGCTTGTGCATCTTCTCTGTTCGTCGGGGTCAATGGGAAAAGGCGCTTATCTGCAATCTAGGTGTTTCTGCGTGCTGCACCCGCCCAAAAAGTGCCCGGGTGAAAACGACAACGCAGGCATGTCGGGTGCCACTGTCTGCACCAGCACAGCAAGTTTTGAGCAAATATCTCCTTCCGTTCGGCCGCAATGGCAAGAAGCTTGTGCATCTTCTCTGTTCTTCGCGGTCAATGGGAAAAGGCGCTTATCTGCAATCTAGGTGTTTCTGCGTGCTGCGCCCGCCCAAAGAGTGCCCGGGTGAAAACGACAAAGCAGGCATGTCGGGTGCCACTGTCTGCACCAGCACAGCAAGTTTTGAGCAAATATCTCCTTCCGTTCGGCCGCAATGGCAAGAAGCTTGTGCATCCTCTCTGTTCGTCGCGGTCAATGGGAAAAGGCGCTTATCTGCAATCTAGGTGTTTCTGCGTGCTGCGCCCGCCTTAAGAGTGCCCGGGTGAAAACGACAACGCAGGCATGTCGGGTGCCACTGTCTGCACCAGCACAGCAAGTTTTGAGCACACATCTCCTTCTGTTCGGCCGCAATAGCAAGAAGCTTGTGCATCCTCTCTGTTCGTCGCGGTCAATGGGAAAAGGCGCTTATCTGCAATCTAGGTGTTTCTGCGTGCTGCGCCCGCCCAAAGAGTGCCCGGGTGAAAACGACAACGCAGGCATGTCGGTTGCCCCTGTCTGCACCAGCACAGCAAGTTTTGAGCAAATATCTCCTTCCATTAGGCCGCAATGGCAAGAAGCTTGTGCATCCTCTCTGTTCGTCGCGGTCAATGGGAAAAGGCGCTTATCTGCAATCTAGGTGTTTCTGCGTGCTGCACCCGCTCAAAGAGTGCACGGGTGAAAACGACAACGCAGGCATGTCGGGTGCCACTGTCTGCACCAGCACAGCAAGTTTTGAGCAAATATCTCCTTCCGTTCGGCCGCAATGGCAAGAAGCTTGTGCATCTTCTCTGTTCGTCGCGGTCAATGGGAAAAGACGCTTATCTGCAATCTAGGTGTTTCTGCGTGCTGCGCCCGCCCAAAGAGTGCCCGGGTGAAAACGTTAACGCAGGCATGTCGGTTGCCCCTGTCTGCACCAGCACAGCAAGTTTTGAGCAAATATCTCCTTCCATTAGGCCGCAATGGCAAGAAGCTTGTGCATCATCTCTGTTCGTCGCGGTCAATGGGAAAAGGCGCTTATCTGCAATCTAGGTGTTTCTGCGTGCTGCACCCGCTCAAAGAGTGCACGGGTGAAAACGACAACGCAGGCATGTCGGGTGCCACTGTCTGCACCAGCACAGCAAGTTTTGAGCAAATATCTCCTTCCGTTCGGCCGCAATGGCAAGAAGCTTGTGCATCTTCTCTGTTCGTCGCGGTCAATGGGAAAAGACGCTTATCTGCAATCTAGGTGTTTCTGCGTGCTGCGCCCGCCCAAAGAGTGCCCGGGTGAAAACGTTAACGCAGGCATGTCGGGTGCCACTGTCTGCACCAGCACAGCAAGTTTTGAGCAAATATCTCCTTCCGTTCGGCCGCAATGGTAAGAAGCTTGTGCATCTTCTCTGTTCGTCGCGGTCAATGGGAAAAGGCGCTTATCTGCAATCTAGGTGTTTCTGCGTGCTGCACCCTCCCAAAGAGTGCCCGGGTGAAAACGACAACGCAGGCATGTCGGGTGCCACTGTCTGCACCAGCACAGCAAGTTTTGAGCAAATATCTCCTTCCGTTCGGCCGCAATGGCAAGAAGCTTGTGCATCTTCTCTGTTCGTCGCGGTCAATGGGAAAAGGCGCTTATCTGCAATCTAGGTGTTTCTGCGTGCTGCGCCCGCCCAAAGAGTGCCCGGGTGAAAACGACAACGCAGGCATGTCGGGTGCCACTGTCTGCACCAGCACAGCAAGTTTTGAGCAAATATCTCCTTCCGTTCGGCCGCAATGGCAAGAAGCTTGTGCATCCTCTCTGTTCGTCGCGGTCAATGGGAAAAGGCGCTTATCTGCAATCTAGGTGTTTCTGCGTGCTGCACCCGCTCAAAGAGTGCCCGGGTGAAAACGACAACGCAGGCATGTCGGGTGCCACTGTCTGCACCAGCACAGCAAGTTTTGAGCAAATATCTCCTTCCGTTCGGCCGCAATGGCAAGAAGCTTGTGCATCTTCTCTGTTCGTCGCGGTCAATGGGAAAAGGCGCTTATCTGCAATCTAGGTGTTTCTGCGTGCTGCACCCGCTCAAAGAGTGCCCGGGTGAAAACGACAACGCAGGCATGTCGGGTGCCACTGTCTGCACCAGCACAGCAAGTTTTGAGCAAATATCTCCTTCCGTTCGGCCTCAATGGTAAGAAGCTTGTGCATCTTCTCTGTTCGTCGCGGTCAATGGGAAAAGGCGCTTATCTGCAATCTAGGTGTTTCTGCGTGCTGCGCCCGCCCAAAGAGTGCCCGGGTGAAAACGACAACGCAGGCATGTCGGGTGCCACTGTCTGCACCAGCACAGCAAGTTTTGAGCAAATATCTCCTTCCGTTCGGCCGCAATGGCAAGAAGCTTGTGCATCTTCTCTGTTCGTCGCGGTCAATGGGAAAAGGCGCTTATCTGCAATCTAGGTGTTTCTGCGTGCTGCACCCGCCCAAAGAGTGCCCGGGTGAAAACGACAAAGCAGGCATGTCGGGTGCCACTGTCTGCACCGGCACAGCAAGTTTTGAGCAAATATCTCCTTCCGTTCGGCCGCAATGGCAAGAAGCTTGTGCATCTTCTCTGTTCGTCGCGGTCAATGGGAAAAGGCGCTTATCTGCAATCTAGGTGTTTCTGCGTGCTGCGCCCGCCCAAAGAGTGCCCGGGTGAAAACGACAACGCAGGCATGTCGGGTGCCACTATCTGCACCAGCACAGCAAGTTTTGAGCAAATATCTCCTTCCGTTCGGCCGCAATGGCAAGAAGCTTGTGCATCTTCTCTGTTCGTCGCGGTCAATGGGAAAAGGCGCTTATCTGCAATCTAGGTGTTTCTGCGTGCTGCACCCGCCCAAAGAGTGCCCGGGTGAAAACGACAACGCAGGCATGTCGGGTGCCACTGTCTGCACCAGCACAGCAAGTTTTGAGCAAATATCTCCTTCCGTTCGGCCGCAATGGCAAGAAGCTTGTGCATCTTCTCTGTTCTTCGCGGTCAATGGGAAAAGGCGCTTATCTGCAATCTAGGTGTTTCTGCGTGCTGCGCCCGCCCAAAGAGTGCCCGGGTTAAATCGACAACGCAGGAATGTCGGGTGCCACTGTCTGCACCAGCACAGCAAGTTTTGAGCAAATATCTCCTTCCGTTCGGCCTCAATGGTAAGAAGCTTGTGCATCTTCTCTGTTCGTCGCGGTCAATGGGAAAAGGCGCTTATCTGCAATCTAGGTGTTTCTGCGTGCTGCACCCGCCCAAAAAGTGCCCGGGTGAAAACGACAACGCAGGCATGTCGGGTGCCACTGTCTGCACCAGCACAGCAAGTTTTGAGCAAATATCTCCTTCCGTTCGGCCGCAATGGCAAGAAGCTTGTGCATCTTCTCTGTTCGTCGCGGTCAATGGGAAAAGGCGCTTATCTGCAATCTAGGTGTTTCTGCGTGCTGCACCCGCCCAAAAAGTGCCCGGGTGAAAACGACAACGCAGGCATGTCGGGTGCCACTGTCTGCACCAGCACAGCAAGTTTTGAGCAAATATCTCCTTCCGTTCGGCCGCAATGGCAAGAAGCTTGTGCATCTTCTCTGTTCTTCGCGGTCAATGGGAAAAGGCGCTTATCTGCAATCTAGGTGTTTCTGCGTGCTGCGCCCGCCCAAAGAGTGCCCGGGTGAAAACGACAAGGCAGGCATGTCGGGTGCCACTGTCTGCACCAGCACAGCAAGTTTTGAGCAAATATCTCCTTCCGTTCGGCCGCAATGGCAAGAAGCTTGTGCATCCTCTCTGTTCGTCGCGGTCAATGGGAAAAGGCGCTTATCTGCAATCTAGGTGTTTCTGCGTGCTGCGCCCGCCCAAAGAGTGCCCGGGTGAAAACGACAACGCAGGCATGTCGGGTGCCACTGTCTGCACCAGCACAGCAAGTTTTGAGCAAACATCTCCTTCCGTTCGGCCGCAATAGCAAGAAGCTTGTGCATCCTCTCTGTTCGTCGCGGTCAATGGGAAAAGGCGCTTATCTGCAATCTAGGTGTTTCTGCGTGCTGCGCCCGCCCAAAGAGTGCACGGGTGAAAACGACAACGCAGGCATGTCGGTTGCCCCTGTCTGCACCAGCACAGCAAGTTTTGAGCAAATATCTCCTTCCGTTCGGCCGCAATGGCAAGAAGCTTATGCATCTTCTCTGTTCGTCGCGGTCAATGGGAAAAGGCGCTTATCTGCAATCTAGGTGTTTCTGCGTGCTGCGCCCGCCCAAAGAGTGCCCGGGAGAAAACGTTAACGCAGGCATGTCGGGTGCCACTGTCTGCACCAGCACAGCAAGTTTTGAGCAAATATCTCCTTCCGTTCGGCCGCAATGGCAAGAAGCTTGTGCATCTCTGTTCGTCGCGGTCAATGGGAAAAGGCGCTTATCTGCAATCTAGGTGTTTCTGCGTGCTGCACCCGCCCAAAGAGTGCCCGGGTGAAAACGACAACGCAGGCATGTCGGGTGCCACTGTCTGCACCGGCACAGCAAGTTTTGAGCAAATATTTCCTTCCGTTCGGCCGCAATGGCAAGAAGCTTGTGCATCTTCTCTGTTCGTCGCGGTCAATGGGAAAAGGCGCTTATCTGCAATCTAGGTGTTTCTGCGTGCTGCGCCCGCCCAAAGAGTGCCCGGGTGAAAACGACAACGCAGGCATGTCGGGTGCCACTATCTGCACCAGCACAGCAAGTTTTGAGCAAATATCTCCTTCCGTTCGGCCGCAATGGCAAGAAGCTTGTGCATCTTCTCTGTTCGTCGCGGTCAATGGGAAAAGGCGCTTATCTGCAATCTAGGTGTTTCTGCGTGCTGCACCCGCCCAAAGAGTGCCCGGGTGAAAACGTTAACGCAGGCATGTCGGGTACCACTGTCTGCACCAGCACAGCAAGTTTTGAGCAAATATCTCCTTCCGTTCGGCCGCAATGGCAAGAAGCTTGTGCATCTTCTATGTTCGTCGCGGTCAATGGGAAAAGGCGCTTATCTGCAATCTAGGTGTTTCTGCGTGCTGCGCCCGCCCAAAGAGTGCCTGGGTTAAAGCGACAACGCAGGCATGTCGGGTGCCACTATCTGCACCAGCACAGCAAGTTTTGAGCAAATATCTCCTTCCGTTCGGCCGCAATGGTAAGAAGCTTGTGCATCTTCTCTGTTCGTCGCGGTCAATGGGAAAAGGCGCTTATCTGCAATCTAGGTGTTTCTGCGTGCTGCGCCCGCCCAAAGAGTGCCTGGGTTAAAGCGACAACGCAGGCATGTCGGGTGCCACTATCTGCACCAGCACAGCAAGTTTTGAGCAAATATCTCCTTCCGTTCGGCCGCAATGGTAAGAAGCTTGTGCATCTTCTCTGTTCGTCGCGGTCAATGGGAAAAGGCGCTTATCTGCAATCTAGGTGTTTCTGCGTGCTGCACCCTCCCAAAGAGTGCCCGGGTGAAAACGACAACGCAGGCATGTCGGGTGCCACTATCTGCACCAGCACAGCAAGTTTTGAGCAAATATCTCCTTCCGTTCGGCCGCAATGGTAAGAAGCTTGTGCATCTTCTCTGTTCGTCGCGGTCAATGGGAAAAGGCGCTTATCTGCAATCTAGGTGTTTCTGCGTGCTGCACCCGCCCAAAGAGTGCCCGGGTGAAAACGACAACGCAGGCATGTCGGGTGCCACTGTCTGCACCAGCACAGCAAGTTTTGAGCAAATATCTCCTTCCGTTCGGCCGCAATGGCAAGAAGCTTGTGCATCTTCTCTGTTCGTCACGGTCAATGGGAAAAGGCGCTTATCTGCAATCTAGGTGTTTCTGCGTGCTGCACCCGCCCAAAAAGTGCCCGGGTGAAAACGACAACGCAGGCATGTCGGGTGCCACTGTCTGCACCAGCACAGCAAGTTTTGAGCAAATATCTCCTTCCGTTCGGCCGCAATGGCAAGAAGCTTGTGCATCTTCTCTGTTCTTCGCGGTCAATGGGAAAAGGCGCTTATCTGCAATCTAGGTGTTTCTGCGTGCTGCGCCCGCCCAAAGAGTGCCCGGGTGAAAACGACAAAGCAGGCATGTCGGGTGCCACTGTCTGCACCAGCACAGCAAGTTTTGAGCAAATATCTCCTTCCGTTCGGCCGCAATGGCAAGAAGCTTGTGCATCCTCTCTGTTCGTCGCGGTCAATGGGAAAAGGCGCTTATCTGCAATCTAGGTGTTTCTGCGTGCTGCGCCCGCCTTAAGAGTGCCCGGGTGAAAACGACAACGCAGGCATGTCGGGTGCCACTGTCTGCACCAGCACAGCAAGTTTTGAGCACACATCTCCTTCTGTTCGGCCGCAATAGCAAGAAGCTTGTGCATCCTCTCTGTTCGTCGCGGTCAATGGGAAAAGGCGCTTATCTGCAATCTAGGTGTTTCTGCGTGCTGCGCCCGCCCAAAGAGTGCCCGGGTGAAAACGACAACGCAGGCATGTCGGTTGCCCCTGTCTGCACCAGCACAGCAAGTTTTGAGCAAATATCTCCTTCCATTAGGCCGCAATGGCAAGAAGCTTGTGCATCCTCTCTGTTCGTCGCGGTCAATGGGAAAAGGCGCTTATCTGCAATCTAGGTGTTTCTGCGTGCTGCACCCGCTCAAAGAGTGCACGGGTGAAAACGACAACGCAGGCATGTCGGGTGCCACTGTCTGCACCAGCACAGCAAGTTTTGAGCAAATATCTCCTTCCGTTCGGCCGCAATGGCAAGAAGCTTGTGCATCTTCTCTGTTCGTCGCGGTCAATGGGAAAAGACGCTTATCTGCAATCTAGGTGTTTCTGCGTGCTGCGCCCGCCCAAAGAGTGCCCGGGTGAAAACGTTAACGCAGGCATGTCGGTTGCCCCTGTCTGCACCAGCACAGCAAGTTTTGAGCAAATATCTCCTTCCATTAGGCCGCAATGGCAAGAAGCTTGTGCATCCTCTCTGTTCGTCGCGGTCAATGGGAAAAGGCGCTTATCTGCAATCTAGGTGTTTCTGCGTGCTGCACCCGCTCAAAGAGTGCACGGGTGAAAACGACAACGCAGGCATGTCGGGTGCCACTGTCTGCACCAGCACAGCAAGTTTTGAGCAAATATCTCCTTCCGTTCGGCCGCAATGGCAAGAAGCTTGTGCATCTTCTCTGTTCGTCGCGGTCAATGGGAAAAGACGCTTATCTGCAATCTAGGTGTTTCTGCGTGCTGCGCCCGCCCAAAGAGTGCCCGGGTGAAAACGTTAACGCAGGCATGTCGGGTGCCACTGTCTGCACCAGCACAGCAAGTTTTGAGCAAATATCTCCTTCCGTTCGGCCGCAATGGTAAGAAGCTTGTGCATCTTCTCTGTTCGTCGCGGTCAATGGGAAAAGGCGCTTATCTGCAATCTAGGTGTTTCTGCGTGCTGCACCCTCCCAAAGAGTGCCCGGGTGAAAACGACAACGCAGGCATGTCGGGTGCCACTGTCTGCACCAGCACAGCAAGTTTTGAGCAAATATCTCCTTCCGTTCGGCCGCAATGGCAAGAAGCTTGTGCATCTTCTCTGTTCGTCGCGGTCAATGGGAAAAGGCGCTTATCTGCAATCTAGGT
Organism: Hyla sarda; assembly: GCF_029499605.1. Taxonomy (NCBI): domain Eukaryota; kingdom Metazoa; phylum Chordata; class Amphibia; order Anura; family Hylidae; genus Hyla; species Hyla sarda. The sequence continues at coordinate 46,399,187 of NC_079198.1, forward strand.
GTTTCTGCGTGCTGCGCCCGCCCAAAGAGTGCCCGGGTGAAAACGACAACGCAGGCATGTCGGGTGCCACTGTCTGCACCAGCACAGCAAGTTTTGAGCAAATATCTCCTTCCGTTCGGCCGCAATGGCAAGAAGCTTGTGCATCCTCTCTGTTCGTCGCGGTCAATGGGAAAAGGCGCTTATCTGCAATCTAGGTGTTTCTGCGTGCTGCACCCGCTCAAAGAGTGCCCGGGTGAAAACGACAACGCAGGCATGTCGGGTGCCACTGTCTGCACCAGCACAGCAAGTTTTGAGCAAATATCTCCTTCCGTTCGGCCGCAATGGCAAGAAGCTTGTGCATCTTCTCTGTTCGTCGCGGTCAATGGGAAAAGGCGCTTATCTGCAATCTAGGTGTTTCTGCGTGCTGCACCCGCTCAAAGAGTGCCCGGGTGAAAACGACAACGCAGGCATGTCGGGTGCCACTGTCTGCACCAGCACAGCAAGTTTTGAGCAAATATCTCCTTCCGTTCGGCCTCAATGGTAAGAAGCTTGTGCATCTTCTCTGTTCGTCGCGGTCAATGGGAAAAGGCGCTTATCTGCAATCTAGGTGTTTCTGCGTGCTGCGCCCGCCCAAAGAGTGCCCGGGTGAAAACGACAACGCAGGCATGTCGGGTGCCACTGTCTGCACCAGCACAGCAAGTTTTGAGCAAATATCTCCTTCCGTTCGGCCGCAATGGCAAGAAGCTTGTGCATCTTCTCTGTTCGTCGCGGTCAATGGGAAAAGGCGCTTATCTGCAATCTAGGTGTTTCTGCGTGCTGCACCCGCCCAAAGAGTGCCCGGGTGAAAACGACAAAGCAGGCATGTCGGGTGCCACTGTCTGCACCGGCACAGCAAGTTTTGAGCAAATATCTCCTTCCGTTCGGCCGCAATGGCAAGAAGCTTGTGCATCTTCTCTGTTCGTCGCGGTCAATGGGAAAAGGCGCTTATCTGCAATCTAGGTGTTTCTGCGTGCTGCGCCCGCCCAAAGAGTGCCCGGGTGAAAACGACAACGCAGGCATGTCGGGTGCCACTATCTGCACCAGCACAGCAAGTTTTGAGCAAATATCTCCTTCCGTTCGGCCGCAATGGCAAGAAGCTTGTGCATCTTCTCTGTTCGTCGCGGTCAATGGGAAAAGGCGCTTATCTGCAATCTAGGTGTTTCTGCGTGCTGCACCCGCCCAAAGAGTGCCCGGGTGAAAACGACAACGCAGGCATGTCGGGTGCCACTGTCTGCACCAGCACAGCAAGTTTTGAGCAAATATCTCCTTCCGTTCGGCCGCAATGGCAAGAAGCTTGTGCATCTTCTCTGTTCTTCGCGGTCAATGGGAAAAGGCGCTTATCTGCAATCTAGGTGTTTCTGCGTGCTGCGCCCGCCCAAAGAGTGCCCGGGTTAAATCGACAACGCAGGAATGTCGGGTGCCACTGTCTGCACCAGCACAGCAAGTTTTGAGCAAATATCTCCTTCCGTTCGGCCTCAATGGTAAGAAGCTTGTGCATCTTCTCTGTTCGTCGCGGTCAATGGGAAAAGGCGCTTATCTGCAATCTAGGTGTTTCTGCGTGCTGCGCCCGCCCAAAGAGTGCCCGGGTGAAAAGGACAACGCAGGCATGTCGGGTGCCACTGTCTGCACCAGCACAGCAAGTTTTGAGCAAATATCTCCTTCCGTTCGGCCGCAATGGCAAGAAGCTTGTGCATCTTCTCTGTTCGTCGCGGTCAATGGGAAAAGGCGCTTATCTGCAATCTAGGTGTTTCTGCGTGCTGCACCCGCCCAAAGAGTGCCCGGGTGAAAACGACAACGCAGGCATGTCGGGTGCCACTGTCTGCACCGGCACAGCAAGTTTTGAGCAAATATCTCCTTCCGTTCGGCCGCAATGGCAAGAAGCTTGTGCATCTTCTCTGTTCGTCGCGGTCAATGGGAAAAGGCGCTTATCTGCAATCTAGGTGTTTCTGCGTGCTGCGCCCGCCCAAAGAGTGCCCGGGTGAAAACGACAACGCAGGCTTGTCGGGTGCCACTATCTGCACCAGCACAGCAAGTTTTGAGCAAATATCTCCTTCCGTTCGGCCGCAATGGCAAGAAGCTTGTGCATCTTCTCTGTTCGTCGCGGTCAATGGGAAAAGGCGCTTATCTGCAATCTAGGTGTTTCTGCGTGCTGCACCCGCCCAAAGAGTGCCCGGGTGAAAACGACAACGCAGGCATGTCGGGTGCCACTGTCTGCACCAGCACAGCAAGTTTTGAGCAAATATCTCCTTCCGTTCGGCCGCAATGGCAAGAAGCTTGTGCATCTTCTCTGTTCTTCGCGGTCAATGGGAAAAGGCGCTTATCTGCAATCTAGGTGTTTCTGCGTGCTGCGCCCGCCCAAAGAGTGCCCGGGTTAAATCGACAACGCAGGAATGTCGGGTGCCACTGTCTGCACCAGCACAGCAAGTTTTGAGCAAATATCTCCTTCCGTTCGGCCTCAATGGTAAGAAGCTTGTAAATCTTCTCTGTTCGTCGCGGTCAATGGGAAAAGGCGCTTATCTGCAATCTAGGTGTTTCTGCGTGCTGCGCCCGCCCAAAGAGTGCCCGGGTGAAAACGACAACGCAGGCATGTCGGGTGCCACTATCTGCACCAGCACAGCAAGTTTTGAGCAAATATCTCCTTCCGTTCGGCCGCAATGGTAAGAAGCTTGTGCATCTTCTCTGTTCGTCGCGGTCAATGGGAAAAGGCGCTTATCTGCAATCTAGGTGTTTCTGCGTGCTGCACCCGCCCAAAGAGTGCCCGGGTGAAAACGACAACGCAGGCATGTCGGGTGCCACTGTCTGCACCAGCACAGCAAGTTTTGAGCAAATATCTCCTTCCGTTCGGCCGCAATGGCAAGAAGCTTGTGCATCTTCTCTGTTCGTCGCGGTCAATGGGAAAAGGCGCTTATCTGCAATCTAGGTGTTTCTGCGTGCTGCACCCGCCCAAAAAGTGCCCGGGTGAAAACGACAACGCAGGCATGTCGGGTGCCACTGTCTGCACCAGCACAGCAAGTTTTGAGCAAATATCTCCTTCCGTTCGGCCGCAATGGCAAGAAGCTTGTGCATCTTCTCTGTTCTTCGCGGTCAATGGGAAAAGGCGCTTATCTGCAATCTAGGTGTTTCTGCGTTCTGCGCCCGCCCAAAGAGTGCCCGGGTGAAAACGACAAAGCAGGCATGTCGGGTGCCACTGTCTGCACCAGCACAGCAAGTTTTGAGCAAATATCTCCTTCCGTTCGGCCGCAATGGCAAGAAGCTTGTGCATCCTCTCTGTTCGTCGCGGTCAATGGGAAAAGGCGCTTATCTGCAATCTAGGTGTTTCTGCGTGCTGCGCCCGCCTTAAGAGTGCCCGGGTGAAAACGACAACGCAGGCATGTCGGGTGCCACTGTCTGCACCAGCACAGCAAGTTTTGAGCACACATCTCCTTCTGTTCGGCCGCAATAGCAAGAAGCTTGTGCATCCTCTCTGTTCGTCGCGGTCAATGGGAAAAGGCGCTTATCTGCAATCTAGGTGTTTCTGCGTGCTGCGCCCGCCCAAAGAGTGCCCGGGTGAAAACGACAACGCAGGCATGTCGGTTGCCCCTGTCTGCACCAGCACAGCAAGTTTTGAGCAAATATCTCCTTCCATTAGGCCGCAATGGCAAGAAGCTTGTGCATCCTCTCTGTTCGTCGCGGTCAATGGGAAAAGGCGCTTATCTGCAATCTAGGTGTTTCTGCGTGCTGCACCCGCTCAAAGAGTGCACGGGTGAAAACGACAACGCAGGCATGTCGGGTGCCACTGTCTGCACCAGCACAGCAAGTTTTGAGCAAATATCTCCTTCCGTTCGGCCGCAATGGCAAGAAGCTTGTGCATCTTCTCTGTTCTTCGCGGTCAATGGGAAAAGGCGCTTATCTGCAATCTAGGTGTTTCTGCGTGCTGCGCCCGCCCAAAGAGTGCCCGGGTTAAATCGACAACGCAGGAATGTCGGGTGCCACTGTCTGCACCAGCACAGCAAGTTTTGAGCAAATATCTCCTTCCGTTCGGCCTCAATGGTAAGAAGCTTGTGCATCTTCTCTGTTCGTCGCGGTCAATGGGAAAAGGCGCTTATCTGCAATCTAGGTGTTTCTGCGTGCTGCACCCGCCCAAAAAGTGCCCGGGTGAAAACGACAACGCAGGCATGTCGGGTGCCACTGTCTGCACCAGCACAGCAAGTTTTGAGCAAATATCTCCTTCCGTTCGGCCGCAATGGCAAGAAGCTTGTGCATCTTCTCTGTTCGTCGCGGTCAATGGGAAAAGGCGCTTATCTGCAATCTAGGTGTTTCTGCGTGCTGCACCCGCCCAAAAAGTGCCCGGGTGAAAACGACAACGCAGGCATGTCGGGTGCCACTGTCTGCACCAGCACAGCAAGTTTTGAGCAAATATCTCCTTCCGTTCGGCCGCAATGGCAAGAAGCTTGTGCATCTTCTCTGTTCTTCGCGGTCAATGGGAAAAGGCGCTTATCTGCAATCTAGGTGTTTCTGCGTGCTGCGCCCGCCCAAAGAGTGCCCGGGTGAAAACGACAAGGCAGGCATGTCGGGTGCCACTGTCTGCACCAGCACAGCAAGTTTTGAGCAAATATCTCCTTCCGTTCGGCCGCAATGGCAAGAAGCTTGTGCATCCTCTCTGTTCGTCGCGGTCAATGGGAAAAGGCGCTTATCTGCAATCTAGGTGTTTCTGCGTGCTGCGCCCGCCCAAAGAGTGCCCGGGTGAAAACGACAACGCAGGCATGTCGGGTGCCACTGTCTGCACCAGCACAGCAAGTTTTGAGCAAACATCTCCTTCCGTTCGGCCGCAATAGCAAGAAGCTTGTGCATCCTCTCTGTTCGTCGCGGTCAATGGGAAAAGGCGCTTATCTGCAATCTAGGTGTTTCTGCGTGCTGCGCCCGCCCAAAGAGTGCACGGGTGAAAACGACAACGCAGGCATGTCGGTTGCCCCTGTCTGCACCAGCACAGCAAGTTTTGAGCAAATATCTCCTTCCGTTCGGCCGCAATGGCAAGAAGCTTATGCATCTTCTCTGTTCGTCGCGGTCAATGGGAAAAGGCGCTTATCTGCAATCTAGGTGTTTCTGCGTGCTGCGCCCGCCCAAAGAGTGCCCGGGAGAAAACGTTAACGCAGGCATGTCGGGTGCCACTGTCTGCACCAGCACAGCAAGTTTTGAGCAAATATCTCCTTCCGTTCGGCCGCAATGGCAAGAAGCTTGTGCATCTCTGTTCGTCGCGGTCAATGGGAAAAGGCGCTTATCTGCAATCTAGGTGTTTCTGCGTGCTGCACCCGCCCAAAGAGTGCCCGGGTGAAAACGACAACGCAGGCATGTCGGGTGCCACTGTCTGCACCGGCACAGCAAGTTTTGAGCAAATATTTCCTTCCGTTCGGCCGCAATGGCAAGAAGCTTGTGCATCTTCTCTGTTCGTCGCGGTCAATGGGAAAAGGCGCTTATCTGCAATCTAGGTGTTTCTGCGTGCTGCGCCCGCCCAAAGAGTGCCCGGGTGAAAACGACAACGCAGGCATGTCGGGTGCCACTATCTGCACCAGCACAGCAAGTTTTGAGCAAATATCTCCTTCCGTTCGGCCGCAATGGCAAGAAGCTTGTGCATCTTCTCTGTTCGTCGCGGTCAATGGGAAAAGGCGCTTATCTGCAATCTAGGTGTTTCTGCGTGCTGCACCCGCCCAAAGAGTGCCCGGGTGAAAACGTTAACGCAGGCATGTCGGGTACCACTGTCTGCACCAGCACAGCAAGTTTTGAGCAAATATCTCCTTCCGTTCGGCCGCAATGGCAAGAAGCTTGTGCATCTTCTATGTTCGTCGCGGTCAATGGGAAAAGGCGCTTATCTGCAATCTAGGTGTTTCTGCGTGCTGCGCCCGCCCAAAGAGTGCCTGGGTTAAAGCGACAACGCAGGCATGTCGGGTGCCACTATCTGCACCAGCACAGCAAGTTTTGAGCAAATATCTCCTTCCGTTCGGCCGCAATGGTAAGAAGCTTGTGCATCTTCTCTGTTCGTCGCGGTCAATGGGAAAAGGCGCTTATCTGCAATCTAGGTGTTTCTGCGTGCTGCGCCCGCCCAAAGAGTGCCTGGGTTAAAGCGACAACGCAGGCATGTCGGGTGCCACTATCTGCACCAGCACAGCAAGTTTTGAGCAAATATCTCCTTCCGTTCGGCCGCAATGGTAAGAAGCTTGTGCATCTTCTCTGTTCGTCGCGGTCAATGGGAAAAGGCGCTTATCTGCAATCTAGGTGTTTCTGCGTGCTGCACCCTCCCAAAGAGTGCCCGGGTGAAAACGACAACGCAGGCATGTCGGGTGCCACTATCTGCACCAGCACAGCAAGTTTTGAGCAAATATCTCCTTCCGTTCGGCCGCAATGGTAAGAAGCTTGTGCATCTTCTCTGTTCGTCGCGGTCAATGGGAAAAGGCGCTTATCTGCAATCTAGGTGTTTCTGCGTGCTGCACCCGCCCAAAGAGTGCCCGGGTGAAAACGACAACGCAGGCATGTCGGGTGCCACTGTCTGCACCAGCACAGCAAGTTTTGAGCAAATATCTCCTTCCGTTCGGCCGCAATGGCAAGAAGCTTGTGCATCTTCTCTGTTCGTCACGGTCAATGGGAAAAGGCGCTTATCTGCAATCTAGGTGTTTCTGCGTGCTGCACCCGCCCAAAAAGTGCCCGGGTGAAAACGACAACGCAGGCATGTCGGGTGCCACTGTCTGCACCAGCACAGCAAGTTTTGAGCAAATATCTCCTTCCGTTCGGCCGCAATGGCAAGAAGCTTGTGCATCTTCTCTGTTCTTCGCGGTCAATGGGAAAAGGCGCTTATCTGCAATCTAGGTGTTTCTGCGTGCTGCGCCCGCCCAAAGAGTGCCCGGGTGAAAACGACAAAGCAGGCATGTCGGGTGCCACTGTCTGCACCAGCACAGCAAGTTTTGAGCAAATATCTCCTTCCGTTCGGCCGCAATGGCAAGAAGCTTGTGCATCCTCTCTGTTCGTCGCGGTCAATGGGAAAAGGCGCTTATCTGCAATCTAGGTGTTTCTGCGTGCTGCGCCCGCCTTAAGAGTGCCCGGGTGAAAACGACAACGCAGGCATGTCGGGTGCCACTGTCTGCACCAGCACAGCAAGTTTTGAGCACACATCTCCTTCTGTTCGGCCGCAATAGCAAGAAGCTTGTGCATCCTCTCTGTTCGTCGCGGTCAATGGGAAAAGGCGCTTATCTGCAATCTAGGTGTTTCTGCGTGCTGCGCCCGCCCAAAGAGTGCCCGGGTGAAAACGACAACGCAGGCATGTCGGTTGCCCCTGTCTGCACCAGCACAGCAAGTTTTGAGCAAATATCTCCTTCCATTAGGCCGCAATGGCAAGAAGCTTGTGCATCCTCTCTGTTCGTCGCGGTCAATGGGAAAAGGCGCTTATCTGCAATCTAGGTGTTTCTGCGTGCTGCACCCGCTCAAAGAGTGCACGGGTGAAAACGACAACGCAGGCATGTCGGGTGCCACTGTCTGCACCAGCACAGCAAGTTTTGAGCAAATATCTCCTTCCGTTCGGCCGCAATGGCAAGAAGCTTGTGCATCTTCTCTGTTCGTCGCGGTCAATGGGAAAAGACGCTTATCTGCAATCTAGGTGTTTCTGCGTGCTGCGCCCGCCCAAAGAGTGCCCGGGTGAAAACGTTAACGCAGGCATGTCGGTTGCCCCTGTCTGCACCAGCACAGCAAGTTTTGAGCAAATATCTCCTTCCATTAGGCCGCAATGGCAAGAAGCTTGTGCATCCTCTCTGTTCGTCGCGGTCAATGGGAAAAGGCGCTTATCTGCAATCTAGGTGTTTCTGCGTGCTGCACCCGCTCAAAGAGTGCACGGGTGAAAACGACAACGCAGGCATGTCGGGTGCCACTGTCTGCACCAGCACAGCAAGTTTTGAGCAAATATCTCCTTCCGTTCGGCCGCAATGGCAAGAAGCTTGTGCATCTTCTCTGTTCGTCGCGGTCAATGGGAAAAGACGCTTATCTGCAATCTAGGTGTTTCTGCGTGCTGCGCCCGCCCAAAGAGTGCCCGGGTGAAAACGTTAACGCAGGCATGTCGGGTGCCACTGTCTGCACCAGCACAGCAAGTTTTGAGCAAATATCTCCTTCCGTTCGGCCGCAATGGTAAGAAGCTTGTGCATCTTCTCTGTTCGTCGCGGTCAATGGGAAAAGGCGCTTATCTGCAATCTAGGTGTTTCTGCGTGCTGCACCCTCCCAAAGAGTGCCCGGGTGAAAACGACAACGCAGGCATGTCGGGTGCCACTGTCTGCACCAGCACAGCAAGTTTTGAGCAAATATCTCCTTCCGTTCGGCCGCAATGGCAAGAAGCTTGTGCATCTTCTCTGTTCGTCGCGGTCAATGGGAAAAGGCGCTTATCTGCAATCTAGGTGTTTCTGCGTGCTGCGCCCGCCCAAAGAGTGCCCGGGTGAAAACGACAACGCAGGCATGTCGGGTGCCACTGTCTGCACCAGCACAGCAAGTTTTGAGCAAATATCTCCTTCCGTTCGGCCGCAATGGCAAGAAGCTTGTGCATCCTCTCTGTTCGTCGCGGTCAATGGGAAAAGGCGCTTATCTGCAATCTAGGTGTTTCTGCGTGCTGCACCCGCTCAAAGAGTGCCCGGGTGAAAACGACAACGCAGGCATGTCGGGTGCCACTGTCTGCACCAGCACAGCAAGTTTTGAGCAAATATCTCCTTCCGTTCGGCCGCAATGGCAAGAAGCTTGTGCATCTTCTCTGTTCGTCGCGGTCAATGGGAAAAGGCGCTTATCTGCAATCTAGGTGTTTCTGCGTGCTGCACCCGCTCAAAGAGTGCCCGGGTGAAAACGACAACGCAGGCATGTCGGGTGCCACTGTCTGCACCAGCACAGCAAGTTTTGAGCAAATATCTCCTTCCGTTCGGCCTCAATGGTAAGAAGCTTGTGCATCTTCTCTGTTCGTCGCGGTCAATGGGAAAAGGCGCTTATCTGCAATCTAGGTGTTTCTGCGTGCTGCGCCCGCCCAAAGAGTGCCCGGGTGAAAACGACAACGCAGGCATGTCGGGTGCCACTGTCTGCACCAGCACAGCAAGTTTTGAGCAAATATCTCCTTCCGTTCGGCCGCAATGGCAAGAAGCTTGTGCATCTTCTCTGTTCGTCGCGGTCAATGGGAAAAGGCGCTTATCTGCAATCTAGGTGTTTCTGCGTGCTGCACCCGCCCAAAGAGTGCCCGGGTGAAAACGACAAAGCAGGCATGTCGGGTGCCACTGTCTGCACCGGCACAGCAAGTTTTGAGCAAATATCTCCTTCCGTTCGGCCGCAATGGCAAGAAGCTTGTGCATCTTCTCTGTTCGTCGCGGTCAATGGGAAAAGGCGCTTATCTGCAATCTAGGTGTTTCTGCGTGCTGCGCCCGCCCAAAGAGTGCCCGGGTGAAAACGACAACGCAGGCATGTCGGGTGCCACTATCTGCACCAGCACAGCAAGTTTTGAGCAAATATCTCCTTCCGTTCGGCCGCAATGGCAAGAAGCTTGTGCATCTTCTCTGTTCGTCGCGGTCAATGGGAAAAGGCGCTTATCTGCAATCTAGGTGTTTCTGCGTGCTGCACCCGCCCAAAGAGTGCCCGGGTGAAAACGACAACGCAGGCATGTCGGGTGCCACTGTCTGCACCAGCACAGCAAGTTTTGAGCAAATATCTCCTTCCGTTCGGCCGCAATGGCAAGAAGCTTGTGCATCTTCTCTGTTCTTCGCGGTCAATGGGAAAAGGCGCTTATCTGCAATCTAGGTGTTTCTGCGTGCTGCGCCCGCCCAAAGAGTGCCCGGGTTAAATCGACAACGCAGGAATGTCGGGTGCCACTGTCTGCACCAGCACAGCAAGTTTTGAGCAAATATCTCCTTCCGTTCGGCCTCAATGGTAAGAAGCTTGTGCATCTTCTCTGTTCGTCGCGGTCAATGGGAAAAGGCGCTTATCTGCAATCTAGGTGTTTCTGCGTGCTGCGCCCGCCCAAAGAGTGCCCGGGTGAAAAGGACAACGCAGGCATGTCGGGTGCCACTGTCTGCACCAGCACAGCAAGTTTTGAGCAAATATCTCCTTCCGTTCGGCCGCAATGGCAAGAAGCTTGTGCATCTTCTCTGTTCGTCGCGGTCAATGGGAAAAGGCGCTTATCTGCAATCTAGGTGTTTCTGCGTGCTGCACCCGCCCAAAGAGTGCCCGGGTGAAAACGACAACGCAGGCATGTCGGGTGCCACTGTCTGCACCGGCACAGCAAGTTTTGAGCAAATATCTCCTTCCGTTCGGCCGCAATGGCAAGAAGCTTGTGCATCTTCTCTGTTCGTCGCGGTCAATGGGAAAAGGCGCTTATCTGCAATCTAGGTGTTTCTGCGTGCTGCGCCCGCCCAAAGAGTGCCCGGGTGAAAACGACAACGCAGGCTTGTCGGGTGCCACTATCTGCACCAGCACAGCAAGTTTTGAGCAAATATCTCCTTCCGTTCGGCCGCAATGGCAAGAAGCTTGTGCATCTTCTCTGTTCGTCGCGGTCAATGGGAAAAGGCGCTTATCTGCAATCTAGGTGTTTCTGCGTGCTGCACCCGCCCAAAGAGTGCCCGGGTGAAAACGACAACGCAGGCATGTCGGGTGCCACTGTCTGCACCAGCACAGCAAGTTTTGAGCAAATATCTCCTTCCGTTCGGCCGCAATGGCAAGAAGCTTGTGCATCTTCTCTGTTCTTCGCGGTCAATGGGAAAAGGCGCTTATCTGCAATCTAGGTGTTTCTGCGTGCTGCGCCCGCCCAAAGAGTGCCCGGGTTAAATCGACAACGCAGGAATGTCGGGTGCCACTGTCTGCACCAGCACAGCAAGTTTTGAGCAAATATCTCCTTCCGTTCGGCCTCAATGGTAAGAAGCTTGTAAATCTTCTCTGTTCGTCGCGGTCAATGGGAAAAGGCGCTTATCTGCAATCTAGGTGTTTCTGCGTGCTGCGCCCGCCCAAAGAGTGCCCGGGTGAAAACGACAACGCAGGCATGTCGGGTGCCACTATCTGCACCAGCACAGCAAGTTTTGAGCAAATATCTCCTTCCGTTCGGCCGCAATGGTAAGAAGCTTGTGCATCTTCTCTGTTCGTCGCGGTCAATGGGAAAAGGCGCTTATCTGCAATCTAGGTGTTTCTGCGTGCTGCACCCGCCCAAAGAGTGCCCGGGTGAAAACGACAACGCAGGCATGTCGGGTGCCACTGTCTGCACCAGCACAGCAAGTTTTGAGCAAATATCTCCTTCCGTTCGGCCGCAATGGCAAGAAGCTTGTGCATCTTCTCTGTTCGTCGCGGTCAATGGGAAAAGGCGCTTATCTGCAATCTAGGTGTTTCTGCGTGCTGCACCCGCCCAAAAAGTGCCCGGGTGAAAACGACAACGCAGGCATGTCGGGTGCCACTGTCTGCACCAGCACAGCAAGTTTTGAGCAAATATCTCCTTCCGTTCGGCCGCAATGGCAAGAAGCTTGTGCATCTTCTCTGTTCTTCGCGGTCAATGGGAAAAGGCGCTTATCTGCAATCTAGGTGTTTCTGCGTTCTGCGCCCGCCCAAAGAGTGCCCGGGTGAAAACGACAAAGCAGGCATGTCGGGTGCCACTGTCTGCACCAGCACAGCAAGTTTTGAGCAAATATCTCCTTCCGTTCGGCCGCAATGGCAAGAAGCTTGTGCATCCTCTCTGTTCGTCGCGGTCAATGGGAAAAGGCGCTTATCTGCAATCTAGGTGTTTCTGCGTGCTGCGCCCGCCTTAAGAGTGCCCGGGTGAAAACGACAACGCAGGCATGTCGGGTGCCACTGTCTGCACCAGCACAGCAAGTTTTGAGCACACATCTCCTTCTGTTCGGCCGCAATAGCAAGAAGCTTGTGCATCCTCTCTGTTCGTCGCGGTCAATGGGAAAAGGCGCTTATCTGCAATCTAGGTGTTTCTGCGTGCTGCGCCCGCCCAAAGAGTGCCCGGGTGAAAACGACAACGCAGGCATGTCGGTTGCCCCTGTCTGCACCAGCACAGCAAGTTTTGAGCAAATATCTCCTTCCATTAGGCCGCAATGGCAAGAAGCTTGTGCATCCTCTCTGTTCGTCGCGGTCAATGGGAAAAGGCGCTTATCTGCAATCTAGGTGTTTCTGCGTGCTGCACCCGCTCAAAGAGTGCACGGGTGAAAACGACAACGCAGGCATGTCGGGTGCCACTGTCTGCACCAGCACAGCAAGTTTTGAGCAAATATCTCCTTCCGTTCGGCCGCAATGGCAAGAAGCTTGTGCATCTTCTCTGTTCGTCGCGGTCAATGGGAAAAGACGCTTATCTGCAATCTAGGTGTTTCTGCGTGCTGCGCCCGCCCAAAGAGTGCCCGGGTGAAAACGTTAACGCAGGCATGTCGGTTGCCCCTGTCTGCACCAGCACAGCAAGTTTTGAGCAAATATCTCCTTCCATTAGGCCGCAATGGCAAGAAGCTTGTGCATCCTCTCTGTTCGTCGCGGTCAATGGGAAAAGGCGCTTATCTGCAATCTAGGTGTTTCTGCGTGCTGCACCCGCTCAAAGAGTGCACGGGTGAAAACGACAACGCAGGCATGTCGGGTGCCACTGTCTGCACCAGCACAGCAAGTTTTGAGCAAATATCTCCTTCCGTTCGGCCGCAATGGCAAGAAGCTTGTGCATCTTCTCTGTTCGTCGCGGTCAATGGGAAAAGACGCTTATCTGCAATCTAGGTGTTTCTGCGTGCTGCGCCCGCCCAAAGAGTGCCCGGGTGAAAACGTTAACGCAGGCATGTCGGGTGCCACTGTCTGCACCAGCACAGCAAGTTTTGAGCAAATATCTCCTTCCGTTCGGCCGCAATGGTAAGAAGCTTGTGCATCTTCTCTGTTCGTCGCGGTCAATGGGAAAAGGCGCTTATCTGCAATCTAGGTGTTTCTGCGTGCTGCACCCTCCCAAAGAGTGCCCGGGTGAAAACGACAACGCAGGCATGTCGGGTGCCACTGTCTGCACCAGCACAGCAAGTTTTGAGCAAATATCTCCTTCCGTTCGGCCGCAATGGCAAGAAGCTTGTGCATCTTCTCTGTTCGTCGCGGTCAATGGGAAAAGGCGCTTATCTGCAATCTAGGTGTTTCTGCGTGCTGCGCCCGCCCAAAGAGTGCCCGGGTGAAAACGACAACGCAGGCATGTCGGGTGCCACTGTCTGCACCAGCACAGCAAGTTTTGAGCAAATATCTCCTTCCGTTCGGCCGCAATGGCAAGAAGCTTGTGCATCCTCTCTGTTCGTCGCGGTCAATGGGAAAAGGCGCTTATCTGCAATCTAGGTGTTTCTGCGTGCTGCACCCGCTCAAAGAGTGCCCGGGTGAAAACGACAACGCAGGCATGTCGGGTGCCACTGTCTGCACCAGCACAGCAAGTTTTGAGCAAATATCTCCTTCCGTTCGGCCGCAATGGCAAGAAGCTTGTGCATCTTCTCTGTTCGTCGCGGTCAATGGGAAAAGGCGCTTATCTGCAATCTAGGTGTTTCTGCGTGCTGCACCCGCTCAAAGAGTGCCCGGGTGAAAACGACAACGCAGGCATGTCGGGTGCCACTGTCTGCACCAGCACAGCAAGTTTTGAGCAAATATCTCCTTCCGTTCGGCCTCAATGGTAAGAAGCTTGTGCATCTTCTCTGTTCGTCGCGGTCAATGGGAAAAGGCGCTTATCTGCAATCTAGGTGTTTCTGCGTGCTGCGCCCGCCCAAAGAGTGCCCGGGTGAAAACGACAACGCAGGCATGTCGGGTGCCACTGTCTGCACCAGCACAGCAAGTTTTGAGCAAATATCTCCTTCCGTTCGGCCGCAATGGCAAGAAGCTTGTGCATCTTCTCTGTTCGTCGCGGTCAATGGGAAAAGGCGCTTATCTGCAATCTAGGTGTTTCTGCGTGCTGCACCCGCCCAAAGAGTGCCCGGGTGAAAACGACAAAGCAGGCATGTCGGGTGCCACTGTCTGCACCGGCACAGCAAGTTTTGAGCAAATATCTCCTTCCGTTCGGCCGCAATGGCAAGAAGCTTGTGCATCTTCTCTGTTCGTCGCGGTCAATGGGAAAAGGCGCTTATCTGCAATCTAGGTGTTTCTGCGTGCTGCGCCCGCCCAAAGAGTGCCCGGGTGAAAACGACAACGCAGGCATGTCGGGTGCCACTATCTGCACCAGCACAGCAAGTTTTGAGCAAATATCTCCTTCCGTTCGGCCGCAATGGCAAGAAGCTTGTGCATCTTCTCTGTTCGTCGCGGTCAATGGGAAAAGGCGCTTATCTGCAATCTAGGTGTTTCTGCGTGCTGCACCCGCCCAAAGAGTGCCCGGGTGAAAACGACAACGCAGGCATGTCGGGTGCCACTGTCTGCACCAGCACAGCAAGTTTTGAGCAAATATCTCCTTCCGTTCGGCCGCAATGGCAAGAAGCTTGTGCATCTTCTCTGTTCTTCGCGGTCAATGGGAAAAGGCGCTTATCTGCAATCTAGGTGTTTCTGCGTGCTGCGCCCGCCCAAAGAGTGCCCGGGTGAAAACGACAAGGCAGGCATGTCGGGTGCCACTGTCTGCACCAGCACAGCAAGTTTTGAGCAAATATCTCCTTCCGTTCGGCCGCAATGGCAAGAAGCTTGTGCATCCTCTCTGTTCGTCGCGGTCAATGGGAAAAGGCGCTTATCTGCAATCTAGGTGTTTCTGCGTGCTGCGCCCGCCCAAAGAGTGCCCGGGTGAAAACGACAACGCAGGCATGTCGGGTGCCACTGTCTGCACCAGCACAGCAAGTTTTGAGCAAACATCTCCTTCCGTTCGGCCGCAATAGCAAGAAGCTTGTGCATCCTCTCTGTTCGTCGCGGTCAATGGGAAAAGGCGCTTATCTGCAATCTAGGTGTTTCTGCGTGCTGCGCCCGCCCAAAGAGTGCACGGGTGAAAACGACAACGCAGGCATGTCGGTTGCCCCTGTCTGCACCAGCACAGCAAGTTTTGAGCAAATATCTCCTTCCGTTCGGCCGCAATGGCAAGAAGCTTGTGCATCTTCTCTGTTCGTCGCGGTCAATGGGAAAAGGCGCTTATCTGCAATCTAGGTGTTTCTGCGTGCTGCGCCCGCCCAAAGAGTGCCCGGGTGAAAACGTTAACGCAGGCATGTCGGGTGCCACTGTCTGCACCAGCACAGCAAGTTTTGAGCAAATATCTCCTTCCGTTCGGCCGCAATGGCAAGAAGCTTGTGCATCTCTGTTCGTCGCGGTCAATGGGAAAAGGCGCTTATCTGCAATCTAGGTGTTTCTGCGTGCTGCACCCGCCCAAAGAGTGCCCGGGTGAAAACGACAACGCAGGCATGTCGGGTGCCACTGTCTGCACCGGCACAGCAAGTTTTGAGCAAATATTTCCTTCCGTTCGGCCGCAATGGCAAGAAGCTTGTGCATCTTCTCTGTTCGTCGCGGTCAATGGGAAAAGGCGCTTATCTGCAATCTAGGTGTTTCTGCGTGCTGCGCCCGCCCAAAGAGTGCCCGGGTGAAAACGACAACGCAGGCATGTCGGGTGCCACTATCTGCACCAGCACAGCAAGTTTTGAGCAAATATCTCCTTCCGTTCGGCCGCAATGGCAAGAAGCTTGTGCATCTTCTCTGTTCGTCGCGGTCAATGGGAAAAGGCGCTTATCTGCAATCTAGGTGTTTCTGCGTGCTGCACCCGCCCAAAGAGTGCCCGGGTGAAAACGTTAACGCAGGCATGTCGGGTACCACTGTCTGCACCAGCACAGCAAGTTTTGAGCAAATATCTCCTTCCGTTCGGCCGCAATGGCAAGAAGCTTGTGCATCTTCTATGTTCGTCGCGGTCAATGGGAAAAGGCGCTTATCTGCAATCTAGGTGTTTCTGCGTGCTGCGCCCGCCCAAAGAGTGCCTGGGTTAAAGCGACAACGCAGGCATGTCGGGTGCCACTATCTGCACCAGCACAGCAAGTTTTGAGCAAATATCTCCTTCCGTTCGGCCGCAATGGTAAGAAGCTTGTGCATCTTCTCTGTTCGTCGCGGTCAATGGGAAAAGGCGCTTATCTTCAATCTAGGTGTTTCTGCGTGCTGCGCCCGCCCAAAGAGTGCCTGGGTTAAAGCGACAACGCAGGCATGTCGGGTGCCACTATCTGCACCAGCACAGCAAGTTTTGAGCAAATATCTCCTTCCGTTCGGCCGCAATGGTAAGAAGCTTGTGCATCTTCTCTGTTCGTCGCGGTCAATGGGAAAAGGCGCTTATCTGCAATCTAGGTGTTTCTGCGTGCTGCACCCTCCCAAAGAGTGCCCGGGTGAAAACGACAACGCAGGCATGTCGGGTGCCACTGTCTGCACCAGCACAGCAAGTTTTGAGCAAATATCTCCTTCCGTTCGGCCGCAATGGCAAGAAGCTTGTGCATCTTCTCTGTTCGTCGCGGTCAATGGGAAAAGGCGCTTATCTGCAATCTAGGTGTTTCTGCGTGCTGCACCCGCCCAAAGAGTGCCAGGGTGAAAACGACAACGCAGGCATGTCGGGTGCCACTGTCTGCACCAGTACAGCAAGTTTTGAGCAAATATCTCCTTCCGTTCGGCCGCAATGGCAAGAAGCTTGTGCATCCTCTCTGTTCGTCGCGGTCAATGGGAAAAGGCGCTTATCTGCAATCTAGGTGTTTCTGCGTGCTGCGCCCGCCCAAAGAGTGCCCGGGTGAAAACGACAACGCAGGCATGTCGGGTGCCACTGTCTGCACCGGCACAGCAAGTTTTGAGCAAATATTTCCTTCCGTTCGGCCGCAATGGCAAGAAGCTTGTGCATCTTCTCTGTTCGTCGCGGTCAATGGGAAAAGGCGCTTATCTGCAATCTAGGTTTTTTCTGCGTGCTGCGCCCGCCCAAAGAGTGCCCGGGTGAAAACGACAACGCAGGCATGTCGGGTGCCACTATCTGCACCAGCACAGCAAGTTTTGAGCAAATATCTCCTTCCGTTCGGCCGCAATGGCAAGAAGCTTGTGCATCTTCTCTGTTCGTCGCGGTCAATGGGAAAAGGCGCTTATCTGCAATCTAGGTGTTTCTGCGTGCTGCACCCGCCCAAAGAGTGCCCGGGTGAAAACGACAACGCAGGCATGTCGGGTGCCACTGTCTGCACCAGCACAGCAAGTTTTGAGCAAATATCTCCTTCCGTTCGGCCGCAATGGCAAGAAGCTTGTGCATCTTCTCTGTTCTTCGCGGTCAATGGGAAAAGGCGCTTATCTGCAATCTAGGTGTTTCTGCGTGCTGCGCCCGCCCAAAGAGTGCCCGGGTGAAAACGACAACGCAGGCATGTCGGGTGCCACTGTCTGCACCAGCACAGCAAGTTTTGAGCAAATATCTCCTTCCGTTCGGCCGCAATGGCAAGAAGCTTGTGCATCTTCTATGTTCGTCGCGGTCAATGGGAAAAGGCGCTTATCTGCAATCTAGGTGTTTCTGCGTGCTGCGCCCGCCCAAAGAGTGCCTGGGTTAAAGCGACAACGCAGGCATGTCGGGTGCCACTATCTGCACCAGCACAGCAAGTTTTGAGCAAATATCTCCTTCCGTTCGGCCGCAATGGTAAGAAGCTTGTGCATCTTCTCTGTTCGTCGCGGTCAATGGGAAAAGGCGCTTATCTGCAATCTAGGTGTTTCTGCGTGCTGCACCCTCCCAAAGAGTGCCCGGGTGAAAACGACAACGCAGGCATGTCGGGTGCCACTGTCTGCACCAGCACAGCAAGTTTTGAGCAAATATCTCCTTCCGTTCGGCCGCAATGGCAAGAAGCTTGTGCATCTTCTCTGTTCGTCGCGGTCAATGGGAAAAGGCGCTTATCTGCAATCTAGGTGTTTCTGCGTGCTGCGCCCGCCCAAAGAGTGCCCGGGTGAAAACGACAACGCAGGCATGTCGGGTGCCACTGTCTGCACCAGCACAGCAAGTTTTGAGCAAATATCTCCTTCCGTTCGGCCGCAATGGCAAGAAGCTTGTGCATCCTCTCTGTTCGTCGCGGTCAATGGGAAAAGGCGCTTATCTGCAATCTAGGTGTTTCTGCGTGCTGCACCCGCTCAAAGAGTGCCCGGGTGAAAACGACAACGCAGGCATGTCGGGTGCCACTGTCTGCACCAGCACAGCAAGTTTTGAGCAAATATCTCCTTCCGTTCGGCCGCAATGGCAAGAAGCTTGTGCATCTTCTCTGTTCGTCGCGGTCAATGGGAAAAGGCGCTTATCTGCAATCTAGGTGTTTCTGCGTGCTGCACCCGCTCAAAGAGTGCCCGGGTGAAAACGACAACGCAGGCATGTCGGGTGCCACTGTCTGCACCAGCACAGCAAGTTTTGAGCAAATATCTCCTTCCGTTCGGCCTCAATGGTAAGAAGCTTGTGCATCTTCTCTGTTCGTCGCGGTCAATGGGAAAAGGCGCTTATCTGCAATCTAGGTGTTTCTGCGTGCTGCGCCCGCCCAAAGAGTGCCCGGGTGAAAACGACAACGCAGGCATGTCGGGTGCCACTGTCTGCACCAGCACAGCAAGTTTTGAGCAAATATCTCCTTCCGTTCGGCCGCAATGGCAAGAAGCTTGTGCATCTTCTCTGTTCGTCGCGGTCAATGGGAAAAGGCGCTTATCTGCAATCTAGGTGTTTCTGCGTGCTGCACCCGCCCAAAGAGTGCCCGGGTGAAAACGACAAAGCAGGCATGTCGGGTGCCACTGTCTGCACCGGCACAGCAAGTTTTGAGCAAATATCTCCTTCCGTTCGGCCGCAATGGCAAGAAGCTTGTGCATCTTCTCTGTTCGTCGCGGTCAATGGGAAAAGGCGCTTATCTGCAATCTAGGTGTTTCTGCGTGCTGCGCCCGCCCAAAGAGTGCCCGGGTGAAAACGACAACGCAGGCATGTCGGGTGCCACTATCTGCACCAGCACAGCAAGTTTTGAGCAAATATCTCCTTCCGTTCGGCCGCAATGGCAAGAAGCTTGTGCATCTTCTCTGTTCGTCGCGGTCAATGGGAAAAGGCGCTTATCTGCAATCTAGGTGTTTCTGCGTGCTGCACCCGCCCAAAGAGTGCCCGGCTGAAAACGACAACGCAGGCATGTCGGGTGCCACTGTCTGCACCAGCACAGCAAGTTTTGAGCAAATATCTCCTTCCGTTCGGCCTCAATGGTAAGAAGCTTGTGCATCTTCTCTGTTCGTCGCGGTCAATGGGAAAAGGCGCTTATCTGCAATCTAGGTGTTTCTGCGTGCTGCGCCCGCCCAAAGAGTGCCCGGGTGAAAACGACAACGCAGGCATGTCGGGTGCCACTGTCTGCACCAGCACAGCAAGTTTTGAGCAAATATCTCCTTCCGTTCGGCCGCAATGGCAAGAAGCTTGTGCATCTTCTCTGTTCGTCGCGGTCAATGGGAAAAGGCGCTTATCTGCAATCTAGGTGTTTCTGCGTGCTGCACCCGCCCAAAGAGTGCCCGGGTGAAAACGACAACGCAGGCATGTCGGGTGCCACTGTCTGCACCGGCACAGCAAGTTTTGAGCAAATATCTCCTTCCGTTCGGCCGCAATGGCAAGAAGCTTGTGCATCTTCTCTGTTCGTCGCGGTCAATGGGAAAAGGCGCTTATCTGCAATCTAGGTGTTTCTGCGTGCTGCGCCCGCCCAAAGAGTGCCCGGGTGAAAACGACAACGCAGGCATGTCGGGTGCCACTATCTGCACCAGCACAGCAAGTTTTGAGCAAATATCTCCTTCCGTTCGGCCGCAATGGCAAGAAGCTTGTGCATCTTCTCTGTTCGTCGCGGTCAATGGGAAAAGGCGCTTATCTGCAATCTAGGTGTTTCTGCGTGCTGCACCCGCCCAAAGAGTGCCCGGGTGAAAACGACAACGCAGGCATGTCGGGTGCCACTGTCTGCACCAGCACAGCAAGTTTTGAGCAAATATCTCCTTCCGTTCGGCCGCAATGGTAAGAAGCTTGTGCATCTTCTCTGTTCGTCGCGGTCAATGGGAAAAGGCGCTTATCTGCAATCTAGGTGTTTCTGCGTGCTGCACCCGCCCAAAGAGTGCCCGGGTGAAAACGACGACGCAGGCATGTCGGGTGCCACTGTCTGCACCAGCACAGCAAGTTTTGAGCAAATATCTCCTTCCGTTCGGCCGCAATGGCAAGAAGCTTGTGCATCTTCTCTGTTCGTCGCGGTCAATGGGAAAAGGCGCTTATCTGCAATCTAGGTGTTTCTGCGTGCTGCACCCGCCCAAAAAGTGCCCGGGTGAAAACGACAACGCAGGCATGTCGGGTGCCACTGTCTGCACCAGCACAGCAAGTTTTGAGCAAATATCTCCTTCCGTTCGGCCGCAATGGCAAGAAGCTTGTGCATCTTCTCTGTTCGTCGCGGTCAATGGGAAAAGGCGCTTATCTGCAATCTAGGTGTTTCTGCGTGCTGCGCCCGCCCAAAGAGTGCCCGGGTGAAAACGACAACGCAGGCATGTCGGGTGCCACTGTCTGCACCAGCACAGCAAGTTTTGAGCAAATATCTCCTTCCGTTCGGCCTCAATGGTAAGAAGCTTGTGCATCTTCTCTGTTCGTCGCGGTCAATGGGAAAAGGCGCTTATCTGCAATCTAGGTGTTTCTGCGTGCTGCGCCCGCCCAAAGAGTGCCCGGGTGAAAAGGACAACGCAGGCATGTCGGGTGCCACTGTCTGCACCAGCACAGCAAGTTTTGAGCAAATATCTCCTTCCGTTCGGCCGCAATGGCAAGAAGCTTGTGCATCTTCTCTGTTCGTCGCGGTCAATGGGAAAAGGCGCTTATCTGCAATCTAGGTGTTTCTGCGTGCTGCACCCGCCCAAAGAGTGCCCGGGTGAAAACGACAACGCAGGCATGTCGGGTGCCACTGTCTGCACCGGCACAGCAAGTTTTGAGCAAATATCTCCTTCCGTTCGGCCGCAATGGCAAGAAGCTTGTGCATCTTCTCTGTTCGTCGCGGTCAATGGGAAAAGGCGCTTATCTGCAATCTAGGTGTTTCTGCGTGCTGCGCCCGCCCAAAGAGTGCCCGGGTGAAAACGACAACGCAGGCATGTCGGGTGCCACTATCTGCACCAGCACAGCAAGTTTTGAGCAAATATCTCCTTCCGTTCGGCCGCAATGGCAAGAAGCTTGTGCATCTTCTCTGTTCGTCGCGGTCAATGGGAAAAGGCGCTTATCTGCAATCTAGGTGTTTCTGCGTGCTGCACCCGCCCAAAGAGTGCCCGGGTGAAAACGACAACGCAGGCATGTCGGGTGCCACTGTCTGCACCAGCACAGCAAGTTTTGAGCAAATATCTCCTTCCGTTCGGCCGCAATGGCAAGAAGCTTGTGCATCTTCTCTGTTCTTCGCGGTCAATGGGAAAAGGCGCTTATCTGCAATCTAGGTGTTTCTGCGTGCTGCGCCCGCCCAAAGAGTGCCCGGGTTAAATCGACAACGCAGGAATGTCGGGTGCCACTGTCTGCACCAGCACAGCAAGTTTTGAGCAAATATCTCCTTCCGTTCGGCCTCAATGGTAAGAAGCTTGTAAATCTTCTCTGTTCGTCGCGGTCAATGGGAAAAGGCGCTTATCTGCAATCTAGGTGTTTCTGCGTGCTGCGCCCGCCTTAAGAGTGCCCGGGTGAAAACGACAACGCAGGCATGTCGGGTGCCACTGTCTGCACCAGCACAGCAAGTTTTGAGCACACATCTCCTTCTGTTCGGCCGCAATAGCAAGAAGCTTGTGCATCCTCTCTGTTCGTCGCGGTCAATGGGAAAAGGCGCTTATCTGCAATCTAGGTGTTTCTGCGTGCTGCGCCCGCCCAAAGAGTGCCCGGGTGAAAACGACAACGCAGGCATGTCGGTTGCCCCTGTCTGCACCAGCACAGCAAGTTTTGAGCAAATATCTCCTTCCATTAGGCCGCAATGGCAAGAAGCTTGTGCATCCTCTCTGTTCGTCGCGGTCAATGGGAAAAGGCGCTTATCTGCAATCTAGGTGTTTCTGCGTGCTGCACCCGCTCAAAGAGTGCACGGGTGAAAACGACAACGCAGGCATGTCGGGTGCCACTGTCTGCACCAGCACAGCAAGTTTTGAGCAAATATCTCCTTCCGTTCGGCCGCAATGGCAAGAAGCTTGTGCATCTTCTCTGTTCGTCGCGGTCAATGGGAAAAGACGCTTATCTGCAATCTAGGTGTTTCTGCGTGCTGCGCCCGCCCAAAGAGTGCCCGGGTGAAAACGTTAACGCAGGCATGTCGGTTGCCCCTGTCTGCACCAGCACAGCAAGTTTTGAGCAAATATCTCCTTCCATTAGGCCGCAATGGCAAGAAGCTTGTGCATCCTCTCTGTTCGTCGCGGTCAATGGGAAAAGGCGCTTATCTGCAATCTAGGTGTTTCTGCGTGCTGCACCCGCTCAAAGAGTGCACGGGTGAAAACGACAACGCAGGCATGTCGGGTGCCACTGTCTGCACCAGCACAGCAAGTTTTGAGCAAATATCTCCTTCCGTTCGGCCGCAATGGCAAGAAGCTTGTGCATCTTCTCTGTTCGTCGCGGTCAATGGGAAAAGACGCTTATCTGCAATCTAGGTGTTTCTGCGTGCTGCGCCCGCCCAAAGAGTGCCCGGGTGAAAACGTTAACGCAGGCATGTCGGGTGCCACTGTCTGCACCAGCACAGCAAGTTTTGAGCAAATATCTCCTTCCGTTCGGCCGCAATGGTAAGAAGCTTGTGCATCTTCTCTGTTCGTCGCGGTCAATGGGAAAAGGCGCTTATCTGCAATCTAGGTGTTTCTGCGTGCTGCACCCTCCCAAAGAGTGCCCGGGTGAAAACGACAACGCAGGCATGTCGGGTGCCACTGTCTGCACCAGCACAGCAAGTTTTGAGCAAATATCTCCTTCCGTTCGGCCGCAATGGCAAGAAGCTTGTGCATCTTCTCTGTTCGTCGCGGTCAATGGGAAAAGGCGCTTATCTGCAATCTAGGTGTTTCTGCGTGCTGCGCCCGCCCAAAGAGTGCCCGGGTGAAAACGACAACGCAGGCATGTCGGGTGCCACTGTCTGCACCAGCACAGCAAGTTTTGAGCAAATATCTCCTTCCGTTCGGCCGCAATGGCAAGAAGCTTGTGCATCCTCTCTGTTCGTCGCGGTCAATGGGAAAAGGCGCTTATCTGCAATCTAGGTGTTTCTGCGTGCTGCACCCGCTCAAAGAGTGCCCGGGTGAAAACGACAACGCAGGCATGTCGGGTGCCACTGTCTGCACCAGCACAGCAAGTTTTGAGCAAATATCTCCTTCCGTTCGGCCGCAATGGCAAGAAGCTTGTGCATCTTCTCTGTTCGTCGCGGTCAATGGGAAAAGGCGCTTATCTGCAATCTAGGTGTTTCTGCGTGCTGCACCCGCTCAAAGAGTGCCCGGGTGAAAACGACAACGCAGGCATGTCGGGTGCCACTGTCTGCACCAGCACAGCAAGTTTTGAGCAAATATCTCCTTCCGTTCGGCCTCAATGGTAAGAAGCTTGTGCATCTTCTCTGTTCGTCGCGGTCAATGGGAAAAGGCGCTTATCTGCAATCTAGGTGTTTCTGCGTGCTGCGCCCGCCCAAAGAGTGCCCGGGTGAAAACGACAACGCAGGCATGTCGGGTGCCACTGTCTGCACCAGCACAGCAAGTTTTGAGCAAATATCTCCTTCCGTTCGGCCGCAATGGCAAGAAGCTTGTGCATCTTCTCTGTTCGTCGCGGTCAATGGGAAAAGGCGCTTATCTGCAATCTAGGTGTTTCTGCGTGCTGCACCCGCCCAAAGAGTGCCCGGGTGAAAACGACAAAGCAGGCATGTCGGGTGCCACTGTCTGCACCGGCACAGCAAGTTTTGAGCAAATATCTCCTTCCGTTCGGCCGCAATGGCAAGAAGCTTGTGCATCTTCTCTGTTCGTCGCGGTCAATGGGAAAAGGCACTTATCTGCAATCTAGGTGTTTCTGCGTGCTGCGCCCGCCCAAAGAGTGCCCGGGTGAAAACGACAACGCAGGCATGTCGGGTGCCACTATCTGCACCAGCACAGCAAGTTTTGAGCAAATATCTCCTTCCGTTCGGCCGCAATGGCAAGAAGCTTGTGCATCTTCTCTGTTCGTCGCGGTCAATGGGAAAAGGCGCTTATCTGCAATCTAGGTGTTTCTGCGTGCTGCACCCGCCCAAAGAGTGCCCGGGTGAAAACGACAACGCAGGCATGTCGGGTGCCACTGTCTGCACCAGCACAGCAAGTTTTGAGCAAATATCTCCTTCCGTTCGGCCGCAATGGCAAGAAGCTTGTGCATCTTCTCTGTTCTTCGCGGTCAATGGGAAAAGGCGCTTATCTGCAATCTAGGTGTTTCTGCGTGCTGCGCCCGCCCAAAGAGTGCCCGGGTTAAATCGACAACGCAGGAATGTCGGGTGCCACTGTCTGCACCAGCACAGCAAGTTTTGAGCAAATATCTCCTTCCGTTCGGCCTCAATGGTAAGAAGCTTGTGCATCTTCTCTGTTCGTCGCGGTCAATGGGAAAAGGCGCTTATCTGCAATCTAGGTGTTTCTGCGTGCTGCGCCCGCCCAAAGAGTGCCCGGGTGAAAAGGACAACGCAGGCATGTCGGGTGCCACTGTCTGCACCAGCACAGCAAGTTTTGAGCAAATATCTCCTTCCGTTCGGCCGCAATGGCAAGAAGCTTGTGCATCTTCTCTGTTCGTCGCGGTCAATGGGAAAAGGCGCTTATCTGCAATCTAGGTGTTTCTGCGTGCTGCACCCGCCCAAAGAGTGCCCGGGTGAAAACGACAACGCAGGCATGTCGGGTGCCACTGTCTGCACCGGCACAGCAAGTTTTGAGCAAATATCTCCTTCCGTTCGGCCGCAATGGCAAGAAGCTTGTGCATCTTCTCTGTTCGTCGCGGTCAATGGGAAAAGGCGCTTATCTGCAATCTAGGTGTTTCTGCGTGCTGCGCCCGCCCAAAGAGTGCCCGGGTGAAAACGACAACGCAGGCTTGTCGGGTGCCACTATCTGCACCAGCACAGCAAGTTTTGAGCAAATATCTCCTTCCGTTCGGCCGCAATGGCAAGAAGCTTGTGCATCTTCTCTGTTCGTCGCGGTCAATGGGAAAAGGCGCTTATCTGCAATCTAGGTGTTTCTGCGTGCTGCACCCGCCCAAAGAGTGCCCGGGTGAAAACGACAACGCAGGCATGTCGGGTGCCACTGTCTGCACCAGCACAGCAAGTTTTGAGCAAATATCTCCTTCCGTTCGGCCGCAATGGCAAGAAGCTTGTGCATCTTCTCTGTTCTTCGCGGTCAATGGGAAAAGGCGCTTATCTGCAATCTAGGTGTTTCTGCGTGCTGCGCCCGCCCAAAGAGTGCCCGGGTTAAATCGACAACGCAGGAATGTCGGGTGCCACTGTCTGCACCAGCACAGCAAGTTTTGAGCAAATATCTCCTTCCGTTCGGCCTCAATGGTAAGAAGCTTGTAAATCTTCTCTGTTCGTCGCGGTCAATGGGAAAAGGCGCTTATCTGCAATCTAGGTGTTTCTGCGTGCTGCGCCCGCCCAAAGAGTGCCCGGGTGAAAACGACAACGCAGGCATGTCGGGTGCCACTATCTGCACCAGCACAGCAAGTTTTGAGCAAATATCTCCTTCCGTTCGGCCGCAATGGTAAGAAGCTTGTGCATCTTCTCTGTTCGTCGCGGTCAATGGGAAAAGGCGCTTATCTGCAATCTAGGTGTTTCTGCGTGCTGCACCCGCCCAAAGAGTGCCCGGGTGAAAACGACAACGCAGGCATGTCGGGTGCCACTGTCTGCACCAGCACAGCAAGTTTTGAGCAAATATCTCCTTCCGTTCGGCCGCAATGGCAAGAAGCTTGTGCATCTTCTCTGTTCGTCGCGGTCAATGGGAAAAGGCGCTTATCTGCAATCTAGGTGTTTCTGCGTGCTGCACCCGCCCAAAAAGTGCCCGGGTGAAAACGACAACGCAGGCATGTCGGGTGCCACTGTCTGCACCAGCACAGCAAGTTTTGAGCAAATATCTCCTTCCGTTCGGCCGCAATGGCAAGAAGCTTGTGCATCTTCTCTGTTCTTCGCGGTCAATGGGAAAAGGCGCTTATCTGCAATCTAGGTGTTTCTGCGTGCTGCGCCCGCCCAAAGAGTGCCCGGGTGAAAACGACAAAGCAGGCATGTCGGGTGCCACTGTCTGCACCAGCACAGCAAGTTTTGAGCAAATATCTCCTTCCGTTCGGCCGCAATGGCAAGAAGCTTGTGCATCCTCTCTGTTCGTCGCGGTCAATGGGAAAAGGCGCTTATCTGCAATCTAGGTGTTTCTGCGTGCTGCGCCCGCCTTAAGAGTGCCCGGGTGAAAACGACAACGCAGGCATGTCGGGTGCCACTGTCTGCACCAGCACAGCAAGTTTTGAGCACACATCTCCTTCTGTTCGGCCGCAATAGCAAGAAGCTTGTGCATCCTCTCTGTTCGTCGCGGTCAATGGGAAAAGGCGCTTATCTGCAATCTAGGTGTTTCTGCGTGCTGCGCCCGCCCAAAGAGTGCCCGGGTGAAAACGACAACGCAGGCATGTCGGTTGCCCCTGTCTGCACCAGCACAGCAAGTTTTGAGCAAATATCTCCTTCCATTAGGCCGCAATGGCAAGAAGCTTGTGCATCCTCTCTGTTCGTCGCGGTCAATGGGAAAAGGCGCTTATCTGCAATCTAGGTGTTTCTGCGTGCTGCACCCGCTCAAAGAGTGCACGGGTGAAAACGACAACGCAGGGCATGTCGGGTGCCACTGTCTGCACCAGCACAGCAAGTTTTGAGCAAATATCTCCTTCCGTTCGGCCGCAATGGCAAGAAGCTTGTGCATCTTCTCTGTTCGTCGCGGTCAATGGGAAAAGACGCTTATCTGCAATCTAGGTGTTTCTGCGTGCTGCGCCCGCCCAAAGAGTGCCCGGGTGAAAACGTTAACGCAGGCATGTCGGTTGCCCCTGTCTGCACCAGCACAGCAAGTTTTGAGCAAATATCTCCTTCCATTAGGCCGCAATGGCAAGAAGCTTGTGCATCCTCTCTGTTCGTCGCGGTCAATGGGAAAAGGCGCTTATCTGCAATCTAGGTGTTTCTGCGTGCTGCACCCGCTCAAAGAGTGCACGGGTGAAAACGACAACGCAGGCATGTCGGGTGCCACTGTCTGCACCAGCACAGCAAGTTTTGAGCAAATATCTCCTTCCGTTCGGCCGCAATGGCAAGAAGCTTGTGCATCTTCTCTGTTCGTCGCGGTCAATGGGAAAAGACGCTTATCTGCAATCTAGGTGTTTCTGCGTGCTGCGCCCGCCCAAAGAGTGCCCGGGTGAAAACGTTAACGCAGGCATGTCGGGTGCCACTGTCTGCACCAGCACAGCAAAGTTTTGAGCAAATATCTCCTTCCGTTCGGCCGCAATGGTAAGAAGCTTGTGCATCTTCTCTGTTCGTCGCGGTCAATGGGAAAAGGCGCTTATCTGCAATCTAGGTGTTTTCTGCGTGCTGCACCCTCCCAAAGAGTGCCCGGGTGAAAACGACAACGCAGGCATGTCGGGTGCCACTGTCTGCACCAGCACAGCAAGTTTTGAGCAAATATCTCCTTCCGTTCGGCCGCAATGGCAAGAAGCTTGTGCATCTTCTCTGTTCGTCGCGGTCAATGGGAAAAGGCGCTTATCTGCAATCTAGGTGTTTCTGCGTGCTGCGCCCGCCCAAAGAGTGCCCGGGTGAAAACGACAACGCAGGCATGTCGGGTGCCACTGTCTGCACCAGCACAGCAAGTTTTGAGCAAATATCTCCTTCCGTTCGGCCGCAATGGCAAGAAGCTTGTGCATCCTCTCTGTTCGTCGCGGTCAATGGGAAAAGGCGCTTATCTGCAATCTAGGTGTTTCTGCGTGCTGCACCCGCTCAAAGAGTGCCCGGGTGAAAACGACAACGCAGGCATGTCGGGTGCCACTGTCTGCACCAGCACAGCAAGTTTTGAGCAAATATCTCCTTCCGTTCGGCCGCAATGGCAAGAAGCTTGTGCATCTTCTCTGTTCGTCGCGGTCAATGGGAAAAGGCGCTTATCTGCAATCTAGGTGTTTCTGCGTGCTGCACCCGCTCAAAGAGTGCCCGGGTGAAAACGACAACGCAGGCATGTCGGGTGCCACTGTCTGCACCAGCACAGCAAGTTTTGAGCAAATATCTCCTTCCGTTCGGCCTCAATGGTAAGAAGCTTGTGCATCTTCTCTGTTCGTCGCGGTCAATGGGAAAAGGCGCTTATCTGCAATCTAGGTGTTTCTGCGTGCTGCGCCCCGCCCAAAGAGTGCCCGGGTGAAAACGACAACGCAGGCATGTCGGGTGCCACTGTCTGCACCAGCACAGCAAGTTTTGAGCAAATATCTCCTTCCGTTCGGCCGCAATGGCAAGAAGCTTGTGCATCTTCTCTGTTCGTCGCGGTCAATGGGAAAAGGCGCTTATCTGCAATCTAGGTGTTTCTGCGTGCTGCACCCGCCCAAAGAGTGCCCGGGTGAAAACGACAAAGCAGGCATGTCGGGTGCCACTGTCTGCACCGGCACAGCAAGTTTTGAGCAAATATCTCCTTCCGTTCGGCCGCAATGGCAAGAAGCTTGTGCATCTTCTCTGTTCGTCGCGGTCAATGGGAAAAGGCGCTTATCTGCAATCTAGGTGTTTCTGCGTGCTGCGCCCGCCCAAAGAGTGCCCGGGTGAAAACGACAACGCAGGCATGTCGGGTGCCACTATCTGCACCAGCACAGCAAGTTTTGAGCAAATATCTCCTTCCGTTCGGCCGCAATGGCAAGAAGCTTGTGCATCTTCTCTGTTCGTCGCGGTCAATGGGAAAAGGCGCTTATCTGCAATCTAGGTGTTTCTGCGTGCTGCACCCGCCCAAAGAGTGCCCGGGTGAAAACGACAACGCAGGCATGTCGGGTGCCACTGTCTGCACCAGCACAGCAAGTTTTGAGCAAATATCTCCTTCCGTTCGGCCGCAATGGCAAGAAGCTTGTGCATCTTCTCTGTTCTTCGCGGTCAATGGGAAAAGGCGCTTATCTGCAATCTAGGTGTTTCTGCGTGCTGCGCCCGCCCAAAGAGTGCCCGGGTGAAAACGACAAGGCAGGCATGTCGGGTGCCACTGTCTGCACCAGCACAGCAAGTTTTGAGCAAATATCTCCTTCCGTTCGGCCGCAATGGCAAGAAGCTTGTGCATCCTCTCTGTTCGTCGCGGTCAATGGGAAAAGGCGCTTATCTGCAATCTAGGTGTTTCTGCGTGCTGCGCCCGCCCAAAGAGTGCCCGGGTGAAAACGACAACGCAGGCATGTCGGGTGCCACTGTCTGCACCAGCACAGCAAGTTTTGAGCAAACATCTCCTTCCGTTCGGCCGCAATAGCAAGAAGCTTGTGCATCCTCTCTGTTCGTCGCGGTCAATGGGAAAAGGCGCTTATCTGCAATCTAGGTGTTTCTGCGTGCTGCGCCCGCCCAAAGAGTGCA
Source organism: Hyla sarda (assembly GCF_029499605.1). Lineage (NCBI taxonomy): Eukaryota > Metazoa > Chordata > Amphibia > Anura > Hylidae > Hyla > Hyla sarda. Next base: position 46,428,619 of record NC_079198.1, read on the forward strand.
CGGGTGAAAACGACAACGCAGGCATGTCGGTTGCCCCTGTCTGCACCAGCACAGCAAGTTTTGAGCAAATATCTCCTTCCGTTCGGCCGCAATGGCAAGAAGCTTGTGCATCTTCTCTGTTCGTCGCGGTCAATGGGAAAAGGCGCTTATCTGCAATCTAGGTGTTTCTGCGTGCTGCGCCCGCCCAAAGAGTGCCCGGGTGAAAACGTTAACGCAGGCATGTCGGGTGCCACTGTCTGCACCAGCACAGCAAGTTTTGAGCAAATATCTCCTTCCGTTCGGCCGCAATGGCAAGAAGCTTGTGCATCTCTGTTCGTCGCGGTCAATGGGAAAAGGCGCTTATCTGCAATCTAGGTGTTTCTGCGTGCTGCACCCGCCCAAAGAGTGCCCGGGTGAAAACGACAACGCAGGCATGTCGGGTGCCACTGTCTGCACCGGCACAGCAAGTTTTGAGCAAATATTTCCTTCCGTTCGGCCGCAATGGCAAGAAGCTTGTGCATCTTCTCTGTTCGTCGCGGTCAATGGGAAAAGGCGCTTATCTGCAATCTAGGTGTTTCTGCGTGCTGCGCCCGCCCAAAGAGTGCCCGGGTGAAAACGACAACGCAGGCATGTCGGGTGCCACTATCTGCACCAGCACAGCAAGTTTTGAGCAAATATCTCCTTCCGTTCGGCCGCAATGGCAAGAAGCTTGTGCATCTTCTCTGTTCGTCGCGGTCAATGGGAAAAGGCGCTTATCTGCAATCTAGGTGTTTCTGCGTGCTGCACCCGCCCAAAGAGTGCCCGGGTGAAAACGTTAACGCAGGCATGTCGGGTACCACTGTCTGCACCAGCACAGCAAGTTTTGAGCAAATATCTCCTTCCGTTCGGCCGCAATGGCAAGAAGCTTGTGCATCTTCTATGTTCGTCGCGGTCAATGGGAAAAGGCGCTTATCTGCAATCTAGGTGTTTCTGCGTGCTGCGCCCGCCCAAAGAGTGCCTGGGTTAAAGCGACAACGCAGGCATGTCGGGTGCCACTATCTGCACCAGCACAGCAAGTTTTGAGCAAATATCTCCTTCCGTTCGGCCGCAATGGTAAGAAGCTTGTGCATCTTCTCTGTTCGTCGCGGTCAATGGGAAAAGGCGCTTATCTTCAATCTAGGTGTTTCTGCGTGCTGCGCCCGCCCAAAGAGTGCCTGGGTTAAAGCGACAACGCAGGCATGTCGGGTGCCACTATCTGCACCAGCACAGCAAGTTTTGAGCAAATATCTCCTTCCGTTCGGCCGCAATGGTAAGAAGCTTGTGCATCTTCTCTGTTCGTCGCGGTCAATGGGAAAAGGCGCTTATCTGCAATCTAGGTGTTTCTGCGTGCTGCACCCTCCCAAAGAGTGCCCGGGTGAAAACGACAACGCAGGCATGTCGGGTGCCACTGTCTGCACCAGCACAGCAAGTTTTGAGCAAATATCTCCTTCCGTTCGGCCGCAATGGCAAGAAGCTTGTGCATCTTCTCTGTTCGTCGCGGTCAATGGGAAAAGGCGCTTATCTGCAATCTAGGTGTTTCTGCGTGCTGCACCCGCCCAAAGAGTGCCAGGGTGAAAACGACAACGCAGGCATGTCGGGTGCCACTGTCTGCACCAGTACAGCAAGTTTTGAGCAAATATCTCCTTCCGTTCGGCCGCAATGGCAAGAAGCTTGTGCATCCTCTCTGTTCGTCGCGGTCAATGGGAAAAGGCGCTTATCTGCAATCTAGGTGTTTCTGCGTGCTGCGCCCGCCCAAAGAGTGCCCGGGTTAAATCGACAACGCAGGAATGTCGGGTGCCACTGTCTGCACCAGCACAGCAAGTTTTGAGCAAATATCTCCTTCCGTTCGGCCTCAATGGTAAGAAGCTTGTAAATCTTCTCTGTTCGTCGCGGTCAATGGGAAAAGGCGCTTATCTGCAATCTAGGTGTTTCTGCGTGCTGCGCCCGCCCAAAGAGTGCCCGGGTGAAAACGACAACGCAGGCATGTCGGGTGCCACTGTCTGCACCAGCACAGCAAGTTTTGAGCAAATATCTCCTTCCGTTCGGCCGCAATGGCAAGAAGCTTGTGCATCTCTGTTCGTCGCGGTCAATGGGAAAAGGCGCTTATCTGCAATCTAGGTGTTTCTGCGTGCTGCACCCGCCCAAAGAGTGCCCGGGTGAAAACGACAACGCAGGCATGTCGGGTGCCACTGTCTGCACCGGCACAGCAAGTTTTGAGCAAATATTTCCTTCCGTTCGGCCGCAATGGCAAGAAGCTTGTGCATCTTCTCTGTTCGTCGCGGTCAATGGGAAAAGGCGCTTATCTGCAATCTAGGTTTTTTCTGCGTGCTGCGCCCGCCCAAAGAGTGCCCGGGTGAAAACGACAACGCAGGCATGTCGGGTGCCACTATCTGCACCAGCACAGCAAGTTTTGAGCAAATATCTCCTTCCGTTCGGCCGCAATGGCAAGAAGCTTGTGCATCTTCTCTGTTCGTCGCGGTCAATGGGAAAAGGCGCTTATCTGCAATCTAGGTGTTTCTGCGTGCTGCACCCGCCCAAAGAGTGCCCGGGTGAAAACGACAACGCAGGCATGTCGGGTGCCACTGTCTGCACCAGCACAGCAAGTTTTGAGCAAATATCTCCTTCCGTTCGGCCTCAATGGTAAGAAGCTTGTAAATCTTCTCTGTTCGTCGCGGTCAATGGGAAAAGGCGCTTATCTGCAATCTAGGTGTTTCTGCGTGCTGCGCCCGCCCAAAGAGTGCCCGGGTGAAAACGACAACGCAGGCATGTCGGGTGCCACTATCTGCACCAGCACAGCAAGTTTTGAGCAAATATCTCCTTCCGTTCGGCCGCAATGGTAAGAAGCTTGTGCATCTTCTCTGTTCGTCGCGGTCAATGGGAAAAGGCGCTTATCTGCAATCTAGGTGTTTCTGCGTGCTGCACCCGCCCAAAGAGTGCCCGGGTGAAAACGACAACGCAGGCATGTCGGGTGCCACTGTCTGCACCAGCACAGCAAGTTTTGAGCAAATATCTCCTTCCGTTCGGCCGCAATGGCAAGAAGCTTGTGCATCTTCTATGTTCGTCGCGGTCAATGGGAAAAGGCGCTTATCTGCAATCTAGGTGTTTCTGCGTGCTGCGCCCGCCCAAAGAGTGCCTGGGTTAAAGCGACAACGCAGGCATGTCGGGTGCCACTATCTGCACCAGCACAGCAAGTTTTGAGCAAATATCTCCTTCCGTTCGGCCGCAATGGTAAGAAGCTTGTGCATCTTCTCTGTTCGTCGCGGTCAATGGGAAAAGGCGCTTATCTGCAATCTAGGTGTTTCTGCGTGCTGCACCCTCCCAAAGAGTGCCCGGGTGAAAACGACAACGCAGGCATGTCGGGTGCCACTGTCTGCACCAGCACAGCAAGTTTTGAGCAAATATCTCCTTCCGTTCGGCCGCAATGGCAAGAAGCTTGTGCATCTTCTCTGTTCGTCGCGGTCAATGGGAAAAGGCGCTTATCTGCAATCTAGGTGTTTCTGCGTGCTGCGCCCGCCCAAAGAGTGCCCGGGTGAAAACGACAACGCAGGCATGTCGGGTGCCACTGTCTGCACCAGCACAGCAAGTTTTGAGCAAATATCTCCTTCCGTTCGGCCGCAATGGCAAGAAGCTTGTGCATCCTCTCTGTTCGTCGCGGTCAATGGGAAAAGGCGCTTATCTGCAATCTAGGTGTTTCTGCGTGCTGCACCCGCTCAAAGAGTGCCCGGGTGAAAACGACAACGCAGGCATGTCGGGTGCCACTGTCTGCACCAGCACAGCAAGTTTTGAGCAAATATCTCCTTCCGTTCGGCCGCAATGGCAAGAAGCTTGTGCATCTTCTCTGTTCGTCGCGGTCAATGGGAAAAGGCGCTTATCTGCAATCTAGGTGTTTCTGCGTGCTGCACCCGCTCAAAGAGTGCCCGGGTGAAAACGACAACGCAGGCATGTCGGGTGCCACTGTCTGCACCAGCACAGCAAGTTTTGAGCAAATATCTCCTTCCGTTCGGCCTCAATGGTAAGAAGCTTGTGCATCTTCTCTGTTCGTCGCGGTCAATGGGAAAAGGCGCTTATCTGCAATCTAGGTGTTTCTGCGTGCTGCGCCCGCCCAAAGAGTGCCCGGGTGAAAACGACAACGCAGGCATGTCGGGTGCCACTGTCTGCACCAGCACAGCAAGTTTTGAGCAAATATCTCCTTCCGTTCGGCCGCAATGGCAAGAAGCTTGTGCATCTTCTCTGTTCGTCGCGGTCAATGGGAAAAGGCGCTTATCTGCAATCTAGGTGTTTCTGCGTGCTGCACCCGCCCAAAGAGTGCCCGGGTGAAAACGACAAAGCAGGCATGTCGGGTGCCACTGTCTGCACCGGCACAGCAAGTTTTGAGCAAATATCTCCTTCCGTTCGGCCGCAATGGCAAGAAGCTTGTGCATCTTCTCTGTTCGTCGCGGTCAATGGGAAAAGGCGCTTATCTGCAATCTAGGTGTTTCTGCGTGCTGCGCCCGCCCAAAGAGTGCCCGGGTGAAAACGACAACGCAGGCATGTCGGGTGCCACTATCTGCACCAGCACAGCAAGTTTTGAGCAAATATCTCCTTCCGTTCGGCCGCAATGGCAAGAAGCTTGTGCATCTTCTCTGTTCGTCGCGGTCAATGGGAAAAGGCGCTTATCTGCAATCTAGGTGTTTCTGCGTGCTGCACCCGCCCAAAGAGTGCCCGGCTGAAAACGACAACGCAGGCATGTCGGGTGCCACTGTCTGCACCAGCACAGCAAGTTTTGAGCAAATATCTCCTTCCGTTCGGCCTCAATGGTAAGAAGCTTGTGCATCTTCTCTGTTCGTCGCGGTCAATGGGAAAAGGCGCTTATCTGCAATCTAGGTGTTTCTGCGTGCTGCGCCCGCCCAAAGAGTGCCCGGGTGAAAACGACAACGCAGGCATGTCGGGTGCCACTGTCTGCACCAGCACAGCAAGTTTTGAGCAAATATCTCCTTCCGTTCGGCCGCAATGGCAAGAAGCTTGTGCATCTTCTCTGTTCGTCGCGGTCAATGGGAAAAGGCGCTTATCTGCAATCTAGGTGTTTCTGCGTGCTGCACCCGCCCAAAGAGTGCCCGGGTGAAAACGACAACGCAGGCATGTCGGGTGCCACTGTCTGCACCGGCACAGCAAGTTTTGAGCAAATATCTCCTTCCGTTCGGCCGCAATGGCAAGAAGCTTGTGCATCTTCTCTGTTCGTCGCGGTCAATGGGAAAAGGCGCTTATCTGCAATCTAGGTGTTTCTGCGTGCTGCGCCCGCCCAAAGAGTGCCCGGGTGAAAACGACAACGCAGGCATGTCGGGTGCCACTATCTGCACCAGCACAGCAAGTTTTGAGCAAATATCTCCTTCCGTTCGGCCGCAATGGCAAGAAGCTTGTGCATCTTCTCTGTTCGTCGCGGTCAATGGGAAAAGGCGCTTATCTGCAATCTAGGTGTTTCTGCGTGCTGCACCCGCCCAAAGAGTGCCCGGGTGAAAACGACAACGCAGGCATGTCGGGTGCCACTGTCTGCACCAGCACAGCAAGTTTTGAGCAAATATCTCCTTCCGTTCGGCCGCAATGGTAAGAAGCTTGTGCATCTTCTCTGTTCGTCGCGGTCAATGGGAAAAGGCGCTTATCTGCAATCTAGGTGTTTCTGCGTGCTGCACCCGCCCAAAGAGTGCCCGGGTGAAAACGACGACGCAGGCATGTCGGGTGCCACTGTCTGCACAGCACAGCAAGTTTTGAGCAAATATCTCCTTCCGTTCGGCCGCAATGGCAAGAAGCTTGTGCATCTTCTCTGTTCGTCGCGGTCAATGGGAAAAGGCGCTTATCTGCAATCTAGGTGTTTCTGCGTGCTGCACCCGCCCAAAAAGTGCCCGGGTGAAAACGACAACGCAGGCATGTCGGGTGCCACTGTCTGCACCAGCACAGCAAGTTTTGAGCAAATATCTCCTTCCGTTCGGCCGCAATGGCAAGAAGCTTGTGCATCTTCTCTGTTCGTCGCGGTCAATGGGAAAAGGCGCTTATCTGCAATCTAGGTGTTTCTGCGTGCTGCGCCCGCCCAAAGAGTGCCCGGGTGAAAACGACAACGCAGGCATGTCGGGTGCCACTGTCTGCACCAGCACAGCAAGTTTTGAGCAAATATCTCCTTCCGTTCGGCCTCAATGGTAAGAAGCTTGTGCATCTTCTCTGTTCGTCGCGGTCAATGGGAAAAGGCGCTTATCTGCAATCTAGGTGTTTCTGCGTGCTGCGCCCGCCCAAAGAGTGCCCGGGTGAAAAGGACAACGCAGGCATGTCGGGTGCCACTGTCTGCACCAGCACAGCAAGTTTTGAGCAAATATCTCCTTCCGTTCGGCCGCAATGGCAAGAAGCTTGTGCATCTTCTCTGTTCGTCGCGGTCAATGGGAAAAGGCGCTTATCTGCAATCTAGGTGTTTCTGCGTGCTGCACCCGCCCAAAGAGTGCCCGGGTGAAAACGACAACGCAGGCATGTCGGGTGCCACTGTCTGCACCGGCACAGCAAGTTTTGAGCAAATATCTCCTTCCGTTCGGCCGCAATGGCAAGAAGCTTGTGCATCTTCTCTGTTCGTCGCGGTCAATGGGAAAAGGCGCTTATCTGCAATCTAGGTGTTTCTGCGTGCTGCGCCCGCCCAAAGAGTGCCCGGGTGAAAACGACAACGCAGGCATGTCGGGTGCCACTATCTGCACCAGCACAGCAAGTTTTGAGCAAATATCTCCTTCCGTTCGGCCGCAATGGCAAGAAGCTTGTGCATCTTCTCTGTTCGTCGCGGTCAATGGGAAAAGGCGCTTATCTGCAATCTAGGTGTTTCTGCGTGCTGCACCCGCCCAAAGAGTGCCCGGGTGAAAACGACAACGCAGGCATGTCGGGTGCCACTGTCTGCACCAGCACAGCAAGTTTTGAGCAAATATCTCCTTCCGTTCGGCCGCAATGGCAAGAAGCTTGTGCATCTTCTCTGTTCTTCGCGGTCAATGGGAAAAGGCGCTTATCTGCAATCTAGGTGTTTCTGCGTGCTGCGCCCGCCCAAAGAGTGCCCGGGTTAAATCGACAACGCAGGAATGTCGGGTGCCACTGTCTGCACCAGCACAGCAAGTTTTGAGCAAATATCTCCTTCCGTTCGGCCTCAATGGTAAGAAGCTTGTAAATCTTCTCTGTTCGTCGCGGTCAATGGGAAAAGGCGCTTATCTGCAATCTAGGTGTTTCTGCGTGCTGCGCCCGCCCAAAGAGTGCCCGGGTGAAAACGACAACGCAGGCATGTCGGGTGCCACTATCTGCACCAGCACAGCAAGTTTTGAGCAAATATCTCCTTCCGTTCGGCCGCAATGGTAAGAAGCTTGTGCATCTTCTCTGTTCGTCGCGGTCAATGGGAAAAGGCGCTTATCTGCAATCTAGGTGTTTCTGCGTGCTGCACCCGCCCAAAGAGTGCCCGGGTGAAAACGACAACGCAGGCATGTCGGGTGCCACTGTCTGCACCAGCACAGCAAGTTTTGAGCAAATATCTCCTTCCGTTCGGCCGCAATGGCAAGAAGCTTGTGCATCTTCTCTGTTCGTCGCGGTCAATGGGAAAAGGCGCTTATCTGCAATCTAGGTGTTTCTGCGTGCTGCACCCGCCCAAAAAGTGCCCGGGTGAAAACGACAACGCAGGCATGTCGGGTGCCACTGTCTGCACCAGCACAGCAAGTTTTGAGCAAATATCTCCTTCCGTTCGGCCGCAATGGCAAGAAGCTTGTGCATCTTCTCTGTTCTTCGCGGTCAATGGGAAAAGGCGCTTATCTGCAATCTAGGTGTTTCTGCGTGCTGCGCCCGCCCAAAGAGTGCCCGGGTGAAAACGACAAAGCAGGCATGTCGGGTGCCACTGTCTGCACCAGCACAGCAAGTTTTGAGCAAATATCTCCTTCCGTTCGGCCGCAATGGCAAGAAGCTTGTGCATCCTCTCTGTTCGTCGCGGTCAATGGGAAAAGGCGCTTATCTGCAATCTAGGTGTTTCTGCGTGCTGCGCCCGCCTTAAGAGTGCCCGGGTGAAAACGACAACGCAGGCATGTCGGGTGCCACTGTCTGCACCAGCACAGCAAGTTTTGAGCACACATCTCCTTCTGTTCGGCCGCAATAGCAAGAAGCTTGTGCATCCTCTCTGTTCGTCGCGGTCAATGGGAAAAGGCGCTTATCTGCAATCTAGGTGTTTCTGCGTGCTGCGCCCGCCCAAAGAGTGCCCGGGTGAAAACGACAACGCAGGCATGTCGGTTGCCCCTGTCTGCACCAGCACAGCAAGTTTTGAGCAAATATCTCCTTCCATTAGGCCGCAATGGCAAGAAGCTTGTGCATCCTCTCTGTTCGTCGCGGTCAATGGGAAAAGGCGCTTATCTGCAATCTAGGTGTTTCTGCGTGCTGCACCCGCTCAAAGAGTGCACGGGTGAAAACGACAACGCAGGCATGTCGGGTGCCACTGTCTGCACCAGCACAGCAAGTTTTGAGCAAATATCTCCTTCCGTTCGGCCGCAATGGCAAGAAGCTTGTGCATCTTCTCTGTTCGTCGCGGTCAATGGGAAAAGACGCTTATCTGCAATCTAGGTGTTTCTGCGTGCTGCGCCCGCCCAAAGAGTGCCCGGGTGAAAACGTTAACGCAGGCATGTCGGTTGCCCCTGTCTGCACCAGCACAGCAAGTTTTGAGCAAATATCTCCTTCCATTAGGCCGCAATGGCAAGAAGCTTGTGCATCCTCTCTGTTCGTCGCGGTCAATGGGAAAAGGCGCTTATCTGCAATCTAGGTGTTTCTGCGTGCTGCACCCGCTCAAAGAGTGCACGGGTGAAAACGACAACGCAGGCATGTCGGGTGCCACTGTCTGCACCAGCACAGCAAGTTTTGAGCAAATATCTCCTTCCGTTCGGCCGCAATGGCAAGAAGCTTGTGCATCTTCTCTGTTCGTCGCGGTCAATGGGAAAAGACGCTTATCTGCAATCTAGGTGTTTCTGCGTGCTGCGCCCGCCCAAAGAGTGCCCGGGTGAAAACGTTAACGCAGGCATGTCGGGTGCCACTGTCTGCACCAGCACAGCAAGTTTTGAGCAAATATCTCCTTCCGTTCGGCCGCAATGGTAAGAAGCTTGTGCATCTTCTCTGTTCGTCGCGGTCAATGGGAAAAGGCGCTTATCTGCAATCTAGGTGTTTCTGCGTGCTGCACCCTCCCAAAGAGTGCCCGGGTGAAAACGACAACGCAGGCATGTCGGGTGCCACTGTCTGCACCAGCACAGCAAGTTTTGAGCAAATATCTCCTTCCGTTCGGCCGCAATGGCAAGAAGCTTGTGCATCTTCTCTGTTCGTCGCGGTCAATGGGAAAAGGCGCTTATCTGCAATCTAGGTGTTTCTGCGTGCTGCGCCCGCCCAAAGAGTGCCCGGGTGAAAACGACAACGCAGGCATGTCGGGTGCCACTGTCTGCACCAGCACAGCAAGTTTTGAGCAAATATCTCCTTCCGTTCGGCCGCAATGGCAAGAAGCTTGTGCATCCTCTCTGTTCGTCGCGGTCAATGGGAAAAGGCGCTTATCTGCAATCTAGGTGTTTCTGCGTGCTGCACCCGCTCAAAGAGTGCCCGGGTGAAAACGACAACGCAGGCATGTCGGGTGCCACTGTCTGCACCAGCACAGCAAGTTTTGAGCAAATATCTCCTTCCGTTCGGCCGCAATGGCAAGAAGCTTGTGCATCTTCTCTGTTCGTCGCGGTCAATGGGAAAAGGCGCTTATCTGCAATCTAGGTGTTTCTGCGTGCTGCACCCGCTCAAAGAGTGCCCGGGTGAAAACGACAACGCAGGCATGTCGGGTGCCACTGTCTGCACCAGCACAGCAAGTTTTGAGCAAATATCTCCTTCCGTTCGGCCTCAATGGTAAGAAGCTTGTGCATCTTCTCTGTTCGTCGCGGTCAATGGGAAAAGGCGCTTATCTGCAATCTAGGTGTTTCTGCGTGCTGCGCCCGCCCAAAGAGTGCCCGGGTGAAAACGACAACGCAGGCATGTCGGGTGCCACTGTCTGCACCAGCACAGCAAGTTTTGAGCAAATATCTCCTTCCGTTCGGCCGCAATGGCAAGAAGCTTGTGCATCTTCTCTGTTCGTCGCGGTCAATGGGAAAAGGCGCTTATCTGCAATCTAGGTGTTTCTGCGTGCTGCACCCGCCCAAAGAGTGCCCGGGTGAAAACGACAAAGCAGGCATGTCGGGTGCCACTGTCTGCACCGGCACAGCAAGTTTTGAGCAAATATCTCCTTCCGTTCGGCCGCAATGGCAAGAAGCTTGTGCATCTTCTCTGTTCGTCGCGGTCAATGGGAAAAGGCGCTTATCTGCAATCTAGGTGTTTCTGCGTGCTGCGCCCGCCCAAAGAGTGCCCGGGTGAAAACGACAACGCAGGCATGTCGGGTGCCACTATCTGCACCAGCACAGCAAGTTTTGAGCAAATATCTCCTTCCGTTCGGCCGCAATGGCAAGAAGCTTGTGCATCTTCTCTGTTCGTCGCGGTCAATGGGAAAAGGCGCTTATCTGCAATCTAGGTGTTTCTGCGTGCTGCACCCGCCCAAAGAGTGCCCGGGTGAAAACGACAACGCAGGCATGTCGGGTGCCACTGTCTGCACCAGCACAGCAAGTTTTGAGCAAATATCTCCTTCCGTTCGGCCGCAATGGCAAGAAGCTTGTGCATCTTCTCTGTTCTTCGCGGTCAATGGGAAAAGGCGCTTATCTGCAATCTAGGTGTTTCTGCGTGCTGCGCCCGCCCAAAGAGTGCCCGGGTTAAATCGACAACGCAGGAATGTCGGGTGCCACTGTCTGCACCAGCACAGCAAGTTTTGAGCAAATATCTCCTTCCGTTCGGCCTCAATGGTAAGAAGCTTGTGCATCTTCTCTGTTCGTCGCGGTCAATGGGAAAAGGCGCTTATCTGCAATCTAGGTGTTTCTGCGTGCTGCGCCCGCCCAAAGAGTGCCCGGGTGAAAAGGACAACGCAGGCATGTCGGGTGCCACTGTCTGCACCAGCACAGCAAGTTTTGAGCAAATATCTCCTTCCGTTCGGCCGCAATGGCAAGAAGCTTGTGCATCTTCTCTGTTCGTCGCGGTCAATGGGAAAAGGCGCTTATCTGCAATCTAGGTGTTTCTGCGTGCTGCACCCGCCCAAAGAGTGCCCGGGTGAAAACGACAACGCAGGCATGTCGGGTGCCACTGTCTGCACCGGCACAGCAAGTTTTGAGCAAATATCTCCTTCCGTTCGGCCGCAATGGCAAGAAGCTTGTGCATCTTCTCTGTTCGTCGCGGTCAATGGGAAAAGGCGCTTATCTGCAATCTAGGTGTTTCTGCGTGCTGCGCCCGCCCAAAGAGTGCCCGGGTGAAAACGACAACGCAGGCATGTCGGGTGCCACTATCTGCACCAGCACAGCAAGTTTTGAGCAAATATCTCCTTCCGTTCGGCCGCAATGGCAAGAAGCTTGTGCATCTTCTCTGTTCGTCGCGGTCAATGGGAAAAGGCGCTTATCTGCAATCTAGGTGTTTCTGCGTGCTGCACCCGCCCAAAGAGTGCCCGGGTGAAAACGACAACGCAGGCATGTCGGGTGCCACTGTCTGCACCAGCACAGCAAGTTTTGAGCAAATATCTCCTTCCGTTCGGCCGCAATGGCAAGAAGCTTGTGCATCTTCTCTGTTCTTCGCGGTCAATGGGAAAAGGCGCTTATCTGCAATCTAGGTGTTTCTGCGTGCTGCGCCCGCCCAAAGAGTGCCCGGGTTAAATCGACAACGCAGGAATGTCGGGTGCCACTGTCTGCACCAGCACAGCAAGTTTTGAGCAAATATCTCCTTCCGTTCGGCCTCAATGGTAAGAAGCTTGTAAATCTTCTCTGTTCGTCGCGGTCAATGGGAAAAGGCGCTTATCTGCAATCTAGGTGTTTCTGCGTGCTGCGCCCGCCCAAAGAGTGCCCGGGTGAAAACGACAACGCAGGCATGTCGGGTGCCACTATCTGCACCAGCACAGCAAGTTTTGAGCAAATATCTCCTTCCGTTCGGCCGCAATGGTAAGAAGCTTGTGCATCTTCTCTGTTCGTCGCGGTCAATGGGAAAAGGCGCTTATCTGCAATCTAGGTGTTTCTGCGTGCTGCACCCGCCCAAAGAGTGCCCGGGTGAAAACGACAACGCAGGCATGTCGGGTGCCACTGTCTGCACCAGCACAGCAAGTTTTGAGCAAATATCTCCTTCCGTTCGGCCGCAATGGCAAGAAGCTTGTGCATCTTCTCTGTTCGTCGCGGTCAATGGGAAAAGGCGCTTATCTGCAATCTAGGTGTTTCTGCGTGCTGCACCCGCCCAAAAAGTGCCCGGGTGAAAACGACAACGCAGGCATGTCGGGTGCCACTGTCTGCACCAGCACAGCAAGTTTTGAGCAAATATCTCCTTCCGTTCGGCCGCAATGGCAAGAAGCTTGTGCATCTTCTCTGTTCTTCGCGGTCAATGGGAAAAGGCGCTTATCTGCAATCTAGGTGTTTCTGCGTGCTGCGCCCGCCCAAAGAGTGCCCGGGTGAAAACGACAAAGCAGGCATGTCGGGTGCCACTGTCTGCACCAGCACAGCAAGTTTTGAGCAAATATCTCCTTCCGTTCGGCCGCAATGGCAAGAAGCTTGTGCATCCTCTCTGTTCGTCGCGGTCAATGGGAAAAGGCGCTTATCTGCAATCTAGGTGTTTCTGCGTGCTGCGCCCGCCTTAAGAGTGCCCGGGTGAAAACGACAACGCAGGCATGTCGGGTGCCACTGTCTGCACCAGCACAGCAAGTTTTGAGCACACATCTCCTTCTGTTCGGCCGCAATAGCAAGAAGCTTGTGCATCCTCTCTGTTCGTCGCGGTCAATGGGAAAAGGCGCTTATCTGCAATCTAGGTGTTTCTGCGTGCTGCGCCCGCCCAAAGAGTGCCCGGGTGAAAACGACAACGCAGGCATGTCGGTTGCCCCTGTCTGCACCAGCACAGCAAGTTTTGAGCAAATATCTCCTTCCATTAGGCCGCAATGGCAAGAAGCTTGTGCATCCTCTCTGTTCGTCGCGGTCAATGGGAAAAGGCGCTTATCTGCAATCTAGGTGTTTCTGCGTGCTGCACCCGCTCAAAGAGTGCACGGGTGAAAACGACAACGCAGGCATGTCGGGTGCCACTGTCTGCACCAGCACAGCAAGTTTTGAGCAAATATCTCCTTCCGTTCGGCCGCAATGGCAAGAAGCTTGTGCATCTTCTCTGTTCGTCGCGGTCAATGGGAAAAGACGCTTATCTGCAATCTAGGTGTTTCTGCGTGCTGCGCCCGCCCAAAGAGTGCCCGGGTGAAAACGTTAACGCAGGCATGTCGGTTGCCCCTGTCTGCACCAGCACAGCAAGTTTTGAGCAAATATCTCCTTCCATTAGGCCGCAATGGCAAGAAGCTTGTGCATCCTCTCTGTTCGTCGCGGTCAATGGGAAAAGGCGCTTATCTGCAATCTAGGTGTTTCTGCGTGCTGCACCCGCTCAAAGAGTGCACGGGTGAAAACGACAAAGCAGGCATGTCGGGTGCCACTGTCTGCACCAGCACAGCAAGTTTTGAGCAAATATCTCCTTCCGTTCGGCCGCAATGGCAAGAAGCTTGTGCATCTTCTCTGTTCGTCGCGGTCAATGGGAAAAGACGCTTATCTGCAATCTAGGTGTTTCTGCGTGCTGCGCCCGCCCAAAGAGTGCCCGGGTGAAAACGTTAACGCAGGCATGTCGGGTGCCACTGTCTGCACCAGCACAGCAAGTTTTGAGCAAATATCTCCTTCCGTTCGGCCGCAATGGTAAGAAGCTTGTGCATCTTCTCTGTTCGTCGCGGTCAATGGGAAAAGGCGCTTATCTGCAATCTAGGTGTTTCTGCGTGCTGCACCCTCCCAAAGAGTGCCCGGGTGAAAACGACAACGCAGGCATGTCGGGTGCCACTGTCTGCACCAGCACAGCAAGTTTTGAGCAAATATCTCCTTCCGTTCGGCCGCAATGGCAAGAAGCTTGTGCATCTTCTCTGTTCGTCGCGGTCAATGGGAAAAGGCGCTTATCTGCAATCTAGGTGTTTCTGCGTGCTGCGCCCGCCCAAAGAGTGCCCGGGTGAAAACGACAACGCAGGCATGTCGGGTGCCACTGTCTGCACCAGCACAGCAAGTTTTGAGCAAATATCTCCTTCCGTTCGGCCGCAATGGCAAGAAGCTTGTGCATCCTCTCTGTTCGTCGCGGTCAATGGGAAAAGGCGCTTATCTGCAATCTAGGTGTTTCTGCGTGCTGCACCCGCTCAAAGAGTGCCCGGGTGAAAACGACAACGCAGGCATGTCGGGTGCCACTGTCTGCACCAGCACAGCAAGTTTTGAGCAAATATGTCCTTCCGTTCGGCCGCAATGGCAAGAAGCTTGTGCATCTTCTCTGTTCGTCGCGGTCAATGGGAAAAGGCGCTTATCTGCAATCTAGGTGTTTCTGCGTGCTGCACCCGCTCAAAGAGTGCCCGGGTGAAAACGACAACGCAGGCATGTCGGGTGCCACTGTCTGCACCAGCACAGCAAGTTTTGAGCAAATATCTCCTTCCGTTCGGCCTCAATGGTAAGAAGCTTGTGCATCTTCTCTGTTCGTCGCGGTCAATGGGAAAAGGCGCTTATCTGCAATCTAGGTGTTTCTGCGTGCTGCGCCCGCCCAAAGAGTGCCCGGGTGAAAACGACAACGCAGGCATGTCGGGTGCCACTGTCTGCACCAGCACAGCAAGTTTTGAGCAAATATCTCCTTCCGTTCGGCCGCAATGGCAAGAAGCTTGTGCATCTTCTCTGTTCGTCGCGGTCAATGGGAAAAGGCGCTTATCTGCAATCTAGGTGTTTCTGCGTGCTGCACCCGCCCAAAGAGTGCCCGGGTGAAAACGACAAAGCAGGCATGTCGGGTGCCACTGTCTGCACCGGCACAGCAAGTTTTGAGCAAATATCTCCTTCCGTTCGGCCGCAATGGCAAGAAGCTTGTGCATCTTCTCTGTTCGTCGCGGTCAATGGGAAAAGGCGCTTATCTGCAATCTAGGTGTTTCTGCGTGCTGCGCCCGCCCAAAGAGTGCCCGGGTGAAAACGACAACGCAGGCATGTCGGTTGCCCCTGTCTGCACCAGCACAGCAAGTTTTGAGCAAATATCTCCTTCCATTAGGCCGCAATGGCAAGAAGCTTGTGCATCCTCTCTGTTCGTCGCGGTCAATGGGAAAAGGCGCTTATCTGCAATCTAGGTGTTTCTGCGTGCTGCACCCGCTCAAAGAGTGCACGGGTGAAAACGACAACGCAGGCATGTCGGGTGCCACTGTCTGCACCAGCACAGCAAGTTTTGAGCAAATATCTCCTTCCGTTCGGCCGCAATGGCAAGAAGCTTGTGCATCTTCTCTGTTCGTCGCGGTCAATGGGAAAAGACGCTTATCTGCAATCTAGGTGTTTCTGCGTGCTGCGCCCGCCCAAAGAGTGCCCGGGTGAAAACGTTAACGCAGGCATGTCGGTTGCCCCTGTCTGCACCAGCACAGCAAGTTTTGAGCAAATATCTCCTTCCATTAGGCCGCAATGGCAAGAAGCTTGTGCATCCTCTCTGTTCGTCGCGGTCAATGGGAAAAGGCGCTTATCTGCAATCTAGGTGTTTCTGCGTGCTGCACCCGCTCAAAGAGTGCACGGGTGAAAACGACAACGCAGGCATGTCGGGTGCCACTGTCTGCACCAGCACAGCAAGTTTTGAGCAAATATCTCCTTCCGTTCGGCCGCAATGGCAAGAAGCTTGTGCATCTTCTCTGTTCGTCGCGGTCAATGGGAAAAGACGCTTATCTGCAATCTAGGTGTTTCTGCGTGCTGCGCCCGCCCAAAGAGTGCCCGGGTGAAAACGTTAACGCAGGCATGTCGGGTGCCACTGTCTGCACCAGCACAGCAAGTTTTGAGCAAATATCTCCTTCCGTTCGGCCGCAATGGTAAGAAGCTTGTGCATCTTCTCTGTTCGTCGCGGTCAATGGGAAAAGGCGCTTATCTGCAATCTAGGTGTTTCTGCGTGCTGCACCCTCCCAAAGAGTGCCCGGGTGAAAACGACAACGCAGGCATGTCGGGTGCCACTGTCTGCACCAGCACAGCAAGTTTTGAGCAAATATCTCCTTCCGTTCGGCCGCAATGGCAAGAAGCTTGTGCATCTTCTCTGTTCGTCGCGGTCAATGGGAAAAGGCGCTTATCTGCAATCTAGGTGTTTCTGCGTGCTGCGCCCGCCCAAAGAGTGCCCGGGTGAAAACGACAACGCAGGCATGTCGGGTGCCACTGTCTGCACCAGCACAGCAAGTTTTGAGCAAATATCTCCTTCCGTTCGGCCGCAATGGCAAGAAGCTTGTGCATCCTCTCTGTTCGTCGCGGTCAATGGGAAAAGGCGCTTATCTGCAATCTAGGTGTTTCTGCGTGCTGCACCCGCTCAAAGAGTGCCCGGGTGAAAACGACAACGCAGGCATGTCGGGTGCCACTGTCTGCACCAGCACAGCAAGTTTTGAGCAAATATGTCCTTCCGTTCGGCCGCAATGGCAAGAAGCTTGTGCATCTTCTCTGTTCGTCGCGGTCAATGGGAAAAGGCGCTTATCTGCAATCTAGGTGTTTCTGCGTGCTGCACCCGCTCAAAGAGTGCCCGGGTGAAAACGACAACGCAGGCATGTCGGGTGCCACTGTCTGCACCAGCACAGCAAGTTTTGAGCAAATATCTCCTTCCGTTCGGCCTCAATGGTAAGAAGCTTGTGCATCTTCTCTGTTCGTCGCGGTCAATGGGAAAAGGCGCTTATCTGCAATCTAGGTGTTTCTGCGTGCTGCGCCCGCCCAAAGAGTGCCCGGGTGAAAACGACAACGCAGGCATGTCGGGTGCCACTGTCTGCACCAGCACAGCAAGTTTTGAGCAAATATCTCCTTCCGTTCGGCCGCAATGGCAAGAAGCTTGTGCATCTTCTCTGTTCGTCGCGGTCAATGGGAAAAGGCGCTTATCTGCAATCTAGGTGTTTCTGCGTGCTGCACCCGCCCAAAGAGTGCCCGGGTGAAAACGACAAAGCAGGCATGTCGGGTGCCACTGTCTGCACCGGCACAGCAAGTTTTGAGCAAATATCTCCTTCCGTTCGGCCGCAATGGCAAGAAGCTTGTGCATCTTCTCTGTTCGTCGCGGTCAATGGGAAAAGGCGCTTATCTGCAATCTAGGTGTTTCTGCGTGCTGCGCCCGCCCAAAGAGTGCCCGGGTGAAAACGACAACGCAGGCATGTCGGGTGCCACTATCTGCACCAGCACAGCAAGTTTTGAGCAAATATCTCCTTCCGTTCGGCCGCAATGGCAAGAAGCTTGTGCATCTTCTCTGTTCGTCGCGGTCAATGGGAAAAGGCGCTTATCTGCAATCTAGGTGTTTCTGCGTGCTGCACCCGCCCAAAGAGTGCCCGGGTGAAAACGACAACGCAGGCATGTCGGGTGCCACTGTCTGCACCAGCACAGCAAGTTTTGAGCAAATATCTCCTTCCGTTCGGCCGCAATGGCAAGAAGCTTGTGCATCTTCTCTGTTCTTCGCGGTCAATGGGAAAAGGCGCTTATCTGCAATCTAGGTGTTTCTGCGTGCTGCGCCCGCCCAAAGAGTGCCCGGGTTAAATCGACAACGCAGGAATGTCGGGTGCCACTGTCTACACCAGCACAGCAAGTTTTGAGCAAATATCTCCTTCCGTTCGGCCTCAATGGTAAGAAGCTTGTGCATCTTCTCTGTTCGTCGCGGTCAATGGGAAAAGGCGCTTATCTGCAATCTAGGTGTTTCTGCGTGCTGCACCCGCCCAAAAAGTGCCCGGGTGAAAACGACAACGCAGGCATGTCGGGTGCCACTGTCTGCACCAGCACAGCAAGTTTTGAGCAAATATCTCCTTCCGTTCGGCCGCAATGGCAAGAAGCTTGTGCATCTTCTCTGTTCGTCGCGGTCAATGGGAAAAGGCGCTTATCTGCAATCTAGGTGTTTCTGCGTGCTGCACCCGCCCAAAAAGTGCCCGGGTGAAAACGACAACGCAGGCATGTCGGGTGCCACTGTCTGCACCAGCACAGCAAGTTTTGAGCAAATATCTCCTTCCGTTCGGCCGCAATGGCAAGAAGCTTGTGCATCTTCTCTGTTCTTCGCGGTCAATGGGAAAAGGCGCTTATCTGCAATCTAGGTGTTTCTGCGTGCTGCGCCCGCCCAAAGAGTGCCCGGGTGAAAACGACAAGGCAGGCATGTCGGGTGCCACTGTCTGCACCAGCACAGCAAGTTTTGAGCAAATATCTCCTTCCGTTCGGCCGCAATGGCAAGAAGCTTGTGCATCCTCTCTGTTCGTCGCGGTCAATGGGAAAAGGCGCTTATCTGCAATCTAGGTGTTTCTGCGTGCTGCGCCCGCCCAAAGAGTGCCCGGGTGAAAACGACAACGCAGGCATGTCGGGTGCCACTGTCTGCACCAGCACAGCAAGTTTTGAGCAAACATCTCCTTCCGTTCGGCCGCAATAGCAAGAAGCTTGTGCATCCTCTCTGTTCGTCGCGGTCAATGGGAAAAGGCGCTTATCTGCAATCTAGGTGTTTCTGCGTGCTGCGCCCGCCCAAAGAGTGCACGGGTGAAAACGACAACGCAGGCATGTCGGTTGCCCCTGTCTGCACCAGCACAGCAAGTTTTGAGCAAATATCTCCTTCCGTTCGGCCGCAATGGCAAGAAGCTTATGCATCTTCTCTGTTCGTCGCGGTCAATGGGAAAAGGCGCTTATCTGCAATCTAGGTGTTTCTGCGTGCTGCGCCCGCCCAAAGAGTGCCCGGGTGAAAACGTTAACGCAGGCATGTCGGGTGCCACTGTCTGCACCAGCACAGCAAGTTTTGAGCAAATATCTCCTTACGTTCGGCCGCAATGGCAAGAAGCTTGTGCATCTCTGTTCGTCGCGGTCAATGGGAAAAGGCGCTTATCTGCAATCTAGGTGTTTCTGCGTGCTGCACCCGCCCAAAGAGTGCCCGGGTGAAAACGACAACGCAGGCATGTCGGGTGCCACTGTCTGCACCGGCACAGCAAGTTTTGAGCAAATATTTCCTTCCGTTCGGCCGCAATGGCAAGAAGCTTGTGCATCTTCTCTGTTCGTCGCGGTCAATGGGAAAAGGCGCTTATCTGCAATCTAGGTGTTTCTGCGTGCTGCGCCCGCCCAAAGAGTGCCCGGGTGAAAACGACAACGCAGGCATGTCGGGTGCCACTATCTGCACCAGCACAGCAAGTTTTGAGCAAATATCTCCTTCCGTTCGGCCGCAATGGCAAGAAGCTTGTGCATCTTCTCTGTTCGTCGCGGTCAATGGGAAAAGGCGCTTATCTGCAATCTAGGTGTTTCTGCGTGCTGCACCCGCCCAAAGAGTGCCCGGGTGAAAACGTTAACGCAGGCATGTCGGGTACCACTGTCTGCA
Organism: Hyla sarda; assembly: GCF_029499605.1. NCBI lineage: Eukaryota > Metazoa > Chordata > Amphibia > Anura > Hylidae > Hyla > Hyla sarda. The sequence goes on from NC_079198.1 coordinate 46,448,059, forward strand.
CCAGCACAGCAAGTTTTGAGCAAATATCTCCTTCCGTTCGGCCGCAATGGCAAGAAGCTTGTGCATCTTCTATGTTCGTCGCGGTCAATGGGAAAAGGCGCTTATCTGCAATCTAGGTGTTTCTGCGTGCTGCGCCCGCCCAAAGAGTGCCTGGGTTAAAGCGACAACGCAGGCATGTCGGGTGCCACTATCTGCACCAGCACAGCAAGTTTTGAGCAAATATCTCCTTCCGTTCGGCCGCAATGGTAAGAAGCTTGTGCATCTTCTCTGTTCGTCGCGGTCAATGGGAAAAGGCGCTTATCTGCAATCTAGGTGTTTCTGCGTGCTGCGCCCGCCCAAAGAGTGCCTGGGTTAAAGCGACAACGCAGGCATGTCGGGTGCCACTATCTGCACCAGCACAGCAAGTTTTGAGCAAATATCTCCTTCCGTTCGGCCGCAATGGTAAGAAGCTTGTGCATCTTCTCTGTTCGTCGCGGTCAATGGGAAAAGGCGCTTATCTGCAATCTAGGTGTTTCTGCGTGCTGCACCCTCCCAAAGAGTGCCCGGGTGAAAACGACAACGCAGGCATGTCGGGTGCCACTATCTGCACCAGCACAGCAAGTTTTGAGCAAATATCTCCTTCCGTTCGGCCGCAATGGTAAGAAGCTTGTGCATCTTCTCTGTTCGTCGCGGTCAATGGGAAAAGGCGCTTATCTGCAATCTAGGTGTTTCTGCGTGCTGCACCCGCCCAAAGAGTGCCCGGGTGAAAACGACAAAGCAGGCATGTCGGGTGCCACTGTCTGCACCAGCACAGCAAGTTTTGAGCAAATATCTCCTTCCGTTCGGCCGCAATGGCAAGAAGCTTGTGCATCTTCTCTGTTCGTCGCGGTCAATGGGAAAAGGCGCTTATCTGCAATCTAGGTGTTTCTGCGTGCTGCGCCCGCCCAAAGAGTGCCCGGGTGAAAACGACAACGCAGGCATGTCGGGTGCCACTATCTGCACCAGCACAGCAAGTTTTGAGCAAATATCTCCTTCCGTTCGGCCGCAATGGCAAGAAGCTTGTGCATCTTCTCTGTTCGTCGCGGTCAATGGGAAAAGGCGCTTATCTGCAATCTAGGTGTTTCTGCGTGCTGCACCCGCCCAAAGAGTGCCCGGGTGAAAACGACAACGCAGGCATGTCGGGTGCCACTGTCTGCACCAGCACAGCAAGTTTTGAGCAAATATCTCCTTCCGTTCGGCCGCAATGGCAAGAAGCTTGTGCATCTTCTCTGTTCTTCGCGGTCAATGGGAAAAGGCGCTTATCTGCAATCTAGGTGTTTCTGCGTGCTGCGCCCGCCCAAAGAGTGCCCGGGTTAAATCGACAACGCAGGAATGTCGGGTGCCACTGTCTGCACCAGCACAGCAAGTTTTGAGCAAATATCTCCTTCCGTTCGGCCTCAATGGTAAGAAGCTTGTGCATCTTCTCTGTTCGTCGCGGTCAATGGGAAAAGGCGCTTATCTGCAATCTAGGTGTTTCTGCGTGCTGCGCCCGCCCAAAGAGTGCCCGGGTGAAAAGGACAACGCAGGCATGTCGGGTGCCACTGTCTGCACCAGCACAGCAAGTTTTGAGCAAATATCTCCTTCCGTTCGGCCGCAATGGCAAGAAGCTTGTGCATCTTCTCTGTTCGTCGCGGTCAATGGGAAAAGGCGCTTATCTGCAATCTAGGTGTTTCTGCGTGCTGCACCCGCCCAAAGAGTGCCCGGGTGAAAACGACAACGCAGGCATGTCGGGTGCCACTGTCTGCACCGGCACAGCAAGTTTTGAGCAAATATCTCCTTCCGTTCGGCCGCAATGGCAAGAAGCTTGTGCATCTTCTCTGTTCGTCGCGGTCAATGGGAAAAGGCGCTTATCTGCAATCTAGGTGTTTCTGCGTGCTGCGCCCGCCCAAAGAGTGCCCGGGTGAAAACGACAACGCAGGCTTGTCGGGTGCCACTATCTGCACCAGCACAGCAAGTTTTGAGCAAATATCTCCTTCCGTTCGGCCGCAATGGCAAGAAGCTTGTGCATCTTCTCTGTTCGTCGCGGTCAATGGGAAAAGGCGCTTATCTGCAATCTAGGTGTTTCTGCGTGCTGCACCCGCCCAAAGAGTGCCCGGGTGAAAACGACAACGCAGGCATGTCGGGTGCCACTGTCTGCACCAGCACAGCAAGTTTTGAGCAAATATCTCCTTCCGTTCGGCCGCAATGGCAAGAAGCTTGTGCATCTTCTCTGTTCTTCGCGGTCAATGGGAAAAGGCGCTTATCTGCAATCTAGGTGTTTCTGCGTGCTGCGCCCGCCCAAAGAGTGCCCGGGTTAAATCGACAACGCAGGAATGTCGGGTGCCACTGTCTGCACCAGCACAGCAAGTTTTGAGCAAATATCTCCTTCCGTTCGGCCTCAATGGTAAGAAGCTTGTAAATCTTCTCTGTTCGTCGCGGTCAATGGGAAAAGGCGCTTATCTGCAATCTAGGTGTTTCTGCGTGCTGCGCCCGCCCAAAGAGTGCCCGGGTGAAAACGACAACGCAGGCATGTCGGGTGCCACTATCTGCACCAGCACAGCAAGTTTTGAGCAAATATCTCCTTCCGTTCGGCCGCAATGGTAAGAAGCTTGTGCATCTTCTCTGTTCGTCGCGGTCAATGGGAAAAGGCGCTTATCTGCAATCTAGGTGTTTCTGCGTGCTGCACCCGCCCAAAGAGTGCCCGGGTGAAAACGACAACGCAGTCATGTCGGGTGCCACTGTCTGCACCAGCACAGCAAGTTTTGAGCAAATATCTCCTTCCGTTCGGCCGCAATGGCAAGAAGCTTGTGCATCTTCTCTGTTCGTCGCGGTCAATGGGAAAAGGCGCTTATCTGCAATCTAGGTGTTTCTGCGTGCTGCACCCGCCCAAAAAGTGCCCGGGTGAAAACGACAACGCAGGCATGTCGGGTGCCACTGTCTGCACCAGCACAGCAAGTTTTGAGCAAATATCTCCTTCCGTTCGGCCGCAATGGCAAGAAGCTTGTGCATCTTCTCTGTTCTTCGCGGTCAATGGGAAAAGGCGCTTATCTGCAATCTAGGTGTTTCTGCGTGCTGCGCCCGCCCAAAGAGTGCCCGGGTGAAAACGACAAAGCAGGCATGTCGGGTGCCACTGTCTGCACCAGCACAGCAAGTTTTGAGCAAATATCTCCTTCCGTTCGGCCGCAATGGCAAGAAGCTTGTGCATCCTCTCTGTTCGTCGCGGTCAATGGGAAAAGGCGCTTATCTGCAATCTAGGTGTTTCTGCGTGCTGCGCCCGCCTTAAGAGTGCCCAGGTGAAAACGACAACGCAGGCATGTCGGGTGCCACTGTCTGCACCAGCACAGCAAGTTTTGAGCACACATCTCCTTCTGTTCGGCCGCAATAGCAAGAAGCTTGTGCATCCTCTCTGTTCGTCGCGGTCAATGGGAAAAGGCGCTTATCTGCAATCTAGGTGTTTCTGCGTGCTGCGCCCGCCCAAAGAGTGCCCGGGTGAAAACGACAACGCAGGCATGTCGGTTGCCCCTGTCTGCACCAGCACAGCAAGTTTTGAGCAAATATCTCCTTCCATTAGGCCGCAATGGCAAGAAGCTTGTGCATCCTCTCTGTTCGTCGCGGTCAATGGGAAAAGGCGCTTATCTGCAATCTAGGTGTTTCTGCGTGCTGCACCCGCTCAAAGAGTGCACGGGTGAAAACGACAACGCAGGCATGTCGGGTGCCACTGTCTGCACCAGCACAGCAAGTTTTGAGCAAATATCTCCTTCCGTTCGGCCGCAATGGCAAGAAGCTTGTGCATCTTCTCTGTTCGTCGCGGTCAATGGGAAAAGACGCTTATCTGCAATCTAGGTGTTTCTGCGTGCTGCGCCCGCCCAAAGAGTGCCCGGGTGAAAACGTTAACGCAGGCATGTCGGTTGCCCCTGTCTGCACCAGCACAGCAAGTTTTGAGCAAATATCTCCTTCCATTAGGCCGCAATGGCAAGAAGCTTGTGCATCCTCTCTGTTCGTCGCGGTCAATGGGAAAAGGCGCTTATCTGCAATCTAGGTGTTTCTGCGTGCTGCACCCGCTCAAAGAGTGCACGGGTGAAAACGACAACGCAGGCATGTCGGGTGCCACTGTCTGCACCAGCACAGCAAGTTTTGAGCAAATATCTCCTTCCGTTCGGCCGCAATGGCAAGAAGCTTGTGCATCTTCTCTGTTCGTCGCGGTCAATGGGAAAAGACGCTTATCTGCAATCTAGGTGTTTCTGCGTGCTGCGCCCGCCCAAAGAGTGCCCGGGTGAAAACGTTAACGCAGGCATGTCGGGTGCCACTGTCTGCACCAGCACAGCAAGTTTTGAGCAAATATCTCCTTCCGTTCGGCCGCAATGGTAAGAAGCTTGTGCATCTTCTCTGTTCGTCGCGGTCAATGGGAAAAGGCGCTTATCTGCAATCTAGGTGTTTCTGCGTGCTGCACCCTCCCAAAGAGTGCCCGGGTGAAAACGACAACGCAGGCATGTCGGGTGCCACTGTCTGCACCAGCACAGCAAGTTTTGAGCAAATATCTCCTTCCGTTCGGCCGCAATGGCAAGAAGCTTGTGCATCTTCTCTGTTCGTCGCGGTCAATGGGAAAAGGCGCTTATCTGCAATCTAGGTGTTTCTGCGTGCTGCGCCCGCCCAAAGAGTGCCCGGGTGAAAACGACAACGCAGGCATGTCGGGTGCCACTGTCTGCACCAGCACAGCAAGTTTTGAGCAAATATCTCCTTCCGTTCGGCCGCAATGGCAAGAAGCTTGTGCATCCTCTCTGTTCGTCGCGGTCAATGGGAAAAGGCGCTTATCTGCAATCTAGGTGTTTCTGCGTGCTGCACCCGCTCAAAGAGTGCCCGGGTGAAAACGACAACGCAGGCATGTCGGGTGCCACTGTCTGCACCAGCACAGCAAGTTTTGAGCAAATATCTCCTTCCGTTCGGCCGCAATGGCAAGAAGCTTGTGCATCTTCTCTGTTCGTCGCGGTCAATGGGAAAAGGCGCTTATCTGCAATCTAGGTGTTTCTGCGTGCTGCACCCGCTCAAAGAGTGCCCGGGTGAAAACGACAACGCAGGCATGTCGGGTGCCACTGTCTGCACCAGCACAGCAAGTTTTGAGCAAATATCTCCTTCCGTTCGGCCTCAATGGTAAGAAGCTTGTGCATCTTCTCTGTTCGTCGCGGTCAATGGGAAAAGGCGCTTATCTGCAATCTAGGTGTTTCTGCGTGCTGCGCCCGCCCAAAGAGTGCCCGGGTGAAAACGACAACGCAGGCATGTCGGGTGCCACTGTCTGCACCAGCACAGCAAGTTTTGAGCAAATATCTCCTTCCGTTCGGCCGCAATGGCAAGAAGCTTGTGCATCTTCTCTGTTCGTCGCGGTCAATGGGAAAAGGCGCTTATCTGCAATCTAGGTGTTTCTGCGTGCTGCACCCGCCCAAAGAGTGCCCGGGTGAAAACGACAAAGCAGGCATGTCGGGTGCCACTGTCTGCACCGGCACAGCAAGTTTTGAGCAAATATCTCCTTCCGTTCGGCCGCAATGGCAAGAAGCTTGTGCATCTTCTCTGTTCGTCGCGGTCAATGGGAAAAGGCGCTTATCTGCAATCTAGGTGTTTCTGCGTGCTGCGCCCGCCCAAAGAGTGCCCGGGTGAAAACGACAACGCAGGCATGTCGGGTGCCACTATCTGCACCAGCACAGCAAGTTTTGAGCAAATATCTCGTTCCGTTCGGCCGCAATGGCAAGAAGCTTGTGCATCTTCTCTGTTCGTCGCGGTCAATGGGAAAAGGCGCTTATCTGCAATCTAGGTGTTTCTGCGTGCTGCACCCGCCCAAAGAGTGCCCGGGTGAAAACGACAACGCAGGCATGTCGGGTGCCACTGTCTGCACCAGCACAGCAAGTTTTGAGCAAATATCTCCTTCCGTTCGGCCGCAATGGCAAGAAGCTTGTGCATCTTCTCTGTTCTTCGCGGTCAATGGGAAAAGGCGCTTATCTGCAATCTAGGTGTTTCTGCGTGCTGCGCCCGCCCAAAGAGTGCCCGGGTTAAATCGACAACGCAGGAATGTCGGGTGCCACTGTCTGCACCAGCACAGCAAGTTTTGAGCAAATATCTCCTTCCGTTCGGCCTCAATGGTAAGAAGCTTGTGCATCTTCTCTGTTCGTCGCGGTCAATGGGAAAAGGCGCTTATCTGCAATCTAGGTGTTTCTGCGTGCTGCACCCGCCCAAAAAGTGCCCGGGTGAAAACGACAACGCAGGCATGTCGGGTGCCACTGTCTGCACCAGCACAGCAAGTTTTGAGCAAATATCTCCTTCCGTTCGGCCGCAATGGCAAGAAGCTTGTGCATCTTCTCTGTTCGTCGCGGTCAATGGGAAAAGGCGCTTATCTGCAATCTAGGTGTTTCTGCGTGCTGCACCCGCCCAAAAAGTGCCCGGGTGAAAACGACAACGCAGGCATGTCGGGTGCCACTGTCTGCACCAGCACAGCAAGTTTTGAGCAAATATCTCCTTCCGTTCGGCCGCAATGGCAAGAAGCTTGTGCATCTTCTCTGTTCTTCGCGGTCAATGGGAAAAGGCGCTTATCTGCAATCTAGGTGTTTCTGCGTGCTGCGCCCGCCCAAAGAGTGCCCGGGTGAAAACGACAAGGCAGGCATGTCGGGTGCCACTGTCTGCACCAGCACAGCAAGTTTTGAGCAAATATCTCCTTCCGTTCGGCCGCAATGGCAAGAAGCTTGTGCATCCTCTCTGTTCGTCGCGGTCAATGGGAAAAGGCGCTTATCTGCAATCTAGGTGTTTCTGCGTGCTGCGCCCGCCCAAAGAGTGCCCGGGTGAAAACGACAACGCAGGCATGTCGGGTGCCACTGTCTGCACCAGCACAGCAAGTTTTGAGCAAACATCTCCTTCCGTTCGGCCGCAATAGCAAGAAGCTTGTGCATCCTCTCTGTTCGTCGCGGTCAATGGGAAAAGGCGCTTATCTGCAATCTAGGTGTTTCTGCGTGCTGCGCCCGCCCAAAGAGTGCACGGGTGAAAACGACAACGCAGGCATGTCGGTTGCCCCTGTCTGCACCAGCACAGCAAGTTTTGAGCAAATATCTCCTTCCGTTCGGCCGCAATGGCAAGAAGCTTGTGCATCTTCTCTGTTCGTCGCGGTCAATGGGAAAAGGCGCTTATCTGCAATCTAGGTGTTTCTGCGTGCTGCGCCCGCCCAAAGAGTGCCCGGGTGAAAACGTTAACGCAGGCATGTCGGGTGCCACTGTCTGCACCAGCACAGCAAGTTTTGAGCAAATATCTCCTTCCGTTCGGCCGCAATGGCAAGAAGCTTGTGCATCTCTGTTCGTCGCGGTCAATGGGAAAAGGCGCTTATCTGCAATCTAGGTGTTTCTGCGTGCTGCACCCGCCCAAAGAGTGCCCGGGTGAAAACGACAACGCAGGCATGTCGGGTGCCACTGTCTGCACCGGCACAGCAAGTTTTGAGCAAATATTTCCTTCCGTTCGGCCGCAATGGCAAGAAGCTTGTGCATCTTCTCTGTTCGTCGCGGTCAATGGGAAAAGGCGCTTATCTGCAATCTAGGTGTTTCTGCGTGCTGCGCCCGCCCAAAGAGTGCCCGGGTGAAAACGACAACGCAGGCATGTCGGGTGCCACTATCTGCACCAGCACAGCAAGTTTTGAGCAAATATCTCCTTCCGTTCGGCCGCAATGGCAAGAAGCTTGTGCATCTTCTCTGTTCGTCGCGGTCAATGGGAAAAGGCGCTTATCTGCAATCTAGGTGTTTCTGCGTGCTGCACCCGCCCAAAGAGTGCCCGGGTGAAAACGTTAACGCAGGCATGTCGGGTACCACTGTCTGCACCAGCACAGCAAGTTTTGAGCAAATATCTCCTTCCGTTCGGCCGCAATGGCAAGAAGCTTGTGCATCTTCTATGTTCGTCGCGGTCAATGGGAAAAGGCGCTTATCTGCAATCTAGGTGTTTCTGCGTGCTGCGCCCGCCCAAAGAGTGCCTGGGTTAAAGCGACAACGCAGGCATGTCGGGTGCCACTATCTGCACCAGCACAGCAAGTTTTGAGCAAATATCTCCTTCCGTTCGGCCGCAATGGTAAGAAGCTTGTGCATCTTCTCTGTTCGTCGCGGTCAATGGGAAAAGGCGCTTATCTGCAATCTAGGTGTTTCTGCGTGCTGCGCCCGCCCAAAGAGTGCCTGGGTTAAAGCGACAACGCAGGCATGTCGGGTGCCACTATCTGCACCAGCACAGCAAGTTTTGAGCAAATATCTCCTTCCGTTCGGCCGCAATGGTAAGAAGCTTGTGCATCTTCTCTGTTCGTCGCGGTCAATGGGAAAAGGCGCTTATCTGCAATCTAGGTGTTTCTGCGTGCTGCACCCTCCCAAAGAGTGCCCGGGTGAAAACGACAACGCAGGCATGTCGGGTGCCACTGTCTGCACCAGCACAGCAAGTTTTGAGCAAATATCTCCTTCCGTTCGGCCGCAATGGCAAGAAGCTTGTGCATCTTCTCTGTTCGTCGCGGTCAATGGGAAAAGGCGCTTATCTGCAATCTAGGTGTTTCTGCGTGCTGCACCCGCCCAAAGAGTGCCCGGGTGAAAACGACAACGCAGGCATGTCGGGTGCCACTGTCTGCACCAGTACAGCAAGTTTTGAGCAAATATCTCCTTCCGTTCGGCCGCAATGGCAAGAAGCTTGTGCATCCTCTCTGTTCGTCGCGGTCAATGGGAAAAGGCGCTTATCTGCAATCTAGGTGTTTCTGCGTGCTGCGCCCGCCCAAAGAGTGCCCGGGTGAAAACGACAACGCAGGCATGTCGGGTGCCACTGTCTGCACCAGCACAGCAAGTTTTGAGCAAATATCTCCTTCCGTTCGGCCGCAATGGCAAGAAGCTTGTGCATCTCTGTTCGTCGCGGTCAATGGGAAAAGGCGCTTATCTGCAATCTAGGTGTTTCTGCGTGCTGCACCCGCCCAAAGAGTGCCCGGGTGAAAACGACAACGCAGGCATGTCGGGTGCCACTGTCTGCACCGGCACAGCAAGTTTTGAGCAAATATTTCCTTCCGTTCGGCCGCAATGGCAAGAAGCTTGTGCATCTTCTCTGTTCGTCGCGGTCAATGGGAAAAGGCGCTTATCTGCAATCTAGGTGTTTCTGCGTGCTGCGCCCGCCCAAAGAGTGCCCGGGTGAAAACGACAACGCAGGCATGTCGGGTGCCACTATCTGCACCAGCACAGCAAGTTTTGAGCAAATATCTCCTTCCGTTCGGCCGCAATGGCAAGAAGCTTGTGCATCTTCTCTGTTCGTCGCGGTCAATGGGAAAAGGCGCTTATCTGCAATCTAGGTGTTTCTGCGTGCTGCACCCGCCCAAAGAGTGCCCGGGTGAAAACGTTAACGCAGGCATGTCGGGTGCCACTGTCTGCACCAGCACAGCAAGTTTTTAGCAAATATCTCCTTCCGTTCGGCCGCAATGGCAAGAAGCTTGTGCATCTTCTATGTTCGTCGCGGTCAATGGGAAAAGGCGCTTATCTGCAATCTAGGTGTTTCTGCGTGCTGCGCCCGCCCAAAGAGTGCCTGGGTTAAAGCGACAACGCAGGCATGTCGGGTGCCACTATCTGCACCAGCACAGCAAGTTTTGAGCAAATATCTCCTTCCGTTCGGCCGCAATGGCAAGAAGCTTGTGCATCTTCTCTGTTCGTCGCGGTCAATGGGAAAAGGCGCTTATCTGCAATCTAGGTGTTTCTGCGTGCTGCACCCACCCAAAGAGTGCCCGGGTGAAAACGACAACGCAGGCATGTCGGGTGCCACTGTCTGCACCAGTACAGCAAGTTTTGAGCAAATATCTCCTTCCGTTCGGCCGCAATGGCAAGAAGCTTGTGCATCCTCTCTGTTCGTCGCGGTCAATGGGAAAAGGCGCTTATCTGCAATCTAGGTGTTTCTGCGTGCTGCACCCGCCCAAAGAGTGCCCGGGTGAAAACGACAACGCAGGCATGTCGGGTGCCACTGTCTGCACCAGCACAGCAAGTTTTGAGCAAATATCTCCTTCCGTTCGGCCGCAATGGCAAGAAGCTTGTGCATCCTCTCTGTTCGTCGCGGTCAATGGGAAAAGGCGCTTATCTGCAATCTAGGTGTTTCTGCGTGCTGCACCCGCTCAAAGAGTGCCCGGGTGAAAACGACAACGCAGGCATGTCGGGTGCCACTGTCTGCACCAGCACAGCAAGTTTTGAGCAAATATCTCCTTCCGTCCGGCCGCAATGGCAAGAAGCTTGTGCATCTTCTCTGTTCGTCGCGGTCAATGGGAAAAGGCGCTTATCTGCAATCTAAGTGTTTCTGCGTGCTGCGCCCGCCCAAAGAGTGCCCGGGTTAAATCGACAACGCAGGCATGTCGGGTGCCACTGTCTGCACCAGCACAGCAAGTTTTGAGCAAATATCTCCTTCCGTTCGGCCGCAATGGCAAGAAGCTTGTGCATCTTCTCTGTTCGTCGCGGTCAATGGGAAAAGGCGCTTATCTGCAATCTAGGTGTTTCTGCGTGCTGCACCCGCTCAAAGAGTGCCCGGGTGAAAACGACAACGCAGGCATGTCGGGTGCCACTGTCTGCACCAGCACAGCAAGTTTTGAGCAAATATCTCCTTCCGTTCGGCCTCAATGGTAAGAAGCTTGTGCATCTTCTCTGTTCGTCGCGGTCAATGGGAAAAGGCGCTTATCTGCAATCTAGGTGTTTCTGCGTGCTGCGCCCGCCCAAAGAGTGCCCGGGTGAAAACGACAACGCAGGCATGTCGGGTGCCACTGTCTGCACCAGCACAGCAAGTTTTGAGCAAATATCTCCTTCCGTTCGGCCGCAATGGCAAGAAGCTTGTGCATCTTCTCTGTTCGTCGCGGTCAATGGGAAAAGGCGCTTATCTGCAATCTAGGTGTTTCTGCGTGCTGCACCCGCCCAAAGAGTGCCCGGGTGAAAACGACAACGCAGGCATGTCGGGTGCCACTGTCTGCACCGGCACAGCAAGTTTTGAGCAAATATCTCCTTCCGTTCGGCCGCAATGGCAAGAAGCTTGTGCATCTTCTCTGTTCGTCGCGGTCAATGGGAAAAGGCGCTTATCTGCAATCTAGGTGTTTCTGCGTGCTGCGCCCGCCCAAAGAGTGCCCGGGTGAAAACGACAACGCAGGCATGTCGGGTGCCACTATCTGCACCAGCACAGCAAGTTTTGAGCAAATATCTCCTTCCGTTCGGCCGCAATGGCAAGAAGCTTGTGCATCTTCTCTGTTCGTCGCGGTCAATGGGAAAAGGCGCTTATCTGCAATCTAGGTGTTTCTGCGTGCTGCACCCGCCCAAAGAGTGCCCGGGTGAAAACGACAACGCAGGCATGTCGGGTGCCACTGTCTGCACCAGCACAGCAAGTTTTGAGCAAATATCTCCTTCCGTTCGGCCGCAATGGTAAGAAGCTTGTGCATCTTCTCTGTTCGTCGCGGTCAATGGGAAAAGGCGCTTATCTGCAATCTAGGTGTTTCTGCGTGCTGCACCCGCCCAAAGAGTGCCCGGGTGAAAACGACAACGTAGGCATGTCGGGTGCCACTGTCTGCACCAGCACAGCAAGTTTTGAGCAAATATCTCCTTCCGTTCGGCCGCAATGGCAAGAAGCTTGTGCATCTTCTCTGTTCGTCGCGGTCAATGGGAAAAGGCGCTTATCTGCAATCTAGGTGTTTCTGCGTGCTGCACCCGCCCAAAAAGTGCCCGGGTGAAAACGACAACGCAGGCATGTCGGGTGCCACTGTCTGCACCAGCACAGCAAGTTTTGAGCAAATATCTCCTTCCGTTCGGCCGCAATGGCAAGAAGCTTGTGCATCTTCTCTGTTCGTCGCGGTCAATGGGAAAAGGCGCTTATCTGCAATCTAGGTGTTTCTGCGTGCTGCGCCCGCCCAAAGAGTGCCCGGGTGAAAACGACAACGCAGGCATGTCGGGTGCCACTGTCTGCACCAGCACAGCAAGTTTTGAGCAAATATCTCCTTCCGTTCGGCCTCAATGGTAAGAAGCTTGTGCATCTTCTCTGTTCGTCGCGGTCAATGGGAAAAGGCGCTTATCTGCAATCTAGGTGTTTCTGCGTGCTGCGCCCGCCCAAAGAGTGCCCGGGTGAAAAGGACAACGCAGGCATGTCGGGTGCCACTGTCTGCACCAGCACAGCAAGTTTTGAGCAAATATCTCCTTCCGTTCGGCCTCAATGGTAAGAAGCTTGTGCATCTTCTCTGTTCGTCGCGGTCAATGGGAAAAGGCGCTTATCTGCAATCTAGGTGTTTCTGCGTGCTGCGCCCGCCCAAAGAGTGCCCGGGTGAAAACGACAACGCAGGCATGTCGGGTGCCACTGTCTGCACCAGCACAGCAAGTTTTGAGCAAATATCTCCTTCCGTTCGGCCGCAATGGCAAGAAGCTTGTGCATCTTCTCTGTTCGTCGCGGTCAATGGGAAAAGGCGCTTATCTGCAATCTAGGTGTTTCTGCGTGCTGCACCCGCCCAAAGAGTGCCCGGGTGAAAACGACAACGCAGGCATGTCGGGTGCCACTGTCTGCACCGGCACAGCAAGTTTTGAGCAAATATCTCCTTCCGTTCGGCCGCAATGGCAAGAAGCTTGTGCATCTTCTCTGTTCGTCGCGGTCAATGGGAAAAGGCGCTTATCTGCAATCTAGGTGTTTCTGCGTGCTGCGCCCGCCCAAAGAGTGCCCGGGTGAAAACGACAACGCAGGCATGTCGGGTGCCACTATCTGCACCAGCACAGCAAGTTTTGAGCAAATATCTCCTTCCGTTCGGCCGCAATGGCAAGAAGCTTGTGCATCTTCTCTGTTCGTCGCGGTCAATGGGAAAAGGCGCTTATCTGCAATCTAGGTGTTTCTGCGTGCTGCACCCGCCCAAAGAGTGCCCGGGTGAAAACGACAACGCAGGCATGTCGGGTGCCACTGTCTGCACCAGCACAGCAAGTTTTGAGCAAATATCTCCTTCCGTTCGGCCGCAATGGTAAGAAGCTTGTGCATCTTCTCTGTTCGTCGCGGTCAATGGGAAAAGGCGCTTATCTGCAATCTAGGTGTTTCTGCGTGCTGCACCCGCCCAAAGAGTGCCCGGGTGAAAACGACAACGCAGGCATGTCGGGTGCCACTGTCTGCACCAGCACAGCAAGTTTTGAGCAAATATCTCCTTCCGTTCGGCCGCAATGGCAAGAAGCTTGTGCATCTTCTCTGTTCGTCGCGGTCAATGGGAAAAGGCGCTTATCTGCAATCTAGGTGTTTCTGCGTGCTGCACCCGCCCAAAAAGTGCCCGGGTGAAAACGACAACGCAGGCATGTCGGGTGCCACTGTCTGCACCAGCACAGCAAGTTTTGAGCAAATATCTCCTTCCGTTCGGCCGCAATGGCAAGAAGCTTGTGCATCTTCTCTGTTCGTCGCGGTCAATGGGAAAAGGCGCTTATCTGCAATCTAGGTGTTTCTGCGTGCTGCGCCCGCCCAAAGAGTGCCCGGGTGAAAACGACAACGCAGGCATGTCGGGTGCCACTGTCTGCACCAGCACAGCAAGTTTTGAGCAAATATCTCCTTCCGTTCGGCCTCAATGGTAAGAAGCTTGTGCATCTTCTCTGTTCGTCGCGGTCAATGGGAAAAGGCGCTTATCTGCAATCTAGGTGTTTCTGCGTGCTGCGCCCGCCCAAAGAGTGCCCGGGTGAAAAGGACAACGCAGGCATGTCGGGTGCCACTGTCTGCACCAGCACAGCAAGTTTTGAGCAAATATCTCCTTCCGTTCGGCCGCAATGGCAAGAAGCTTGTGCATCTTCTCTGTTCGTCGCGGTCAATGGGAAAAGGCGCTTATCTGCAATCTAGGTGTTTCTGCGTGCTGCGCCCGCCCAAAGAGTGCCCGGGTGAAAACGACAACGCAGGCATGTCGGGTGCCACTATCTGCACCAGCACAGCAAGTTTTGAGCAAATATCTCCTTCCGTTCGGCCGCAATGGCAAGAAGCTTGTGCATCTTCTCTGTTCGTCGCGGTCAATGGGAAAAGGCGCTTATCTGCAATCTAGGTGTTTCTGCGTGCTGCACCCGCCCAAAGAGTGCCCGGGTGAAAACGACAACGCAGGCATGTCGGGTGCCACTGTCTGCACCAGCACAGCAAGTTTTGAGCAAATATCTCCTTCCGTTCGGCCGCAATGGCAAGAAGCTTGTGCATCTTCTCTGTTCTTCGCGGTCAATGGGAAAAGGCGCTTATCTGCAATCTAGGTGTTTCTGCGTGCTGCGCCCGCCCAAAGAGTGCCCGGGTTAAATCGACAACGCAGGAATGTCGGGTGCCACTGTCTGCACCAGCACAGCAAGCTTTGAGCAAATATCTCCTTCCGTTCGGCCGCAATGGCAAGAAGCTTGTGCATCTTCTCTGTTCGTCGCCGTCAATGGGAAAAGGCGCTTATCTGCAATCTAGGTGTTTCTGCGTGCTGCGCCCGCCCAAAGAGTGCCCGGGTGAAAACGACAACGCAGGCATGTCGGGTGCCACTGTCTGCACCAGCACAGCAAGTTTTGAGCAAATATCTCCTTCCGTTCGGCCGCAATGGCAAGAAGCTTGTGCATCTTCTCTGTTCGTCGCGGTCAATGGGAAAAGGCGCTTATCTGCAATCTAGGTGTTTCTGCGTGCTGCGCCGGCCCAAAGAGTGCTCGGGTGAAAACTACAACGCAGGCATGTCGGGTGCCACTGTCTGCACCAGCACAGCAAGTTTTGAGCAAATATCTCCTTCCGTTCGGCCGCAATGGCAAGAAGCTTGTGCATCCTCTCTGTTCGTCGCGGTCAATGGGAAAAGGCGCTTATCTGCAATCTAGGTGTTTCTGCGTGCTGCGCCCGCCAAAAGAGTGCCCGGGTGAAAACGACAACGCAGGCATGTCGGGTGCCACTGTCTGCACCAGCACAGCAAGTTTTGAGCAAATATCTCCTTCCGTTCGTCCGCAATGGCAAGAAGCTTGTGCATCCTCTCTGTTCGTCGCGGTCAATGGGAAAAGGCGCTTATCTGCAATCTAGGTGTTTCTGCGTGCTGCGCCCGCCCAAAGAGTGCCCGGGTGAAAACGACAACGCAGGCATGTCCGGTGCCACTGTCTGCACCAGCACAGCAAGTTTTGAGCAAATATCTCCTTCCGTTCGGCCGCAATGGCAAGAAGCTTGTGCATCTTCTCTGTTCGTCGCGGTCAATGGGAAAAGGCGCTTATCTGCAATCTAGGTGTTTCTGCGTGCTGCACCCGCCCAAAGAGTGCCCGGGTGAAAACGACAACGCAGGCATGTCGGGTGCCACTGTCTGCACCAGCACAGCACGTTTTGAGCAAATATCTCCTTCCGTTCGGCCGCAATGGCAAGAAGCTTGTGCATCTTCTCTGTTCGTCGCGGTCAATGGGAAAAGGCGCTTATCTGCAATCTAGGTGTTTCTGCGTGCTGCGCCCGCCCAAAGAGTGCCCGGGTGAAAACGACAACGCAGGCATGTCGGGTGCCACTGTCTGCACCAGCACAGCAAGTTTTGAGCAAATATCTCCTTCCGTTCGGCCGCAATGGCAAGAAGCTTGTGCATCTTCTCTGTTCGTCGCGGTCAATGGGAAAAGGCGCTTATCTGCAATCTAGGTGTTTCTGCGTGCTGCACCCGCCCAAAGAGTGCCCGGGTGAAAACGACAACGCAGGCATGTCGGGTGCCACTGTCTGCACCGGCACAGCAAGTTTTGAGCAAATATCTCCTTCCGTTCGGCCGCAATGGCAAGAAGCTTGTGCATCTTCTCTGTTCTTCGCGGTCAATGGGAAAAGGCGCTTATCTGCAATCTAGGTGTTTCTGCGTGCTGCGCCCGCCCAAAGAGTGCCCGGGTTAAATCGACAACGCAGGAATGTCGGGTGCCACTGTCTGCACCAGCACAGCAAGCTTTGAGCAAATATCTCCTTCCGTTCGGCCGCAATGGCAAGAAGCTTGTGCATCTTCTCTGTTCGTCGCCGTCAATGGGAAAAGGCGCTTATCTGCAATCTAGGTGTTTCTGCGTGCTGCGCCCGCCCAAAGAGTGCCCGGGTGAAAACGACAACGCAGGCATGTCGGGTGCCACTGTCTGCACCAGCACAGCAAGTTTTGAGCAAATATCTCCTTCCGTTCGGCCGCAATGGCAAGAAGCTTGTGCATCTTCTCTGTTCGTCGCGGTCAATGGGAAAAGGCGCTTATCTGCAATCTAGGTGTTTCTGCGTGCTGCGCCGGCCCAAAGAGTGCTCGGGTGAAAACTACAACGCAGGCATGTCGGGTGCCACTGTCTGCACCAGCACAGCAAGTTTTGAGCAAATATCTCCTTCCGTTCGGCCGCAATGGCAAGAAGCTTGTGCATCCTCTCTGTTCGTCGCGGTCAATGGGAAAAGGCGCTTATCTGCAATCTAGGTGTTTCTGCGTGCTGCGCCCGCCAAAAGAGTGCCCGGGTGAAAACGACAACGCAGGCATGTCGGGTGCCACTGTCTGCACCAGCACAGCAAGTTTTGAGCAAATATCTCCTTCCGTTCGTCCGCAATGGCAAGAAGCTTGTGCATCCTCTCTGTTCGTCGCGGTCAATGGGAAAAGGCGCTTATCTGCAATCTAGGTGTTTCTGCGTGCTGCGCCCGCCCAAAGAGTGCCCGGGTGAAAACGACAACGCAGGCATGTCCGGTGCCACTGTCTGCACCAGCACAGCAAGTTTTGAGCAAATATCTCCTTCCGTTCGGCCGCAATGGCAAGAAGCTTGTGCATCTTCTCTGTTCGTCGCGGTCAATGGGAAAAGGCGCTTATCTGCAATCTAGGTGTTTCTGCGTGCTGCACCCGCCCAAAGAGTGCCCGGGTGAAAACGACAACGCAGGCATGTCGGGTGCCACTGTCTGCACCAGCACAGCACGTTTTGAGCAAATATCTCCTTCCGTTCGGCCGCAATGGCAAGAAGCTTGTGCATCTTCTCTGTTCGTCGCGGTCAATGGGAAAAGGCGCTTATCTGCAATCTAGGTGTTTCTGCGTGCTGCGCCCGCCCAAAGAGTGCCCGGGTGAAAACGACAACGCAGGCATGTCGGGTGCTACTGTCTGCACCAGCACAGCAAGTTTTGAGCAAATATCTCCTTCCGTTCGGCCGCAATGGCAAGAAGCTTGTGCATCTTCTCTGTTCGTCGCGGTCAATGGGAAAAGGCGCTTATCTGCAATCTAGGGGTTTCTGCGTGCTTCGCCCGCCCAAAGAGTGCCCAGGTGAAAACGACAACGCAGGCATGTCGGGTGCCGCTGTCTGCACCAGCACAGCAAGTTTTGAGCAAATATCTCCTTCCGTTCGGCCGCAATGGCAAGAAGCTTGTGCATCTTCTCTGTTCGTCGCGGTCAATGGGAAAAGGCGCTTATCTGCAATCTAGGTGTTTCTGCGTGCTGCACCCGCCCAAAGAGTGCCCGGGTCAAAACGACAACGCAGGCATGTCGGGTGCCACTGTCTGCACCAGCACAGCAAGTTTTGAGCAAATATCTCCTTCCTTTCGGCCGCAATGGCAAGAAGCTTGTGCATCTTCTATGTTCGTCGCGGTCAATGGGAAAAGGCGCTTATCTGCAATCTAGGTGTTTCTGCGTGCTGCGCCCGCCCAAAGAGTGCCCGGGTTAAAGCGACAACGCAGGCATGTCGGGTGCCACTGTCTGCACCAGCACAGCAAGTTTTGAGCAAATATCTCCTTCCGTTCGGCCGCAATGGCAAGAAGCTTGTGCATCTTCTCTGTTCGTCGCGGTCAATGGGAAAAGGCGCTTATCTGCAATCTAGGTGTTTCTGCGTGCTGCACCCGCCCAAAGAGTGCCCGGGTGAAAACGACAACGCAGGCATGTCGGGTGCCACTGTCTGCACCAGCACAGCAAGTTTTGAGCAAATATCTCCTTCCGTTCGGCCGCAATGGCAAGAAGCTTGTGCATCTTCTCTGTTCGTCGCGGTCAATGGGAAAAGGCGCTTATCTGCAATCTAGGTGTTTCTGCGTGCTGCGCCCGCCCAAAGAGTGCCCGGGTGAAAACGACAACGCAGGCATGTCGGGTGCTACTGTCTGCACCAGCACAGCAAGTTTTGAGCAAATATCTCCTTCCGTTCGGCCGCAATGGCAAGAAGCTTGTGCATCTTCTCTGTTCGTCGCGGTCAATGGGAAAAGGCGCTTATCTGCAATCTAGGTGTTTCTGCGTGCTGCGCCCGCCCAAAGAGTGCCCGGGTCAAAACGACAACGCAGGCATGTCGGGTGCCACTGTCTGCACCAGCACAGCAAGTTTTGAGCAAATATCTCCTTCCGTTTGGCCGCAATGGCAAGAAGCTTGTGCATCCTCTCTGTTCGTCGCGGTCAATGGGAAAAGGCGCTTATCTGCAATCTAGGTGTTTCTGCGTGCTGCGCCCGCCCAAAGAGTGCTCGGGTGAAAACTACAACGCAGGCATGTCGGGTGCCACTGTCTGCACCAGCACAGCAAGTTTTGAGCAAATATCTCCTTCCGTTCGGCCGCAATGGCAAGAAGCTTGTGCATCTTCTCTGTTCGTCGCGGTCAATGGGAAAAGGCGCTTATCTGCAATCTAGGTGTTTCTGCGTGCTGCACCCGCCCAAAGAGTGCCCGGGTGAAAACGACAACGCAGGCATGTCGGGTGCCACTGTCTGCACCAGCACAGCAAGTTTTGAGCAAATATCTCCTTCCGTTCGGCCGCAATGGCAAGAAGCTTGTGCATCCTCTCTGTTCGTCGCGGTCAATGGGAAAAGGCGCTTATCTGCAATCTAGGTGTTTCTGCGTGCTGCGCCCGCCCAAAGAGTGCCCGGGTGAAAACGACAACGCAGGCATGTCGGGTGCCACTGTCTGCACCAGCACAGCAAGTTTTGAGCAAATATCTCCTTCCGTTCGTCCGCAATGGCAAGAAGCTTTTGCATCCTCTCTGTTCGTCGCGGTCAATGGGAAAAGGCGCTTATCTGCAATCTAGGTGTTTCTGCGTGCTGCGCCCGCCCAAAGAGTGCCCGGGTGAAAACGACAACGCAGGCATGTCCGGTGCCACTGTCTGCACCAGCACAGCAAGTTTTGAGCAAATATCTCCTTCCGTTCGGCCGCAATGGCAAGAAGCTTGTGCATCTTCTCTGTTCGTCGCGGTCAATGGGAAAAGGCGCTTATCTGCAATCTAGGTGTTTCTGCGTGCTGCACCCGCCCAAAGAGTGCCCGGGTGAAAACGACAACGCAGGCATGTCGGGTGCCACTGTCTGCACCAGCACAGCAAGTTTTGAGCAAATATCTCCTTCCGTTCGGCCGCAATGGCAAGAAGCTTGTGCATCTTCTCTGTTCGTCGCGGTCAATGGGAAAAGGCGCTTATCTGCAATCTAGGTGTTTCTGCGTGCTGCGCCCGCCCAAAGAGTGCCCGGGTGAAAACGACAACGCAGGCATGTCGGGTGCTACTGTCTGCACCAGCACAGCAAGTTTTGAGCAAATATCTCCTTCCGTTCGGCCGCAATGGCAAGAAGCTTGTGCATCTTCTCTGTTCGTCGCGGTCAATGGGAAAAGGCGCTTATCTGCAATCTAGGTGTTTCTGCGTGCTTCGCCCGCCCAAAGAGTGCCCAGGTGAAAACGACAACGCAGGCATGTCGGGTGCCACTGTCTGCACCAGCACAGCAAGTTTTGAGCAAATATCTCCTTCCGTTCGGCCGCAATGGCAAGAAGCTTGTGCATCTTCTCTGTTCGTCGCGGTCAATGGGAAAAGGCGCTTATCTGCAATCTAGGTGTTTCTGCGTGCTGCGCCCGCCCAAAGAGTGCCCGGGTCAAAACGACAACGCAGGCATGTCGGGTGCCACTGTCTGCACCAGCACAGCAAGTTTGAGCAAATATCTCCTTCCTTTCGGCCGCAATGGCAAGAAGCTTGTGCATCTTCTATGTTCGTCGCGGTCAATGGAAAAGGCGCTTATCTGCAATCTAGGTGTTTCTGCGTGCTGCGCCCGCCCAAAGAGTGCCCGGGTTAAAGCGACAACGCAGGCATGTCGGGTGCCACTGTCTGCACCAGCACAGCAAGTTTTGAGCAAATATCTCCTTCCGTTCGGCCGCAATGGCAAGAAGCTTGTGCATCTTCTCTGTTCGTCGCGGTCAATGGGAAAAGGCGCTTATCTGCAATCTAGGTGTTTCTGCGTGCTGCGCCCGCCCAAAGAGTGCTCGGGTGAAAACTACAACGCAGGCATGTCGGGTGCCACTGTCTGCACCAGCACAGCAAGTTTTGAGCAAATATCTCCTTCCGTTCGGCCGCAATGGCAAGAAGCTTGTGCATCTTCTCTGTTCGTCGCGGTCAATGGGAAAAGGCGCTTATCTGCAATCTAGGTGTTTCTGCGTGCTGC